>NW_024870956.1:1890000-2397500 GCF_019054845.1 Dipodomys spectabilis
CGTCCCCAGTGCCGTGGCTATTCCCTGAATTACTTTTGAGAACAAAGCCGGTCCATTGTCCTACCTGATGGTGGATGGGAAGCCATACCTGGGTTGGATTTTTTCCAGGATCTTCTTAGCCATGATGTTCGCAGTCTCATGCGTTGTTGGGTAGGCTTTAACCCATCCTGAAAAGGTGTATACAAAAATTAGCAAAAATTTATATCCAAATTTTCCAGTTTCAATTTCTGTGAGGTCTACTTCCCAATACACACCTGGCCTATCTCCATGGAGGCAAGCTCCTTTTGTAACCAGTTGATTAGGGGCATTGGTGAGCTGACAGCCTTTAAAATTTTTAACAATGTCCTCAATGAGTTGATTTCCTTGCCTGATTTTTACTTCTGAGTTTAGGAGCAAGTCCTCCATTCTTCAGGTTCCCATGTGAGAGACCAGATGGATTCTCCTAAGAATCCTCTTGCCCAATCTTTGTGGCAAGATAAGTTTCCCCTCACCAGTTTTCTTCCAGTCTTCATTTCTTTCTCTGTCCATGGAAATTTTCTTTATCTACCCCAAGTCTTCTTGGGAGTACTGAGGCTCAGGAGGCAAAGCTTATGGCCCTGGGTCTACTTCCGCTCTGGGCTGGAGATCTACATCCTTAGCTGCCTGATCGGTCAAGTTATTTCCTCAGTTATTGAATCAGTTACCTTTTGATGTCCAGGACAGTGGCAATATTTACTGGTTCCCATGAGGCACGGATGAGGCTTAAAATTTCTTGTTCGTTTTTAATAGCCTTTCCGTCAGCTGTCAACAGCCCTCTCTCTGGGTAAATGGCTCCATGGACATGCACAGTGGCAAAAGCATACCAACTGTCCGTGTAAATGTTTGGTCTCTTCCCTTTTCCCTTCTGTAGGGCTTTTGTTAGTGCCACTAGTTCTGCTTTTTGTGCAGATGTTCCCTGGGGGAGTGCTTCTGCCCACACTATCTCAGTGTCCCTTGTGACTGCTGCACCGGTGTACCTTTTACCATCTCAAATGAAACTGCTGCCTTTTGTGAACAAGGTATGATCGGCATGCGATAGTGGCGAGTCCAACAAGTCTGGCCTCTTTTCTTTCGCCTGGTCACACTTTTCACACTCAATTTCACGTTCTCTGTCTTTCCTTTCCTGTATTTGCTACTCTATCTCTCTCTCTCATTGTAAACCTTTTCACCGCAGCTTCGAGATCCCTAATAGACTTTTCACCAAGTCTGTCTAGAGCCTGCAACTTTCACTTTATGTCTGGTGCAGCTTGATTTATATAGGCAAACATAATCATCTGAGCCGACTCCTGGGTCTCAAGATCATACGGGTATATTGACTAAAAGCTTCCATGAGCCGCTCAAGATATGCTGTTGGACTTTCACTTCCTTCCTAACATCATAAACTTGGCCATATTAGTACTTTGGCAATCCGCCACCTTGAGACCTGCCAACAGAGCCTGGAGATAGACGAGGAGTTGCTCCCTACTTTCAACTGTATTGTAGTCCGATGTTGGTCGCATCTCAGGAAAATAGGTAGTGATTAGGGCAGGATCTGTGATAGATGCTCCTGTGGGGCCAGGGATATATTTCTGGGCCGCCTCTTGGATACAGTCTCTCTCTTCGGTGGTAAAAAGGACCTGTAAAAGCTGACTACAATCATCCCAAGTGGGCTGATGAGTAAAGAGAATAATTTCAAGCAAACGAATTAAATCCTGGGGTTTCTCAGAAAAGGGGGCATTTTGGGTGTGCCAATTGTATAGATCACTGGTAGAAAATGGCCAATATTGGATTTGCTGTTGACCATCCGCATCCACAGGACCTATGGGGCATAAGGGAAAAACAGGTGCATTAGAAGGAGGATTTATACAATGGCATTGTCGAATGACTGGCCCCTCAGAAACTTTAAGGGCAGGTGCCGAGTGTTCTATAGCTCCCTCCTCCTCTTGATCATTCACAGGTTCTGCAAAATGAACCTGGAAAGGAGAGTATGGGGGAGGAAACATTTCTTCATCCAAGTTACCTCCCTGAAAAACCAGGGGGTACTTTTCTTTCCCTCTGTGTCAGTTTCTTTTTGTAAGTCTAGGGGGCTAGATTGAGTGGTGCCTATGGTTTCCAGTCCCGTCAGACGTACAGTCCAAAAAACAATAAACAGTACAAACAAAACACACTCATGCCCTACAGTTACAAAAAAAAAAAAAAAAAGCCTTACAAAGTGGAGATCTCCCAAATTGGTCCACTGACTAATGTCACGATGGGGTTTCACACCCACGCCACACAGCAGAAAGAGCAGAGCCACAGTGGGCCTCCTAACAGAGGCCCTCTTGGTCAGTTCCAGCCCAAAACTGAACGGACCCCCGGCCTACAATACACACAGCAGTGTTCCAAGGACCGCCCCCGCCGCCACAGACAGCGGGGTTCCAAGGACTCCTGCCCCACATGGAGGGGTTCCGCCCCAAAAGATGATCTTGGACATCTCCCAGTTGCTCCAGGGTTGTGGTGCAAGCACTTCTGCTTCAACAACCCCTTATGAATCGGAGTGGCCATCCTAACAAAGGAAAATGAAAGTAAAACAAACAAATGATAGGACAAGACAAATTAACAAAGACAGCTCTGTTTTACCTTTGGAGTCTGAGATCTGGGGGGTTTTTGGGGGGGATCCTGGACGAGCCCCCACTAATATGTTATACCCATGTTGCAGGATCCCCACCACGAAGAACATCCACAGTCAGACTTTACAGCTGCTTTAATGTTTTATTTAAACGGACTATTGCTTGGGACTCATCCTATACTCTCACACAGCGGAGCCTTGGAGGAGAACCCCGAGCTAAAGATTTGCAGGGTTTATAAAGGCACACAACCAACCAGGTGTTTGGATTACCAGCACGTGTTGCTCTGCTAGAAACAAGCAACAAGCAATCACTGCCTCAAAACTTTAACCCTTCACATGAAGATGCTCCTAGTGGGTTCTAGACACTTAATGTTGGAGACACAAAACACTCATAATTATTAGATCATTTTATAGGCAAAAGGAGCAATGCAGACTGTATGAGGATCACTCCAGCTTTCAGCCCTCATATGCTGAGACAGTAAATTCACAGCAGCTCAATGCTAAGTGACAGAACTGACATGTACTGTGGATATTTGCTCCCAAATCTTGTGACACTCATTTCTCACTTTTGGCCTCAAACCTGTGACCAGAGGGGAAAATGAGGAGAGAAAATCCTTCTAAGGGAAAGCAGCTATAAAGAACATTTGGTAGTTTACTTATAAATTAAAACCTTGGGAATTACCCTGTTAAGAAGTCAGATTGTCCAGATTAAGAAATGAAGAAGAGAAGAAATAAGGTGCCAGTGGCTGCTGTCTGCAATCCCAGGTCCTCAGGAGGCTGAGATTTAGAGAAACTTAGTTTGAATGCAGCCAGTGTAGGAAAGTCCATGAGACAGTTATTTCTAAGAGATCACAGAAATACCCAGAAGTGGGGCTGGACTCAAGCTTAATGCAATACCTTTGAGCAAAAGGAGCTCAGGGACCATGCATAGGCTAATATTTCCACCCCAGGACCTGCCCCCTCAAAAAGAGCCTGTACTTCCATGTCTTTGTCTATTTATTGTATTCTTATAGGTGAAATTCCCGAGTAGCTATGATGAATAGCACCAACCTAATAAATTTGTATTCAGTACAATGAGTTCATAACAGAGAGACTTCTTTCAAGATAGTGCATGTTCCGGGGGTCCCCTCACTGTTCTCAGTGTAACCTGAGGGTTTCTCTGCATCACAGTCCTGCTGGAGGAAAACTTTCTCATTGCCTGAACAGGCACACAAAAGCCCTCACTCCTGTACAGTTCGGTAACAACTCCATCTGTGCCAGTTAGTGAGGATGAGTGAAGGTCAGGAGAATAAGACCTCTTTGTACCCTTACTGATCTCTATCCCCAGTGCTCTGTTTTAATAGAAGACCTTCATTTGTGCCACCTCCGATGGCAGGCCAAGTTCTGTGTGCTTATCCTCCCTTTGTGAGACTATATTCTGGTGTTCAGTTACAGTGTTCAATATAATTCAGGAGTCCTTCAGGCAGACAACTAGGGCACTGAATATAATGAAACGATACATTGCAGGCAATGTTGGGCCTATGATGCCTCTCCTATGTTTGCGGAGGCTTGGAAAATCCAAGCACATGTTGGATATCACAAAGCTCCCTGACATCTATGATTGGTGAAGCTCATCAGGTTTTGAAACCTTTGACTTCTCCTAGTTTGGCTCTGGGTGCCTAGGTTTTGGGTTTGAACACAGGGCCTGGGTGCTGACCATGAGCTCAGTTGCAGAATCCCAGTGCTTTATCATTTTGTGTAACAACATTTCTTCTGGTCTGTGAGTGTATGTGTGTGTGAGTGTGTATGTGTGCACACCACGGTGTGTGTGTGCACAGGTGTGTGTGCATGCACACATATACATGAGTCCTGAAGCTTGACCTTAGGACATGAGTACTGTACCTATTTTCTCTTGTAGAATGATATCCCTCTCCCACTTGAGCCACAGAGCCACTTCAGGCTTTGTCCTAGTGACGTGGTCCTGAGAAATGAAGCCCATGATTTCATATATGCAAATTATTCTACCACTAAGGCACATTCCCAGCCCTCTACTTAAGCTGTTAGTTTATTTCTGCCTTTTGTTCTTGTTGTTGTTGTCGATTGAAGGAGTTGAAGTCTTGGCATGGGTGCTGTCCCTGACCTCTTCATGTCCATTCTTGTGCTCTACCACTTGAGCCACAGAGCTACTTCCGGTTTTCTGGTGGTTCATTGGAGCTAAGTTTCTCAAGGACTTTCCTGCCTAGGCAAGCTTTGAACCATGCTCTTCAGATTTCATCCTCCTGAGTAGGTAGGATATCCTACATGAGCTCAAGCACCCAGCTTCCCCTTCAGGTTGTTAGTAGTGAATTAGAGATAATAGTCTCATGGTACCTTTTGTGTCTGGGATAGTTTGGAACCCAGATCTTTAAAACTCAGCTTCCCGAGAAGGCAGGATGACAGACTTCAGCTACTGCCCCCTTGGCAATGGCCTCTGCTGCAAGGGGGTCCATGGCTCCACGTGGTGGAGTGCTAGCCATGAGTCCAAGAGGTAAGAGTCAGTGCCTCAGTCCCGATTCAAGGTCATGTCCAAGAAAAAATAAACCAAACCATTGTCTGCTGTAGACAACTCATGAGTCTTCAGTAACACATAATTTTGTTCCTGACATGGGGACCTACCTGAGCCTCAATATTCATGTTTGTATAATCATCAAAGTTGTGGAGCTCTTACATAGACAACATGTAAGAATGCACTCTGTTATGGACATAGCACATGGCAGTCTTTGCACCACTCAGCACACAACATCCTGTGAAATATTCAGCACCCAGCTCCCAATGCAGGACTTAGTACACTGCATCCTGTGAAAGACCCAGCACATAGCACCATGTGCAGGCCTCAGAACGGAGAACCCTATGGAGGACTCAGCACATAGCTCCATTCCACAAGCTGTCACTAGAATTAGGGTGCTTTCATCATTATCACCATTCTTGGAGGAAAAATTTACAAACCATACAAACTCACATCTAAAGGTTTAGTCGGGTGTTTTTCTTGGGAGGGGTTGTTAGCCATGGGGCTTGAACTCAAAGCTCTACCACTTGGAGCAACAATTTGAGATGTCTCTTAGACTTCCTGCCAGGACTGTGTTTTAAAGCCCCTGAGCAGCTAGGATGACGGGCATAAGCCAGGATGACATGGGTAACCCGTGGAGCTGGGTTGCAGCGATTTACCTGTGGCTAAGTCAGGTTAGGTGGCAGCTGTCAGCACCAGATTACTAGCTTGCTCTTTAATGAGGTTTTTGAAGTTCTGTTCTTCTATAATTACAGTTAGAGGATCCTACCTTTTTTTGGCATCAGACCTGGGGCTTGATTAAGAGCTTAGACACTGTCGCTAAACGCTTGTGCTCAAGGCTAGCACTCAATTGATTGAAAGATAGCAGAATTTCTGAGTTTTCTGTTTTGTGGCACTGAGGAATCGAACCCAGGGCTCCATGCTTACTATGAGAGCACTCAACCACCGAGCCTCAGGAGTGAACAAGGTATAAATAGATAGCAATTGCTGTATATAAATATTTTGTACACAAAAAGAGATTTCTGCATATCATTAAATTATAGATAATATTGCTACCAATTCTTAGGTATTAAATTATGTCTCCATTTAATGATGTCTCCCAGTTAACAACTAATAAAGCATTTATTAATAATTACTCAATATCTTATAATTGTTTATCATATATATACATATATCTATACATATAATTAGATATTTCATAGAATGAGACCAATGTCTATATATTATTAAATTATGCATCATGTGTTACTCCAAATTATTAGTTATTTAATTATGTCTCCATGTAATTTTTATTCTGTTAATGCTTAATAAAATATTAATTAAACTTAGTGCACAAACTATACTTATTGCATCTAATTTTATCCTAGAATGATTCACTACTGATTCAATCTGTTTATCATTTATTGTAGTGGCAATTCTTCTGCCTATGATGTTTTTTACCTTTATTACAACCTATTACATAGCATATAGATTTGCACCCAAATTATACATCCTACCTGACACTGAGAACTTTCACAGAAAAGGAAAACATGTGTCATGATTGGCTTCTCACTCCAAGATTACATTTTTGGGAGTTATGGGATCTAAACTCAGGGCAAAGAATGCTCTGTTCATGAATGGGTGCCAGCCGGCACAGCAGCCACTAGCCAATTCAGCTGCCAGACAGTGCCAGGGCCCTGAGATTGAGCCACGTATGTTGACTCCATATTGTGCTTAGTGTAGTTATTCATTTTATTATTTTATTCATTTACCATTTATTTTATTGACTGCTATAACACATGGAATATTTAGTACATTTATTACATAGGATATAGAATTGCCTATGTATGAAACTTCACACCCAGGACTTTCACAGAAAAAAAAAAAAAAAAACAACATGTGTCTCCCTGTGTCTTATTGCATGATTCAATTTTTGTCAGTGCTGGCATCTGAACTCACAGCCTACATGGCCCAATTCATGAATGGGTGAGTGTCAGCACGCCAGCCTGGGGCATATGGAGCCAACAAGCAGTTCCCAGCACCTGAGATTGAGCTCCAGGGGTTGACAAAACAAGAACATATGGACATACAGATGTTAGTACACAAATAAATATAGATCTTTATAGAGTACCAGAGATGTCTATACATTATTTAGTTATATAGGCTATGTTCCTACCAATTCTTGGATATTTATTATGCCTCCATGTAATTAATATTACTGTTTTCATCCTTAATGAATTATTAATTATATCGACCACTGTCCCGAAACTATAGTGTCCATGTAATTAATAGAATTCTGTTAATGTGTCAAAAAATATTCATTAAAATCCACCGGCCTCCTAAAATTACTCTCTAATTTTATGCTAGTATCATTCAGAATCAAGTAATTCAACCTTGACATTCATAACTTTCCATCGGTATTCCTATGAATAGGAACAAGACTCTTAGGATTTCCCTCCATTGGTAGGGGTCAGGACCCGGCTTTGAACACAGGGCCTATGTTATCATTTTGGCCCATAGCTTCTTTGGAAGCCCAACAGCCTTCAGCAATGCCAGGTTACCATCACTTTTCAGCCCTGTCATTTATACCCAGGATGGTCACCTTGAAAAGAAAACAAATGTAAAACTGGCAGCCATCAGCAAGTTGCTGTTTTTTTTTTTTTCTGTGTCATTTTATTTATTTATTTTTCCTGTCAGAGTTTGAGGCCCAGGAACCTAAGCTCGGCTATGGGTCCAGTGGCTGCAACCCAGCCTAGAGTGATCAAAGCTGAGGCAGAGTTGCAATGCCCTGAGTTCAAACCCTGTGCTTGACAAAATAAAAATACTTAATACATACATGCATACGTACATATATACATTAAAAATGTTTAAACAATTATTAGGCTACTTGGTGTTGTATTCACGTCATTTTTTCTGCGGGGCCTGGGATTTGAACTCAGGGTCTGGGTAAATCTGCAGTACTGTGGGGGAAGGGAAAGCTCACAAGGCTGGAAGACAAGAAAGACAGGCCTGTTCCTAGCACTCGCAAAAATAATATTCGTAAATATTTTAAATACATGATTTATACTTACATACACGTGTTACTGCATATTGCAGTTAGTGTATTCATTTTTTTATTAATTTATTATATATTTTAAAGAGTATGATTACATGTATAACATTTTTTACATCCTATTACATTGAACATAGATTTGCCTATGTAAATCATTCCTGAGACCCAGGACTTTCACTAATAAAGAAAACAAGTGGGACAATTGCCTACTTCCACCAGGATTAAGTTTTTGGCAGTTTTGTGATTTGAACTCTGGGCCTAGAAGGCTCACTTCATGAATGGGTCAATGTTAGCACACCAGTCTGACGTAAGTGAAGTTGTCGGGCAAATTTGAGGACCTGAGATGAAGCCCTAAGAGTGGCCAATATATAAACAGATAGATATGTAGATTGCAGTATGTGTGCATATTTACATATGTATATGAATCTCTAAATAAAGTTATATAGAGAACCAGACATTTATGTCGATGCTAGTTTATAACTCTATATAAAGAATGATGACATATCTTATTTTTATATATTCTATTACTATTAATTATTTGGTCTAAAATTATGCCTCCATTAATTAATCACGGTAGGAGACTTAATAAAGTATTAATTAAATTAATCAATGACCTGTATTTGTTGCGTACAATCTTATACTACAATGACTAGCTAATCAGTAGTTCAATTGGTACATTACAAAGATTCTATTATTGTTCCTATAGATAGGAACGAGTAGGTGGAATTCCTAGGATCAAACTCAGGGCCTAGGTGTCTTGGTTGGGCTCAGGCTTCCCTGACAGCCAGCCAGCCTTCGGCCATGCAAGGACATGTGCAATTTTCAAGCCGAGTCATTGAGAGCCAGGACGGTCACAGTGCAAAGGAAACAAAGGTAAAACTGTTGTCTAAAACTTCCAGGTTTTTCTTCCTCCATCTTGGTTGGTTTATTTTTTTTGCCAGAGCTGGAGTTGAACTCGGGTTGTAGGATCCCTGGATCATCTGTGGGTGTAAATGCTGCACCGCAGCCTAGGGTAATCAAGGCTGAGGCAGAGTTGTGGCGACCTGAGTTCAAGCCCCGTGCCTGCACCCAAAAACAGTTAAGGTCCTGGCTAGCAGTTTGGGCCATTTTATCTGCCACACCTGGAATTTGAACTCAGGGACTGGGTAACACTATTGTGCTTTGGGTGAAGTAAAAGCTAACCTCCTAGAAGAAAAAATCTGGAGCATTTCCCAGTGTGTGAATTCCAGCCCTATAACTGGCAAAAATAATATTTGTACACAAGTATAATATATGTCATATATATGTATTTGCATAGATATTACATGTTGTACCTAGGGCAAAATATTTCCACAGAAAGGAAATCAAGTCAACATTGGCTTCTTACTCCACCTATTGACTTCGGCACTGCCGGGATTTGAATTCAGGGCCTGGAATGTCTAATTCATCAAAGGGTCAGTTTAAGCACAGCAACCTCAAACAAATTCAATGCCAGGCAGTTCCCAGGACCAGAGTTCTAGCCCGAGGAGTGGCCAATATATAAAGAGATAGATGTGTAAATTGTTGCAAATACGTGTATATAAATGTAGAGAGAGAGAGAAAGAGAGAGAGAGATGTATATGTATATTCTACTGTACATTTAAATATAAATATATTTATAGAATGTTAGATGTCTATATATTATTAAATTGCATGTAATATATTACTAATAATTATTAGATATTAAATTATGCCTCCATTTAACGAAGTATCATGGATTAAGGCACAATAAAGTGCTCTTTGTGTAAATGGAGCTCAGGGACAATTTCTAGGCTCATAGTTTAAGCCTCAGGATCTGCACTAAAAAAAAAAAAAAGAGCCAGTAACTGCATGTGTTTGTGTATATATACATGTATTTCTATCAGTGAACATCCATAGTTGTTATCAAGAATAGCACCCAGCTAACAAATTTGCTTTGAATAGAATGATGTCATAGCACAGAGAGTGCTTTCAAGATAGGGCACGTTCCTGGTCAAAAAAAATTTAAGACCGTCCTTGGAATTTGAACCATTTTTCTGACAGGACTGGGATTTCAACTCAGGGTCTGATTAACTCTCTGGCACTGTGGGGGAGGGGAAACCCAACATCATTGAAGACACACACATACACACATACACAACCCATATGCATGCAAAATCAGAGATTTCTACACTGTAACCTTTGGGTATTCTCTACCTTTTTCCCCACTAAGTCTAGTGGTTGTTGGCCTAGGAGTTTGATGCATCCAACACCACCTGACATCTATAATTTTGGGGAACAGAATGGCTTCCCCGATCAGCCTTTCCCAATCCCAGCTCCTTGATTGGATCATGGTCTATCCAGACCCTTTGGGGTTCCTTTTACAGACTTGCCAAGATCCTTTAAAAAGGCATCACATTCTGGGCACTGGTGGCCCACGCCTGTCATCCTAGCTACTTAGGAAGGTGAGATCTGGCTTCCAAGCCAGCTTGGGCAGGAAAGTGTGTGAGACTCTTATCCTCAATGCACCATCAGAAAACAAGAAGTGTCCCTGTGGCTCAAGTGGTAGAGTACAAGCCTTGAGAAAAAGAGGTCAGGGGCAACAGCTCATGGACAACAACAACAAGGAGAGGCATTGCATGTTGGCTTTGGGATTGGCATGGGCCAAATATTAGAAATTTCAAGTGCGCCAAGATAAAGCAGTACCTCCTTTAGTCCCGTGCTCCACTATCTTGTCCACCTTGTGGTCTTGGCCGTGCTTCAGGTCAGGATGGCTCTGGATTGACAGGATGGCTCCAAGGAGGAAGATCCCAGACCAATTGCCCCGGCTCCTTCCTCCCTGCTCACACTGCTGCTTCTGCTATTTGACATAGACCTTCTTCCTGAAATCCATCCATGAGATCATTGACACCAACACAGTGATGAGTGGTGGGTCCAGCCTAACTCGGGGAACTCAGAAGTGGAAGTCAGCCTGGGACTAGGAGCTTCTACTCTGGGTGTGGGCTGAGGCCAGGGCTGACATTTATTTCATTCTGAGCCTTGCATGGTTAGGGAGACAGTGTAGACATGACATTGAGTCAGGTAAGACGGGAATCTGTAGGACCACTTGTGTGTGGGAGGCTGTGGGACTCAGGGGGCCACTGTTCTTGGTACTCCTCTCTCGGACGTCCCTCTCCCTCTCTCATCCCTCAATAGTAAAAGAGAAACTTTAAATAAGGGTGTCGAAGAGGGGGCAGAGGAGTATTTCCATGTGAACCAGACTTGTGCTTCATATTCATCCTAGTCCCTAATTTCTATTTATTTGAGGACTGGCCATATGGGTTTGGGGACAGGGAATCATCCTAGCTGAGAATGTGGCTCAGTGATAGAGTGGTAGCCTAGCAAGCCTGAAGCCCTGTGTTTGATTCCAAAAATGAAAAAGCTGGAAGGGGAGTTGGGGCTCAACTTGTAGACTACCAGGCATGATCAATTAGAGATCAAGGAGAGTGGTCAGGCCCTGTGTTCAAGCCCCATAACTGGAAGAACAAATCTTTGTGGAGGCTTTATTTTCCCTTGGAAACAATTTATTCTTTGTGATAAGCATACCATAGGCCTCTTTCCTGACCACCAACGGGCCATTAGATGTCCCTGGAATTTGGGCCTCCTCCCAGCAGCCTCTGCTCTACTCGGCCCAGAGTTTACGCTTCCTATCACCAGGCAGATGGAGGCCTAGAGAAGCCCACCTGGCCACCTAGTTCTGGTGGCTGCTGAGGATTTTGGGACTCAGTATGTCACATAGGGAGTCATCATCCCCATCAGTCTACAGAAAATGGGACAGAGCACTGCAAGCCTGAGCGCACCAGCTGTGGGCAGTTCTGGATGTGGGGATCTGCAGCAGGACATGCTCTGTGGTGTGTCCGGGGAAGGGAACCTTGACCTCTCCTCTTGCAGTTTCCACACTATCCTGAATTTGCAATTCTTCAAAACCTTTCTGCTTCTCCCTCATTTTGACCACCCAGGAGCCTGAGGCCTCTGAAGCAACTGCACTTGTGGGGAGCTCAGCCTGTGTCAGCATTTGGAGCCCTGTGTAAGAGAGACCGCAGCACTTGCAGTTATCTACTCTTCATCTTCTCCTGAGACAGCCGGCACTTGCACTCTGCTTTCTCCTGACACAGCTGATCCAGAATGAACATCTGTCTTTTAAATGCCAGGAGGGATTCCTGGATGGTGCGGATATGTGCTGACAGCTGGTTGCATCGATGCTGGAGCTCATCTGCAGGACTTTGGAGGTCCACCTCATCAGACAGGTTGTGGATGAAGCAGATTTTCTTCTCAGATGCCCACATGTCCCACTTCCCATTCTCTCACATGTTGTGGTGGCAGATCACGGGGCAGGGGACCTGTGGCTCTGGCTCTATCTGGCACTGAGCTGTCCCAGGGAGGAGGAGTGCCTGCAGCAGTCCTGAAGGATTTGCCCCCTGTGGATCTCAGCCTCTGAGAGTGCTAACAGAGCCAAGCCCCCCTCAGTTTGGGAGACATCTCCATCCTCTGCCATGGGCACATCGAGGAGAGTCACTTCCTCAGCTTTTGCTTCTCCAGGGTTCACATCTTCCCCTTCCCCAGGGAAAGCCAGGAAGCTCAGCTGGGCCTGCAGGTGGACTTGTCACTTCCAAGCACTTGAAACTGTCCTGCCACTTTGGGGGCACCACCTAGTCCCCCCATTTGGTCGGACACTGCACTTGTTTCAGCTGCTCCAACAGCTGGGTCTACCTCTGCAGTTGCTACTGCAGGACCTACTACTTGGAGCACAGCTGCTCATTGGAAGTGATGTGCTGCTCACAGGTGGCTCTGAGCTCCTTCAGCTAGGCCAGGGACTGCTCTTGCTGCTCCTGCAGCCCCCGAGCCATTTGGCTCTCTCTCAGCCACCTCTTTCCATTCCTCTATCTTCTAATCTGAGCAGTCCAGCTGTTCCCGCAGATATTTCGTCAGCTGCTGTTCTGAGTCCACGATGCTGGTGAGATCCTCCTTCTCACTGCTCACCATGGGGAGAGCGTCCCGCAGCAAGGCCAGCTGTTCCTCCATCTGTGTGTTGCACACACATGCACATCGTCGGGTCTCGGCGATCTCCTGCCGATCCTGGGTTTTCTCCTCTAGTCTTCCCAGTTGCTCCCGCTGCTCCGCAATCTGGAGACGGAGCCTCTGTTTTTCCTGGACCTAGATGTGAAGTTGTTCCTCCAGGTTTTTCAACCCCATCTGCATGCGGTAGATGTGGGCCTGCAGTTGCTGCTCCTCCTGAGATGGACCCTCAGGGGGCAATGGCTCTGCCAGCTTCATTCTCAGTTCCCCCAGCTATTCTCTAGGTGCATCACCTATCTCCATCCTCACTCCTTCTCCTCTGTCAGTTGGTTTACCTGGTCGGTCAGCCACCAGTCCTCCTCCTTCTGCAGGGTCCTCTAAATGTTCAGGTTCTGCGAGAAGGTGTCTGTCTCCAGATTTGCTGTGGTCACCATTCAGCTCAGGTTGTCCTGTAGTCTCTTTAGTACATCATGCCTCTGCAGCACTTGTTGGAACTTGCAGATTCTGTTCTTCCTGTTGCTCCTCTATGTCCAGAGTGCTTCCAGCTTCTCCTAAAACTCTGTGTTCACTTGCTCCATGTCATAGAAACTTCTGGTCTCTTCCTTGAGCTGAAGTGTTACATCATTCAGCTGTTGGAACAACATTTCAGTCTCCTTCCGTAAGTAGTAACCACAGAAGATACCATCTCCAGCTCCCCCATGTCCTGCTCTATGGCCTGTAGGCAGCTGGTGAGGGCTTCGTGCTCCATTTCTGTCATCGGCTGTAAGGAGCATGTGGGCTGGTGCCGATTCTAAATCACTTTCTGCCCAAACCACCCTCTGTATGGGTAGCTTGTGGATGTCTAGCTCAGTTTGGTGCTTTGTGCACTTGGGCTACCTTCTCCTTCTCTTTCTCTTGTCAATCCTGCACGTCTGTCTTTTCCTTCTTCAGTGGTTGGATCTTGTCACAGAGCACCTGGTTTCTTCTTTTGCTGTAGTGCAGGGCAGGCACCACATGTCTGTAGCACCTCTGCAGATTCTTGGTGCTACTCTGGACCCTGGTGGCTGTGACTATGTCCAAAAGCAGGGGAGGCCTTTGGCAAGACCCTCCATTGAATCACCCTCCCCAGTGTAGTTTGTCTTTGGGATCCTTCCCTTTTTTGTATTCTTTGTTTTCTTGAATGTTGAAGGTCTGACGATGGGATTTTTCTGCTGGTGTTCTGGCAGTAGTTTGTTGCCCTCAGCTCTGTCTCAGATTCTTGTTGTTTGAGACATCTAAGTCCTGGGATGGGAAAGATGGGCTGGCCACATTCCCTGGCTCTGGGAAATCCTCTATTCTCCCACTCACTGACTAGGTCCTCAATTTCCTATTGTACTCCAAATTCACCTCGATACTCTTGCTTACCCTCAGTTACCTCTACCTTCCTCAACTGCTGGTAGTGGTGTTAACCAACAGACAGCCGGATGGTTGCACAGATTGTTGTGTATGTCTGTTTGTTGCCTGTCCTGGACATTGAACTCAGGATCTAGGCACAGTCCATGAGCTGCTTTTGCTCAAAGCTACACCTCTACCACTGGAGCCACACGGCTCTACTTCTGGCTTTGTTGATACTGAAGTTGGACAGGGGTCTTAAGTACTTTCCAGTCTAGGGTGACTTTGACCATGAATCTCCTTTCACAGCCTTGGAAGTATCATGGAGGACTGCTGAGAGCCACTGGTGCCTGCTTAATCATTGGTCTTGCTGATGTTCTTGGACAGACCAGTGAGTTCCCTAACTTCGGGTTTAAGTGTTGGGAGCTGGAGCCTACAATTCTAATCCTGGTCCTGCCACCTCCAAATGGCAGGAAATCCTAAGAAACTCATTTTTATCCATATGAATACCAATGGAATGTGATATATGTCATGCTTGAATGGGCAGTTCTTGAATAATTCTAGGATAAAATTATATACAATTATATTCTACGATACTGATTGATTTTAATCAATACTTTATGAAGCGTTTAAAAAATTACATTCATTAAAGGAGAAATAATGAAATATCTAAGAATTGATTGTCACATAGCATAGAGATGCCATTTTTTTCTGCCAGGACTGGGATTGCAACTCATGGTTTGGGTAACTCTGTTGTATTGTGTAGGAAGGGGAAGCTTGCTTTCTTGAAGTCAAGAAATTCAAGTCTGTTCCTTAGGCCTGAAATCGATCACCACCACTAGAAAACATCCTATTTGTGTACATTTTAAATATATGATTTAAAGTTACATACATATATTGACTCGATATTCCATTCAGTGTAGTTATTCATTTTACCTTCTGTTTTGTTCATGTAGTAACCATTTATTTTATTGACTGTTAAGGCACATAGAATATTGATTACATTGATTATATAGGATATAGGTCTGCATATGTATTCCACTTCATACTTGACACACAGGACTTTCACAGAAAAGGAAAACATATGTCACCATCTGCTTCTTACTCCACGATTCATTGTTTGGGAGTGCTGGCATCTGAACTCATGGCCTACAGGGCCAAATTCATGAATGATTGAGTGTCAACCTGCCATCCTGGGGCAAACTGAGCTGATAGGCATTTCTCAGGACCTGAGATTGAGCCTCTGGAGTTGACCAAATAAGAACAGATTGGCACGCACATAGTAGTGTGCTAATAAATATATATCTTTATAGAGTGCCAGAGATGTTTATCCATTATTCAGTTATATAGACTACATTCCTAACAATTATTGGGTATTTGTTATGCTTCCATATAATTAATATTATTGTTTTAATCCTTAATAAACTATTAAGTAAATCAGTGTCCTGAAATTGTTGTGTCCCTGTAAGAAATAGTTGTCTTTTAATGCTTCATATTAAATAAAATCAATCAGCCTACTGAAATCATGATGTTTAAATTTATACAAGTATCATTCATGAGCAACTCACTCAACTGTGACACTTACAACATTCAATCATTACTCCCTCTCTTAGGATCCCCCACCATTCAGAAGTGACATGACTGAGATTGGACTCTAGGTTTATATTGTCCTGCAGGACTGTCTTCCCCAGTACCCTGCCAGCCTTCAGTACTGCAAGGTGAAGTACCCTTTGTAGCCGTGTCCTTCAGACCCAAATGATCATGGTGCAAAATGTTAAAACTCCATCCCACCACTTCTTCTCTGTGCGTTCCCCCCCCCCATAAGGCCTGGACGTCTAGGATCCCAGGATCACATGTGGTTCCAGTGGTTGCAACCCAGACTATGGTCATGGAAGTTAAATAGAGTTGCCTTACATGAGTTCAAGACCTTGTTTCGCAAAAAAAAAAAAAAAAATTATCTCCCTGGCTTGCAATTGGTGCTGTTTTTTTCTGCCAGGGTTTGGATTTGAACTCAGAGTCTGAGTAACTCTGCAGCACTGTGGACAAAGGGGTAGCTCACCGTGCTTGAAGACAAGAAAGTCAGACCTAGGCCCTAGGCTTGAATTCAAGCCCCACCCCTGGGAAACATACTATTTATATACATTGTAATGATAGGATTTGTACTTACTCATAGATGTTCAGTACATATCCTGTTTGTTGTGGTTATTTATTGTATTTCTGTTTTATTCATTTATTTACAATTTATTTTATTGACCATGGTAACACATATTCCATTTATTATTTTGATGACATCCTATCACATAGCTACATAATATCTAGAGTTGTAGGCATGTTCTCCAACATGTCTGACACCCAGAATGCTCAGAGCAAAGGAAAACAGGTGTCACACTCTGCTTCTTACTCCATGATCCAATTGTTGACAGTGCTGGGATCTGAACTCAGGGCCTAGCAGACCCAATTCATGAATGGGTGTGTCAAAACGGCAACCTCTAGCCCAGGAAACTGCCAGGCAGTTCCCAGACCCTGACATTGAGCCACAGGGGTGGACAAAATAGACATACATGGATAGGCAGGTGGTAGTACACCAATAAAGATATATTTGTATAGAGTGCCAGAGACATCTACCTAGGATTCAATGACATCAACTACATTCCTACCAACTCTTAGGTAGTTACTATGCCACCATTGAAGGAATAGGATTCTTTTCATGCTTAATAAACTATTCAATAAGATCAGTCAGCATCCTAGGATCATTGTGTCTAATTTTAGACTAGACCCATCCATGGGGAAACTTCTCAATCAAGAATTTGCTCACATTCCATCGGTATTCCGATGCATAGGAATGAGTCTCTTGGGAAATCCCCCGACTGCTTGGTGTCAGGACCAACTTGAACTCAGGGCCAACATTGCTGCATGGGACTATGGCTTCCCTGATAGCCCACTAGCCTTCGCCAATGCAAGGTGAAGTACCCTTTGTAGGCGAGTCATTCAGAGCCAGGATGATCACCGTGGAAAGGAAACCAATGTCAAAAATCCATCCCGCGGCATTTTTTCTGTGTGTGTGTGTGTGTGTGTGTGTGTGTGTATGTTTGTGTGTGTGTGTGTGTGTGTATTTTCCTGCAAGACTTCAGGGCCTAGGATCCCAGGGTTGGCTATGGGCCCATGGCAGCCCGCCACCCTGAGGTTACTGAAGCTGAGGCCATTATATTCCTAAATTCATAACTTAAACATAGGATCTATATTGACATACATGGGCAGATAGCAACTTGCATTCAGTGCATTTCTTCTCCTAAATTTGTGTCTAATTCATGGAGATATTGTGTATTTTACTGAGTATGGTGACAGTTATAACTGTGCTGACATGGATGACAACCTGTTCCCATGGTTATACGGTTGCCTATGTATTCATTCTCCATCCTAGGTGAGACCCAGGACTTTCACAGGAGAGGAAAATAGGTGCAACGACTGTCTTCTGACATCAGGATGAATCTTTTGTCAGTGCTGGGATTTGAACTCAGGTCTGGGTAACTCTGTTGCACTGTGGGGGAAGGGAAGGCTCACCATCCTTGAAAACAAGAATGTCAAGCCTGGTCCAGGGCCTTCTTCGATGCCCTAGCACTGGACAAAATAAGAAGCCCAGCTCTTTTATGCATAGCATCTCTATTTACGTACAGGTGTGGTATGCGTCTTGTATTCAGTGTAGTTATTCTTTTTATTTTGTGTCTTTTTCAAGGATGTATTGTGTATTTTATTGAGCATAGAATGACATATAAAACTGTGCTGACATGGATGACAATCTATTCCCACAGGTGTAGAGTTGATTATGCTTTCTTGATTCTTGCTGAGACCCAGCACTTGCACAGTACAGAGAAACAGGTGCAAGGATTGGCTTCTCAAATCAGGATAAAACTTTTGGTAGTGCTGGAATTTGAACTTGGGGTCTAGGAAGCCCAACAGCCAAATAGGTCCACATGAGCCAATCAGCTTGTGAGCCACTAAGGATCTAGGCCATACCCAGGACCTGAGATCGAGCCCCAGGGTGGGGATGGGGCAAAATATTCATCCATTCATAAGCTGAAGCTAGTATCCTAATTACCTATTTGGATAGAGTAGGAGATGTAGTGAGCTGTGTTCGTATCCAATCTACCATTTGAGTACTGATTCTTGGATCTTTCCCAATACCTCCAATTCCTGAATGTGATTCTTATTGTCACACTTCATGAACTCTTAATTAAAACTAATTGTTGTGCCATACATCTTGCCTATCATTTCCTATGAGAATCATGCATGAACTAAATTCTTCCCTAGGCCTGAATTCAAGCACCTCATAACATTTAAAGACATGTTAAATATATGATTTATACTTACATCAATATATTGAGTCTATATCATGTTTTTTGGAGTGATACATTATATTTTATCATTTATTTATTTAGTTAGCATTTATTTTATGGACTGTGAGTACACCTATAACATTTATTGCATTTATTCCCATCTATTCCATAGCATGTAGCTTTGCAGACATATTATGAACTTGTACAGAAAAGGAAAACAGGTGTCACCGTTGAAATCTTACACCAGGAAGAAATTTTTGGTAATGATGAGACCTGATGTGAAGGCCTGAGAGGCCCAATTCATGAATGAGTGAGTGTCAACTCCGCAGCCTCTAGCCCATTGAGCTTCCAAGTGGATCTCAGGATCTGGGATCAAGACCCAGATTTGGCCAAAATAGCAGTAACTTTGTATGACGATGGTGGTAAATAAATAAATATAAATTTATTTATTTATTTATTTTGGGGTTGCATCTTGGGGCCTGAAGTCTGGGCCTGGGCGCTGTCTCTCAGCTCTTCAGCTTAAGAATAGCACTCTACCATTTGAGCCACAGTGCCACGTCCGGGTTTTTACTTTTTGCTTATGTGGTACTGAAGAATTGAACCCATGGCCTCAGGCAAGCAAGGCAAGCACTCTACCACTGAGCCACTTTCCCAGCCCAAATATAAATTTAGATATTTAGGTACTGCCAGAGGTGTCTATCTAGTATTCAATGACATATATTACCTTCCTACTGATTCTCATGAATTTAGTTAGGACTCCATTTAATCAATAGTATTCTTTTAATGCATAATAAACTACGAATTAAAATCAAACCCTGTCCAGTGATTATTGGGTCTAATTTTATGCAAGACTTATTGACGGACTACCCTTTCAACCATGACATTAATCACATTCCTCTTGTGTTCTTATGGACAAGCAATAGTTTCTTAGGCTCTTCAACCCCTTGTAAGTGGCATGACCGCGGTTCGAACTCAGGGCTTAGTGTCCATGTTGGCCTATGGTTTCACTGACAGCGCCAGCCTTCAGAAATGCCAGGTGACCTACAGGTTGCAGCCATGTCATTCACACCCCGGATGGTCAACCTGCATGGAAGGAGAACAGAAACTGCTGACCTTCCGCGGTTTGTGGCTTTTTTTCTATGCTGTTTTCCTTTTGTTTTCCTGTGAGCCCCTGAGGCCTAGGACCCCAGGATGAGCTGTGAGTCCAGAAGCTGCACCATTCTAGCCTAGGGTGATGGAAACTGAGGCAGAGTTGCCACAACCTGAGTTCAAGCCCCGTGCTTGGCAAAAAATTAATTAATTCATTAACAACACTATTGAATCTCCCTGTCTTGGATTTTGTGCCATTTTGTTGTCTACCAGGTCAGGGATGTCACCTTGGGATCTGAATAACTCTGATGCACTTGGGGCAGGGGGTGGAAGAAAAGGGAAGCTCTCCTCCCTTGAAGACAAGGAATTCAGGCCTGTTCCCTAAGCCTGAATTCAAGCCGCAGCCTTGGAGAACATAACATTTATCGACGTTTTTATTATATCATTTATACTTACATCCATACATTCAGTCTATATCTTGTTTGTTGGAATGATTCATTATATTTTATTATACATTTATTTGTTTACCATTTATTTTATGGACTGTGAGTGCACCTATAACATTTATTACATTCATTCAAATCTATTCCATAGCATGTAGCTTTGCAGACAAATTATAAACATCATACCTGACACCCAGCACTTGCACAGAAAAGGAAAACAGGTATCACACTTGCAATCTTACTCCAAGAAGACATTTTTAACAATGCTGGGACCTGAACTGAGGGCCTAGAGGCCCAATTCACAAATGTGTGAGTGTTAGCATGGCAGCCTCTAGCACATTCAGGTGCCAGGTGGATCCCAGGACCTAGGATGAAGACACAGGTTTGGCCAAAGTAGCAATACTTCTCTATGCAGATGGTGGTATAAAATAAACATATATTTAGATATTTAGATATTGCCAGTGATGTCTATCTAATATTCAATGACATATACTACCTGCCTAGTGATTCTCAGATATTTAGTGAGGACTCCATTTAATCAATAGTATTCTTTTAGGGGCTGGGAATGTGGCTCATTTTGATAGTGCTTGCCTTGCATGCATGAGTCCCTGGTTCGATTCCTCAGCAACACACGATCAGAAAAAGCTGGGAATGGCGCTGTATCTCACATGGTACCGCGCTAAACCAGAGCTGAAATGCTGAGGGACAATGCCCAGGCTCAGAGTTCAGGCCCCACTACTGAAAACACACACATACACACACACACACACACACACACACACACATACACAGAGATTATTATTTTAAAGCATAATAAACTATAAATAAAATCAATCCACATCTTGTGAATTCTGGGTTTAATTTTATGCTAGACTAATTGACAAACTATTCTTCCAACCATGACATTGACGACATTCCTCTGGTGTTCCTATGGACAGGCAATAGTTTCTTACACTCTCCAGCCCTTGGTAAATGTCATGGCCGGATTCAAACTCAGGGCCCAGGTGTGCAGATTGGCCTATGGCTTCGCTGACAGCCTGCAGACAGCAATTCCAGGTGACCTACAGGTTGCAGTTGTGTCATTTGGAACCGGGATGGTCACCATGCAAGGAAGGAAAACCGAGAAACCTTTAACAGTTCGCAATTCATGGCTATTTTTCCTTGCCATTTTCACTTTTTTTTCCTGTCAGCCCCTGAACCATAGAATCCCAGGATGGGCTGTGGGTCTAGAGGCTGCACCAACCCAGACTAGGGTGATGGAAGCTGAGGCAGAGTTGCCACGACCTAACTTCAAGCTCCGTGCTTGGCTAAATAAATAAATAAATAAATAAATGAAATATAGAAAATAAAATAAAATAAATTTTAAAAATTTAAAAATATGGCTTGGAATGCGTGCTCATTTTTTTTTCTGCCAGGCCTAGGATTTGAACTTGGAGTCTGGGAAACTCTAATGCACTGTGGGGAATGGGGAAACTCACCCTCTTTGAATACATGAAATTCAGGTCTGTTCCCTAGGACTGAATTGAATCCCCAGCCCTGTAAATTAATTTTCATCCACATTTGAAATTATTAATATCTACATACTTATATTTACTGCATATTGCTTTTTTGTATTATTCATTCATTATATTTATTGACTATTATTACACTTATAACACATTTTAATTTACTACATCTTATGAAAATTATACAGATTTGCATATATATTATATATCTTACTTCAGACCCAGGACATTCACAGAAATACTATAGTAGATGATGCCATGCTTAGAGACGCAGAAAGAATACACCAACTGAAATCTAATTTACTGAAGTCTAATTTATCCCTAGGCACCACAGTGGCTCTCATCTGTAAGCTACTCAGGAGGCTGAGAACTAGAAGATGAAATTTCAAAGCCAATGAATGCAGAAAAGCCTGAGAGATATCATCTCCAATTAACTGGCAAATGCCAGGCTACAGGCATAGCTGAAGTGGTAGAAAATCAGCTATGAATAACAAAGCCAAAAAGAGCAAGCTGACTTCAAATGTGAGGAGAGGAGGTAGGGGAATAAAAGGCAGAGAAATCCTCCAAAAACAGAGAACAAAATGACAATACATAAATCCCACCTAATTTAAGGTACCAACCAAACTGAAAAAAAATGAAGCTTGTGCAGTTGTATAACTGTACATGAGCACATAAGCTCTTAGGTGCACTTCAAAGCTATGTTTTTAATAATATATATGTATATATATTTATAATGCATGTGTATATATATATATATATATCTTTAAATAAACTAAGAAACCAACCAATGAATAAATACTTCTGAATTAGTGCCTTAACCATGGCATTATAAATTATTTATACTAAAAGTGTATTCCAAGTTTCTTTTCTCAGAATCAATCTTTAAGAAGTTTGTTCATGTTCCTGGCACCGGTGACTCAAGCCTATAATCCTAGCTACTCAAGAAGCTGTGATCTGAGGTTGCTGGTTCAAAGTCAGCCCAGGCAGGAAAGTCCCAGAGACTCTTATCTTCAATAAACCACTAGACAACGGAGGTGGCACTGTGACTCAAGTAGTAGATCATTCGCCTTGAGCTGAAGAGCACAGGCATAACCCCTGAGTTCAAGCCCCAGGACCAAAAGATAAATAAAAAACGAAGTTTGTTCATGCAGATCATAAAATTCTAACATTCTGAGCTTTAGGAAACTTTTCTGCCAGGGTCTTATGCTCTTTAGGTAAGTACTCCACTACTGAGATACATCACAGTCCCATTGTTTTGTTTTTCATGTTACAATCCAGTTTATTCCCAAAATGCTTAGAAGTACCTACTGTCCTCACAGAAGTGAGGTTTTATTCAGAAACCCAACCTTTTGTGCTATGAGGACTCCCCTAGTGTATTTCTTGGTAGGCACTGAGGAAAACTCATATGACACAAATGCAGAGAGTTTATAATAGTAGAAATAACTGTAAATAGAAATAAATTCAACAGTCCGGATATTTTAGGGAGAAATGATGTCCTTATTTTCACTCTCATTCTTCAAGGCAGATGGTCAAAATAGAAACACCAATGTGCTATACTGAAATGTAAAAGTTTAAACTCTTTTTTGAAAAATTCTCATGTTATAAAATCAATATGTATCAAATAAAGGCAAAGTGAACTTAAAAAAATATTAAAAATTCTAATGAAGCTCCCTGGCTTGGAATGTGTGCCATTTTTTTGTCTGCAAGTCTTGGAATTTGAACCCGGGGTCTGGGTAACTCTGTTGCACTGTGGGGAAAGGGGAAGCTCGCCGTGCTTGAAGACCAGGAAGTCAGGCCTGTTCCCTAGGCCTGAATTCAAGCCCCAGACCTGGAAAATGTACTCCTTATATACATTTTAAAGATAGGATTGAACTTCCATACAGATGTTCAGTCTATATTATGTTTGGTGTAGTTATTCACTGTATTTTTTTTATTTTTTTCATTTATTTACCATTTATGTTATTGACTGTGATGACACCTAACTATGTATTACATTGTTTACATCCTATCACATACCATCTAGATTTGTAGATGTGTTCTCCATCATGTCTGACACCCAGGACTTTCCCAGAAAAGGAAAACAGGTGTCGCACTTGGCTTCAGACTCCAAGATTAAATTTTTAGCACTGCCAGGATCTGAACTCAGTGCCTAGCAGGTCCAATTCATGAATGAGTGAGTGTGAGCACAGCAGCCTCTAGCCAATGAAGCTGTTAGTTGATTCCCAGGTGCTGAGATCGTGACCCAGGATTGGCCAAAACAGCGATACAAGGATAGGCAGACAGTAGTATACAAATAAATATATGTTGGTAAAAAGCACCATAGCCGCCTATCTATGATTGAATGACATATACTACATTCCTACTAACTCTTAGGTATTTATTGTACCATAATTAAACGAATACTATTCTTTTCATGCTTAATAAAGCATGAAATTAAGACCAATCATTGTCCTAGGATTTTTGTATCCAATTTTAGGCTCGACCAATGCACAAACTTCTCTTTCAATTGGTATTCCTATGCATAGTAATGAGTATGTTGTGATCTCCTGCCATTGGTAGTTGTCCTTACCTGAATTTGAACCCAGGGCCTATTTTGACAGGTTGGCCTATGGCTTCCCTGCTCGCCCACCAGCCTTCAGCAATGGCAGGTCAGGTGTACTTTGCACCCGTGACATTCAGACACAGGATGATCACCACGCAAAGAAAAAAAAAAAACACCCATCCCTCTGCAGCTTGCCACTTTTTGTGCTGTCTCACTTTTTTCTTTCTGCAAGCCCTCTGGGCCTAGGATTCCAGGATTGGGTAAGGGTCCCGAGGCTGCACCCAGCCTAGGGTGGTCGAAACTGGGGCAGAGTTGCCACGACCTGAGTTCAAGCTCCATGATCAGCCAAAAAAAAAAAAAAAAGGAAAAAGACAAAAGACAAAAATTAATTGATTAGTTAACAAAATTTAAAAATAATAGAGCTCCCTGGTTTTGAATTTCTGCCAGTTTTCTTTTCTAGACTGGGAATTAAACTCAGGAACTTGTAGCAATGTGAAGGAAAGTGCAGATTTGCTACTGCTTGAGTTCAAATCCCGTGCCAAGACAAAACTAAAAAATTAAGTCACTGAACTTGGCACGGGGAGTAGTTGTGGAGATGGGAGGTAAGGAATTTTAGGGGGAAAACAAAGGAGGAGGTAACAATGCTCAATAGGAAATATACTCATGACCTTGCTCATGTAACTGTGACCATTCTGTACAACATTTTTACAATAAAAAACATACAAAAAAAGAAACAATGTAGTATTCCGAGAAGCACTTTGGGGTTAAGAAAAGGATGTCTGAATAGATGTACAAAATTCTACACTGCTTTTTATTTAATGTTCAGTATGGAACTGAATAAACTGATTCCATTAAAAAATTAAGTCACTGTCTTGGAACTGGG
The DNA here is from genome assembly GCF_019054845.1 of Dipodomys spectabilis. NCBI lineage: Eukaryota > Metazoa > Chordata > Mammalia > Rodentia > Heteromyidae > Dipodomys > Dipodomys spectabilis. The sequence continues at coordinate 1,915,338 of NW_024870956.1, forward strand.
GCCAGTATTTATACCATTGTTGGGATTTGATCTCACCATCCTGGTAACTCTTTTATACCATGGGTGAAGGAAAAATTTACTGTCCTTGAGGAAAAGAAATTCAGGCTAGAGTTCCCATGGCCTGAATGAAGGCCCTACAATGGAAAAGATATTTCTATACATGTGTAATATATGATATATCCTTACATATCTATGTTTTTTACATGTTATGTTTTTCATTATTGATTTTGTATTTATTTTATTTATTTGATTCATTTTTTATTTTTCATTTTACTTATATTATCATTCCATTTACATTTTGCACATCTATTATAAAATTATACACAATAATTTAAGACATTGACTCATTTATCATTAAAACTTTTTATGTTGAAACATGATACATAATTAAATGGAGGCATTTGTCACAGTCTTCTCACGTTTAGCGTCTCTCCCAAGAATGAGCTTTGTCTTACTTATCTTTGGATAAGTAAGGGATAAGGGATGTCTTTAGATAATTTATACTGAGAAGCCTTTTCTTGAGGACACGCAAGTTGTTGGATAAAATTGTAAGGGGGAGGCTTTAAATGTGGCTTAGTGGTAAAGAGCTCACTCAACATGCATGAATACCAGGGTTTGAATCCTCAGTGCCACATACTCAGAAAAAGCTAGACACAGTGGAGTGGCTCAGATGGTAGAGTACCAGCCTTGAGAAAAACAATCCCCAGGACTGTCAAAAACAATAGGCCAGATGCCGGGGGCTCACACCTGGAAAACTACCTTCTCATTAGGCTTAGATTTGAAGACCACCGTTCAAAGACAGCCTAGGTAACAAAAGCCTGCTAGATTCTTATCTCCAATGAACCACTAAAAAATCCCATGTGGAGCTGTGGCTCAACTGGTAGAGAGTTAGCATTGACTCAATTGCTCAGGGACAGTGCCCAGGGTTGTTATAAGACACACAACTGGAAAAAAATTGAGGGTTAATCAAAGTAATTTTCTATTTGCTAATTACGAGAACATTCTCTGGAAAATCAATGCTCATATACACCAGAATTGGAGTCAGACCTCCAGGCTTAAGTGTAGCAGATCCACATGCCCAGCCTCATAGACTCTAGCATTGTAACCTTGTGTCCACAGAGTTCTGAAAGGTCCAATGTTGAAAGGCTTAATATGCTCCCAAAGCCTTTTGTGATAAGCACTTGGCTTGTATTGTCAATGTCATTACACGTCTGAACCTAGCAGAGCACCAGTAGCTCTTGCCCATCACCCTAGCTCAGGAGGCTGAGGTCTCAGGATCACACCAAACCCAGCCAGGGCAGGAAAGTCTATGACACTCTGACTTCCACGTCTGAAAGTTCAGATGTTCAAGAGCTTCTTGTTTTTCCTTTGATGATGAGAAGTTACTCTAAATGTTCTTAGTGTTCTTGACCCATTGACCCATCCTGGGTTCAAATGAAGTTCTCAGGATCCAAGCCCTGGCACAGTTAGCCAGAAGAACTCCAGTGTAACACTGCATTTGAAGGACAGAAAACAGTTTCAAAAGCCAAGCTAGGTGAAGAGAACAAGGAGGCAGAATATACACACTCAACAGGGAAGCGAGCTGCAAAACCACTTTATTCATTTCAGGCACAGCCAGCAATGGGGGGAAACCTGAAACATTTGTTAGAGTTACACCAGGGTCAGGCTTTTCTCAGCTTCCTCAAATAATGACTAACCTTCCTCCCTCAGGTGAAGGGAGCCTCAGGCGATCTTTAGGTTACCAATAGAGAGCCAGTTTAGTTAGGGAGAGAGGAGGAACAGAGTAGAAAGGCCCTGCTCTCTGGTCTTAGGGAGTGGGTTTTTTACTCTCCATCTATCAGATTTGAAGGCCCTCCTTCTACCTCTGCCAGTCTTTTCTCCTTCCTTCATTCTCCACATCATTTATGCTAATCCCCAGTCCAAGGTGAGGCAGGGTCATTTCTCTTTTGGCTCCAAGCAGCTGAGTTACACCCTGGCTCTGCCCTCTTGGCTCTGGGGCCTTCAGCTGCCTGAGAAGTGTGAAAGAGACATTCTTCCTGCTCTGTGGTTGTGTGAAGATGATGCTGGTGTCCTGGCACACTGCAGAAGGCCACATGACTGGGAATTGTTCTCTTCTTTCCTCTTGAAGTCCAAGACCAGATTCATCTATCATTTTTCTATCTATCTATCTATCTATCTATCTATCTATCTATCTATCTATCTATCTATCTATCTATCTATCTATCTATCTATCTATCTATCTATCTATCTATCTATCTATCTATCTATCTATCTATCTATCGATCTATCGATCTATCTGTCTGTCTATTGACTTTCCTTCCTTCCTTCCTTCCTTCCTTCCTTCCTTCCTTCCTTCCTTCCTTCCTTCCTTCCTTCCTTCCTTCCTTCCTTCCTTCCTTTCTTTCTTTCCTTCTTCCATTCTTTCCTTCCTTCTTCTTTCTTTCTTTCCTTCTTTCTTTCCTTCTTTCATTCTTTCCTTCCTTCTTTCTTTCTCTCTTTCTTTCTCTCTCTCTTTCTTTCTGTCTGTCTTTCTTTCTTTCTATCTTTTTTCTTTCTTTCTTTCTTTCTTTTTATGTATCTATGTATCTATCTATGTACCAACCTACCTACATGCCTACCTATCTACCTACATACCTCCCTACCTACCTACCTACATAGTTATCTCTTTCACATTTCTTGGGCTGAACCCAAGGCCTGGACACTGTCTCTAGCACTCTACTACTTGAACCACAGGACCAATTCTGGATTTTTCTGTGTATATGTTACTAAGGAATTGAACCCAGGGCCTCTTGCATGCTAGGCAAGCACTCTCCCACTAATCCACATTCCCAGCCCCCTCCTCTTTTTTCTTAATGGTAGTTTTTACATATATATGCTACCATTTTGAGTACCCAAGTATAATTTTCTGAATACCGCTTATTTCTATGAACTATGATCTTTTCTTCCCCTGCCTGATTTGTGACTGGTCCTGCATTGGCCTCATAATAAAATGTAAATAAAGGCTCCCGAGAGCTTCAGTGTGCATCATATAAGCAAACAGGCCTAGAAACCTGGAAGAGAAAAGCAATGGGGCTGAAATGAAGAGAATGATGCAGTATGTACAATGAACATATCTAAAACATAAATCAGTAAATAAAAGCAGAAGTTTTGCATACAGCCACTTTGCACTTAGGGAAGTAGTATACACACGTAAGTAAGTAAGACACTGATACATAAACTTGGCTTCTCTTTTTGAATTTTCTTTTGTGGCCATCCCGTGGCTTAAACTGAGGATGCAATGCATTCCTCAGCTGTTTTTCACAAGGCTGAGGTTCTACCACTGCCACAGCTCCACTTCCAGCCATCTGGTTGTTCAATAGACATAAGCACCACCCAGGCTTTCTTGCCTGGTCTGGCCCTGTATCTCCTGCTTGGCTTTCTCTCTCAAAGTTGGAGCTCTACCCTCTGGGCCACTCCTCCACTTCTGGTTTTCTGGTGGTTTATTGGAGACAATAAACCTTTCCTGCTAGGGCTGGCTTTGAATGGAGATCTCCCGAGGAGGCTTCAAGTGGATTTCTTCAAGGATTCACCTAGGAGCCACTCCACCCAAAACTTTAGTCTAAATCTCGAGAGGTACTAGAGAAAAACGGACACAGGAACATGTTTCTAGTGTGTTCTAGATAATGACTATTTGAGGCACACAACTCTCATAATTATTAGATCACTTTATAGGCAAAAGGAGCAATGCAGATAGTGTGAGGTTTCGGTCCTCATATCCTGAGTCAGTAAATTCACTATATCTCAATGCTAAGTGACAGAACTGGCATTTCCTGTGGACATTTGCTCCTAAATCCTATAACAGTCATTTCTCACTTTTGGCTTCAACCCTGTGACCAGAGGGTAAGATGAAGAGAGAAAATACTCTCAGATAAAGCAGATATAAAGAACATTGGGAAGTTGACTTATAAGTCCCAACCATAGGAATGACCCTATTAAGAAGTCATTCCAGATTAAGAGCAAAGAAGAAAGAAAGAAGGTGAAAGTGCGTGGTGACTGTAATCCCACCTCCTCAGGAGGCTGACATGTAGAGAATTTGAGTGGAAGAAAGTCCTTGACAATGTTATCTCTAAGAGATCACAGAGAAACCCAGAAGTGGGCCTATGACTCAAGCTTAATGCAGTACCTTTGAGCAAAAGGAGCTCTTGGACCAGGCGTAGACTCATAGTTCAAGGCCAGGGCCGGCCCCCTCCAAAAAAACCTGTACCTCAATTTCTTTGTGTATGTATGGATGTATTCCAATAGGTGAATCTCCTGAGTGGCTATGATGAATGGCACCAAGCATGGAAAATTGTATTCAATACAATGAGTTCATAACACAGAGACTGCTTTTATGATATTGCATGTTCCAGGGCTCCCCTCACTGCTCCCAATGTAGCCTGAGGGTTTCTCTGCATCCCAGGCCTGCTGGAGGAAGTCTTCCTCATTGTCTGGACAGGAACACAAAAGACCTCACTCCTGTACAGCTGTGTACCAAATAACTCCATCTGGGCCAATTAGTGATGATGTGTGGGCGGGCTCTGAAGGTCAGGAGAAAAAGGATTCTTTTAACCCTTAGCTATCTCTCTTCCCAGTGCTCTGTTTTAACAGGAGACCTTCATTTTTGCCACCTCCCATGGCAGGTCAAGTTCTGTGCTCTTATCCTGCCTTTTTGAGACTATATTCCGGTGTTCAGATACAGTGCTCAATATAATTCAGGAGTCCTTCAGGCAGACAACTAGGGCACTGAACCTAATGAAACATTTCATTGCCAGCAATGATGGGCCTATAATGTCTGTCCTAGATTTCCAGAAGCTTGGGAAATCCAAGCACATGTTGGTAGCACAAAGCTTCCTATCATCTAGGACTGGTGAAGCTCATGAAGTTTTGAAGCCTTTGACTTCTCCTAGTTGGGCCCTGAGTGGCTAGGTTTTGGGGTTGTACACAGGGCCTGACGTGCTGACCATGAGCTCAGAGATGAAATCTAGTGCTTTACCACTTTGTCACACCTTCACTTCTGCTTTCTCTCTGTGTGTGAGTGTGTGTACATGCATGTGTGTATACATACACAAGCCCTGGAGCTTGAACTCAAGACAAGAGCACTGTACCTAGGTTCTCTTGTATAAGGTTTGCCCTCTCCCACTTGAACCACAGAGCCGCTTCAGGCTTTTTCCTACTGATGTGGTTCTGAGAAATCAAGCCCAGGGTTTCATATATGCAAAGCACTCTACCCCTAAGGCACATTCCCAGCCCTCTACTTCAAGTTTGTTAGTGTATTTCTGTCTTTTTTGTTGTTGTTGTCATTGTAGGAGTGGAAATCTGGGCCTGGGTGCTGTCCCTGAGCTCTTCAGCTCAAATCTTCTGCTCTACCACTTGAGCCACAGAGCCACTTCTGGTTTTCTGGTGGTTCATTGGAGCTGAGTGTCTCAAGGACTTTCCTGTCCAGGCTAGCTCTGAACCATGATCCTCAGATCTCATCCTCCTTAGTAGTTAAGATGACCAGCATGAGCCACAAGCACCTTGCTTCCACTTGAGTTTTCTTAGATGTGAATTGGAGATAATAGTCTGATGGTACCTTTTGTGTCAGGGATAGTTTGGAAACCAGATCTCAGCTTCTTGAGAAGGCAAGATGACTGACCTCGGTTATAGAACTCTAAGCCGTGGCACTCTGCTGCAAGGGGTCCTTGGCTCCATGTGGTGGAGTGCTAGCCATGAGCCCAAGAGCTATGGGTCAGAGCCTAGGCCCTGAGTTCAAGGTTCATGACTTAGAAAAAACAAGACAAAACTATTGTCTCCTGTAGACAACTCACTAGTCTTCAGTAATACATAATTTTGTCCCTGCCCTGGGGACAGATCTTTGCCTCAATATTCTTTTCTGAATAGTCATGTCAGTTGTGGAGTTCTTACAAGAACAAGATGAAAGAATGCACCCTTTGAAGGACAAAATACATAACACTCTTTTTTTTGTCGGTCATGGGGCTTGAAATCTGGGCCTGCACTCTGTCCTTCAGCGCTTCAGATCAAGGCTAGTGCTCTAGCACTGGAGCTATAGCGACACTTCCAGTTGTCTGGTGGTTTATTGGAGATCAGATTTTCAGCGACTTTCCTGCCTGGGCTGGCTTTGAACCACCATCCTCAAATCTCAGCCTCCAGAGTAGTCAGGATTACAGGTGTGAGCCACTGGTGCTGGGCTCCAAATAACCCTCTTTACAGGACTCAATACACAGCATCCTGTGAAAGACTTAGCACCCAGCACCCAATGCAGGACTCAGCACACTGCACCCCGTGAAGGACTCAGCACATAGCATCCTATGCAGGACTCAGCACACAGCACCCCGTGAGGGCCCCAGCACACCAGGAAGGACTTATCACATAGATGTATCCCACAAGTTGTCATTAGTATTCAGTTGCTTTCATCAGTATCACCATTCTTTCAGAAACACATCACAAACTGCACAAAGTTCACATCTAATGATTCAGAGGGGTATTTTTTTTTGGTGGGGGAGTCAGCCACAGGGATTGCACTAAAATGTTGGGGGTGCTGTCCTAAGATCTTTTGCTCAAGGGTAGAGATGTATCACTTTGATCCACACCCCTGCTAGGGCAGGATTTTAAACCCACCAGTGTCAGATCTCAGCCCCCGAGAATCTTGGATGACAGGGGTGAGCAAGCCAGCAGCATCTTGTTCTGTGTGGCTGAGTTGCAGAAGTATACCTCTGACTAAGTCAGGTTAGATGGCAGCTGTCAGTATCAGTCTCCCGGCTTGCTCTGTGATGAGGTATTTGAAGTCCTTTCCTTATCGAGTTGCAGTCACATTCAATCTTTTTTTCATGCCCATCCTGGACCTTGAGTAAGAGTCTAGACACAGTCCCTAAGTTTTGTGCTCAAAGCTAATGCTCAACTGCTTGAGCGAGAGCACAACTTCTGGATTTTTATATGCATGTGGTAGTGAGGAATCAAATCCAGGGCTTTGTATGTACTAGCCATCATTATACCACTGAGCCCCAGGAGTGACAAGTGTATGAAGAGATAAATGTGTAGATTGGCATATATGTATATATGTATGTATAAAACAAGAGAAAGGAGTCTGTAGAGTATGAAATTACATATATTATATTACTACCCATTATTGACAATCAAATTATTCCTTCCACTTTTAAGTATTATGGTTATGGTTGAATACATAATAAAGTATTAATTGAAAATTAGTCAATGTAGTATAATTGTTGTGTATAATTTTATAGTACACTCGTACACTAATTACTAATTTGTTACTTTTATAAAATTCCATTCGTATGGATGCATACGGGAATGGGTTTCTTAGAATCTCATGCCAATACTTAGTGGCAGTCCGGGGATTTGACCTCCAGGCCTAATTTGAGGTTTTGGCTATTGCTTCCCTAATAGCCAGCCAAACATCAGTATGCTTTTTCATGTACACTTTCTGGGCCTTGTCATTTACATGCAGGATGGTCACAATGCAAAGGGAAAAAATGCAAAACCACCTTCTTGAATTTCTCCATTTTATCCTTCTCCTTTTTATTTTATTTCTTACCAAAGCTGAGATTTGAATTTGGGTCCTAGGATCCCAAGGTAGCTGTGGCAGAGATGCCAAGACTTGAGTTCAAGCCCCATGTTTGGCAAAAATAAAATAAAATAAGGCTCTGGCTTGAAATTTGCACCATTTTTCTGGAAGGCCTGGGATTTGAACTCAGTATCTAGGTATCTCTGTGGAACTGTGGGTGAAGGGTAAGCTCACCATCCTTGAAGACAAGAAATTCAGACCAGTTCCCAGGGCCTGAATTGAAGCCCCAGCACTGGAAAAATACATACATGAGTTTAGTGAGTATGAGGTTTATTACCCTTATTCATTTAGTATTATTACACATATAACATTTCATTTATTATATCCTATCACACAGGATATATTTGCATATGAAGTATACATCATTATGAGACCCAGGACAGTTTTTCAGGAAAAAAAAAAATGTGTGAAAAGTGGCTTCGTAATCCATGAATAAATTTTTGGCAATGCTAGGATTTCAACTCACAGCCTACAATGCCCAATCCATAAATGGGGTCACAGTCTTATCACACCAACTTCTGACAAACTGAGGTGCCAGGAAGTTCTGACGACCTGTTATCAATCCACAGTAGTGCCAAATATATATATACATATATATATAAAGAGAGAGAGAGAGAGAGCAAGAGAAAGAGAGGGGGGTATAGATTGCTGTATATATATGCATATATATATGGAGAGAGAGAATGTGAGGATATCATTAGATTATATATATATAGTTACCAATAATTAGTTATTAAGTTATGTCTCCCTTTAATGAAGTATCATAGTTGAATACTTACAAAAGCATTAATTAAAAATTAATCAATATCCTTCCATTAGGGGAATCATAACATGGTGTTAGAAAGGAAAATGAAAATGTAATAATTTTTGTGTGGCTTTCTAAAATAGAATCATGAAGTAACTTCAAATTTAATTACTTTTATAACATTCCACTACCATTCACATAAATAGAAATGAGTTTGTCAGGATCTCCCTCCATTTGTGTGTGGCAGTCCTGGCATTCATACTCCAGGCCTGGGAAGTTTACTTCGAATGCAAATCATTGGAATGACACTGAAGATTTCAGATTGCCAGGATTCAAAAGAGAACAACAAGAAGAAAAGAAACCCAGGTGTCAGTGGCTCCTGTATGTAATCCTAGCTCCTCAGGAGGCTGAGATGTAGAGAATGCCAATTTGAATACAGCCAGGGCAGGAAAGTCCACAACACTCTTATTTCTAAGAGATCACAGGAAAAGATCCCCAAGGGTTGTGGCTGTGGCTCAAGGGCTGCGAGCTACCCTAGAGAAAGAGGAGATCAAGGATAGTGCCTATGCTCATATTTCAACCTCAGTCCTGCCAAAGAAAAAAAAAGAAGGCAATAACTCCATGTCTCTGTGTATTTATGAATGATGTATGAATGATGGGCATTCATCAGGTTGCCCATGACCAGACCCCCAACCTGGCAAGCTGGGACAAACCCTCAGAAAGTACTAAGCCTGAGCCAGTAGCTTGAACAAAGCATCCTTCTGTGCCATTTAATAACTGAAGCCCAGAAGGCTTGCCTTGGCTGGGGTATGCAACGGGTGCATTATGTTCTGGCTGAGGTGTCCCATTGGGACATCTAGTAGCCAGGGAGACCACTCTTCCTAGGCTGTAGGAGTTGTAGAACGTTCTGGCTCCATATTCCCTATCCCTCTGTAAGTTGTGAGCCTAGATCTCTGAGACCTGGTGGCTATCACTCATTCATCATTCCGCATTGCCGAGTCTCACACTGGTCCCAAATCCTGGCAAAGATATGAAATGGCCAGCGATTTCTATGCTGAAAAGAATATGCCAATAAATTCCACCCTCATAGTTCCTGTTAGAGGTAAGCCTTGGGCTGTGAATGTGGCTAAGTGGTAGAGTGCTTACCAAGCAAGCTTGAAGCCCTGGGTTGGATTCCTCAGTACCACATAAACAGAAAAAGCCAAAAGTGTCACTGTGGCTTAAGTGATAGAATGTAGCCTTGAGCAAAAGCAGGTCAGGAACATACCCAGACCCAGAGTTCAAGCCACAACACTGTCAAAAAATGTGAGCTTGGTGAGACATACAGTTCTGGAACTCAGAGGACGGCCGAGGTTATAGGTAAGAGGTAGAGGGCTCACACTTGTGAGCTCACCATAATGGTGGTGGCTCACCCTTGTAATATTAGCACTCAGGAAGTTGAGATATGAAGATTATATGTGAAAGCAACTGCAGGCAGGAGTCTTTATAAGACCTTTCTCCAATTAAGCACCAAAAAAACCAGAGCTGTGGTTCAAGCAGTAGAATACTAGCCTTGAGCATAAAAACTTAGGGATAGCATCCAGGCCATGAATTCAAACCCCAGGACTGACACACTTAGACACACACACACACACACACACACACACACACACACACACACACACACACACACACTGGAAATTCTACTTACCCATCAAAAAGAATATTGTACCATTTGTGGCTCTCATTTCTCATGTCATCTGCCTGGTATCTCACTGCCATCGTATTGTCCCTGTACTGCACTAACTGACACATGCAAACTGATGTAAAAGATTTTCAGGGTATTTGCTAACCATAGATTCCTGAGTATGAGTTCTCTGCTCATTCTCTTTTCTATTCATGCCTATGAGTAGTGATTGTACAGATTCATTTGTACCATTTGCTACAAAGAAAAGAGATTAACCATACATATATATGTATGTATATATATATATGATTATATACATACACACATTTATACATACATGGATATAAGCACACATATTGATATATATTAAATACTTGAGTACATTTTTTGTTTACAAGAATTATGTAGCTAACAAAAATCACATGCATTTTCCTTCCTTTTCAATTTTTTCAAAACATAAAGAACTTTGTCTCTTTTGAATACCTAATTTTTAAGAGAATGTCACCATCTCTGATTTGTCAGTGGCCTTGAAATTAGATGTTCAAATAGGACAAAATTATTTAGGCTTTTTGTGGAAGAAAGGAATATTACTAGGGTTCTATTCATGGGTTCTCTGCTTGCTAGACAGGAATTTGTCTGTATAGCAGCAAGCAGCTCAACTACTTTCGCCATACTTCTAGTCCATTTTATTTACTTGAAGACTTGGACTTTTTGCCCTATTCTGATCTTAGACTGACAGACTTTGCTACCAATGCCTCATAACATAATTAACTAGGATTACAGATATGAACCACTATGGCCAATTCATTTGATGAGATGGTTGTCTTGGCAGTTATTTCTCTGGACTGGCCTCAGACCATGATGCATATCATTTCTGCTTCCGAATCAGCTGGGATTTCAGATGTGGGCTACTATATATGGTGTACATGACACCTTCTGTTTTGTGTGTGTGTGTGTGTGTGTGTGTGTTTTGTCGGTCGTGGGGCTTGAACTCTGGGCTTGGGCACTGTCCCTGCACTGTTCAGATCAAGGGGAGCAATCTACGGCTTGAGCCATAGCACCCGTATCGGTATTCTAGTGGTTTTATTGGAGATAAGAGTCTCAGGCTGGCTTTGTACCGTGATCCTCAGATCTTAACCTCCTAATACCTAGGATTTCAGGTTTGAGTCACCAGTGCCCGGCACACCTTCTGTTTTTCAGTAGAAGTTTTAATAGTAAAAATCCTGTATAGATAGGTTATAATTACATGAGCATGTTAATAAGTATATTTTCTATCAAGCATTGTTACCTCCTCCTTAGTTTTTCCCTAACCTTCCCCTCCTACCTCCACAACTATACTCCCCCGTCTTCGCTTCCCCTCTTCCCCGCCTATATTGTAAAGATCCTTTTTCAACATAGTGTCTTGTGCATCTCATTGTTGCAATGGATCAGCCTGTATCACTAATTAACTATTTTATCCCTTCCCCTCCCCAAGCTAGAGAAGGGTGTATACAAGACGCAGGGCACTGACATTATATACAGTGAAAACAGGTGTTACACCATGGGGGAGGAACATTAAAAGAAAAACAAAACACATGGTAGATTATAAACCCTATCTTGGGGTTCATTTCGCTTAACATCATCTTATCTGGTCGTATGTACATAGCTTTTGAACTTTTATACTTGTCTGAGACATATAATAGTTATTGCAAATAAAGGAAACCATAGGACCTATGTTTCTTTGGGTTTGGCCTACTTCACTTTTTATAATTTTTTCCAGGACTCCACTGAGAGCTCCCCTATGATCCAGCAATCCCATTTTTGGCATTTGTCCAAATGTTCACAAACAAGACCCTACTAAGCTACCGGCAGAACTATGTTTATTGCAGCATTATTTGCCATAGCTAAGATATGGAACCAACCCAAATGCCCCTCAGTAGATGAGTAGATCAAGAAAATGTGATACACACACACACACACACACACACACACACACACACACACACACACACACACACACACACACAATGGAATTCTATGCCTCCATCAGAGAGAATGACATCGCCCCATTTGCTAGGAAATGGAAAGACACAGAAACAATTGTATTAAGTGAAATAAGCCAGGCTAAAATAACCATAGATCCCATGGTTAATCTTACTTGCAGTAACTAGTATTTGGTACCATATAACCATATAAGAGGATGTTATGTGAAATGAACCCCAAGATAGGGACACAAATGATTTTTATTCCGTGAGATTCTTATCTCTATATAATCCCCCAAATAAAGTTGGAAAGGGAGCTGTCGTTCAAATACAGAACACCACCCTTAAGGGAAAAAGCCTAAGTGACAAGGTAAGGTCCTGAGTTTAAACCGTAATATCAGCACTCAAAAAAGTTGATTTCTTTTCCTTGAGGTTTTTATTAAATTGATCAGAAAATAATCGACGTTGTATTTATGTTTAGCATTACTATTAAAATCATGTTATATTTATTTATGTTATTCTTTATTTTCTTAAATTTTATTTACACATTAATATCCAGTAATGATAAGAGATGATTACTGTTTCACAAGTTTTTATGTCAGTAGAATATATGGATGAGAGGTGCATACAAGGGGTTTGGACTGAAAATAGATATTTGCAAGGTCTTCACATAAAGAATTTATAAATGAAGGAGCTGTGGGCATGTATGAGATAAACTAAAGAAACCAGCAAGGAAAGATAAGGTATGATTCTGGAAAGCACACAATTTTGGAAGAAAAAATAAAACAAGGAAAATATGTGGCTTTTGATAAAAACTTTGTAAACCACCTACACATTTGATTCCTTATTTCTAGCAGAAGACATTTCAGTTAACTTTATATTACAAAGTTAAACATGATTGACATTTAATACTAACTGGCCTCTGTCTCAGGTAAGCAATTTTTCTAGCCAGGTGCCAGGGGTTCATGCCTATCATCATAGTTATTCAGAGAGCTTAGACCTCTAGATCCTAGTATAAAGCCATTCTGGAGAGGAAAATTGATGAGACTTTTCTGTTCAATTAATCAAGGGAAAATTGGAAGTGGCACTGTGGCTCAAAGTGGCAACACTAATCTTGAGTAGTAAATCTCAGAGACAGATCCCAGGCCCTGGGTTCAAGCTCTCTGAAATTATTCTTAAAATACTTGTTCTCAGTAATTCTTTAACTTGTCTAGAAGAATGTTTTAAGCTTAGAGATTTTTATTTCATGTTGTCAGAATTTATTTTTAAGATGTTCAGAGAAAAATTCTTTATAGTAAGAACTTGTTTGTATTGCTTTGTATTACATATTGCTTCTACACCAAGAGATCAGCTGGAAAGTAGATGGCCAAACCCCTCCTACCCCTACCAAAGTAGTAAAGTTCATTTTTCGACATAATGATTTGTACATCTCATTGATGCAACGAGTCCACCTGAATTCTTAGTTAAACGATTTGTTTTTGCCCTTCCCCTCCACAAATTATAACAACATCAAATACAGTGAAATCCGGGGTTATACTGTTGGGGAGGGACATTCAAAGCAATATAGAAATCATCTTATAAATATGTTAGAAACAACTGCATGAAAGAGAAAAATTGAATACTTATCTTGGGGTTCATTCACCTAACGTCAACTTCATCTGACCTTTTCTGCTTGCCTCAGACATATACTACTTATTGCAATAAAGCAGCCATGGGACCTATGTATATTTGGGTCTAGCTTACTTCACTTAATATAATTTTTTTCAAGCCTTTCCATTTCCTAACAAATGGGGCAATGTCATTCTTTCTGATGGGGGCACCGAATTCCATTGTGTATATATACCACATTTTCTTGATCCATTAATCTACTGAGGGGTATTTGCGTTGGTTCCATATCATAGCTATGGTAAATAAGGATGCAATAAACATAGTCCTGCTGGAATTTTTAGTGTGTGTGGTCTTGTTTGTGATCATGTGGGTAAATGCCCAAAAGTGGGATTGCTGGGTCATAGGGGAGCTCTATATGGAGTCTTTTGAGGAACCTCCATACTGCTTTCCACAGTGTTTGAACAAGTTTACACTCCCACCAACAATGTAGTAAGGTTCTCTTCTGTCCACATCCCCTCCAGCATCTGATGTTATTAGAGTTCTTGATTATAGCCATTCTAACTGGGGTGAGGTGGTACCCCAATGTTGTTCTTATTTGCAATTCTTTTATGGCTAGACAGTTTGTGCATTTCTTCATCTGTTTATTGGCCATCCTTCTTTCCTCTTCAGAGAAATTTCTCTTTAAGACTTTAGCCCACTTATTAATTGAGCATATGTTTCTTTGAGGATTTGTTGTTGGGAGATTTAATTTATTGAGTTCCAGGTATATTTTAGATATGAGACTCTTGTCCGTTGTATGGCTTGTGCAGATCTTCTCCCAATCCGTGAGCTTTCTAGTGATCCTGCTATCTATGTCCTTTGCCATGCAGAAGCTCTGCAATTTAATGCAATCCCATTTGTCCCATTTGTATTTGATTATTTTTGTATTTCTGGGTCTCTATTAAGAAAATTTCGGCCTGTGCCAAGGAGACCTAGGGTTTCTCCTATTCCGTTCTGTAATTTTTTCAGAGTAAGACTTGAAAATTTTAGAGTTTCAAATATTACAGGAAGATCTTTGATTCATTTTGAATGGATGTGATTAGATTAAGCTGTTGCATACATGCGTGTGTGGGGGGGTATGTTTATTATTGAAATCAAGGATAAGGAACTTGGTTCCTTTTTCTAAGATATACATTATGGTGTTTCTTTGTTGGTGGTAGGCTCAGATTGCTTGTCTTTGCCTGATGTGTACATTCCAGCTCAATTTTTCAATTAATGTTTCTTTATTATTGAACATATAGTGCTCTGATATTGCTTTTTCTTTAGTTTGCCATCTAGGATCTTCTTTTCCTCTTAAATGTTAACATTCGATGTAAATTTAACTCCTGACTGATTTTTCCCTTTAATTTGCAATTTGCAATAAGTATTATAATACCTTTGATCTCTGTATTCATGAAGAAAAACCATTTTGAATTCTTTGTTTAATGTAATAACACCTGGGTATATTTGTTAGCACCAAGACCTTACATTTTCTTTTGTAGTTTTAGTTTAAAATAACCCTCCTCCGTTTTTATAGCATTGGTAGACAAAGAATTCCCACAATGCCTCACAACCTTTATCTTTCAATTTGTCTATGCTTCTTTGTCCCTGCTAAATTTTTCTGGATTCCTGTATTAGCTACCCTTACCCCTACAAAGCTGTTGCTGCTACCCAATTTCCTGCCACTGCAACTCAGCAATTACCCTATCCCTGGTACTCCCTTTCTCTGCTACTCATTTTGCTACCCATAATTCTTAACACCATGGTTCCAGCCACCTGATCGCTGACACGCCTGACTCTGCTACCACATTCCCAAAAAAAGCAAGGCAAGAGTAGGCACAGACAGTCGACTTGGGTATTCCTCTTGCAGGCACAATGGGACGTTTTCCTCAGGTATTTATCATGAGGAACCAACTAGTAGTGGAAAGAAAAAAGCTTACTTAGAGGGGACGAATATCCAGGGATATCAACTTATAACTTGTTGCTAGGAAAAGCAGACCCTAAGGTGAAACTTAATGAGAAAAGAAAATTTGAAAAATTATTGGGGATGATATAAAAGGTTTAGCTTAGTCTCATGTACCAGTGATATGAATTATTTTATGACATAGATATGTAACTACTTGGCATTTTAAAAAGTATATGAAGATGCACATTTATGTGGTACTTATATTAATTTATGAATTAGTTGCATATTATCATGTTAATGATATTCAATGGTTTATGCTTTATGATATGCTCATTACGCTGCCTTTGGCAACATGAATTGAGCTCTCTAAAAATAAATAGAATTTCATTGTCAAATACTACAAGGAGATTACTGAGGCTAATACCAAAACGCAAGCTGGTACAAGAAAATTGAACAAAGCTACAAATTTGAAGGGAAGGGGTCAGTGGTAAGGGCTATGATAAAAGAGAAATTCTTCACCGTGGAATATTGGAAGAAGAGAATGTGTCTTGTTGAATCACTAGCTTTTTAAAAATTCTTAGAAAGCAGAACATGATTTTTGATTCTTGCTTCATGGAACCTCTTTAATGAGTGGTTAAACAAAAAAAATCAAAATGACTGAAAATCCACTGACATGAATTATTAGATTAACATTATACTCAAAGTTGCCTTGAGATGCAGGCAGGCTGGATTCTTTTCCTCTTAAATTAATGGAATAAGCTACCTTTTGAATGGTTGGACAGTCCATGACACTTGTTCCAAAACAAGAAAAGATACTGGAGAGAGAAAAAAGGAAGGAGAGTCAAGGCTGCTGAAAAATTAGCATATTTCTCATTTGAACTTTAATGGGTTGTTACTACAAAGAATTAGAATTTCATCTTAAGATAATAATTTCAAAATGGATGTGCTAAAGGATAGCTTCAAAATGTAATATTTAATGCTGTTGGATTACTTGAAGACAAAAGTTTACAGAAAACTTTAAATTCCAGAAAACTGTAAGGTACCAATAAACACCTAGAAGAAATATAATTTAAAAATTCACCTGTACAAGGCAAACCCTGGCAGGAAAGTCTTTGAGTCACTTATCTCCAAATAGGAAGTGACACTGTGGCTCAAGTGGGAGAGGGCTCCCCTTGAGCTCAAGATTTCAGGGATATGTTAATACCCAGGCCCTGAGTTGAAGCCCCATGAGTGACAAGAAGAAATTTTATTATTAAACCATTAGGGCCGGAAGGAGACTCAGTTGTAGAATGTTTGTCTTGCATGAATGAGGTCCAGCGTTCAATTCCTCAGCACCACATAAGCAGAAATAACGGGAAGGGGCACTGTGGCTAAAGTGGCAGTGCGCTAGCCTTGAACTGAGCAGTTCAGGGACAGAACCCAGACCCAGATGTCAGGCCTCCCCACCACCACCACCAACAACAACTAAAATTAAAGCATCAAACAGCCTGAAGATGTTGTCCAGAATAATGAATGCAGCATTATCTGCTTACATGACAGTGAATTGAAACCTAGTTTAACAGGGGAGATGGTGGGCATTTTGTGTGTGTGCCAAAGCCTGCAAAATTATTTTGTACTTTTCTAGCAGGGAGAAAGAGGAAATGCGGGGGGAGGAGTGAGGTGTTTGGTGGACTTTCCTTTTGATTCACTGATTGTTTTCTGGAGTCAAATTCAGAGAAATTCTGCTTGCAATCTTAGTTGCATGGGGAATGAAGAAGCCATGGCCTGGAAGTGGTTTTGTCCTGTCCTTGGCCTGGTTCTAACCACCACTGGATAATCCAAGTCCCACTTCAGGACCAAGATGTCTAGAAGACTACTGATCCATTGGGCAGGTGGACCTCACCGCAGCCAGAATAGGCAGAAAATGCAATTCCGAGGGCAGCGCTAGAAATCTACACTAGGCAGAGATTTTTTTAATATATTTTAATTGTAAAAATATTGTACAGAGGGCTCAGAGTTACAGGACTAGGTAATGAGTGCATTTCTTACACATCATTGTTACCTCTTCCTTTGTTTTTCCCCTTCCATCTTTTCCCTCCTCACATCTCCAACTCCTCCCTCCTTGAACCCTGCCTGACATTGTAAATTCATTTTCGACACAGTGTCCTGTACATCTCATTATCACAATGGTCAACCTGAATCCCCATTTAAGCATTCTGCTATATCCCTTCCACTCCCCAAATTAAAAATATGTATGATATGGTATAAGATATATATTATATCATATATATATATATATATATATATATATATATATATATATATATATATATATGATGCAGAACACTTGAATCAAATGCAGTGAAAACAGGGGTATACACTGGGGGGATGAACCTACAAAAGAATTACGTAGTGCATTATAAACATATTAAAAACAAAAGAAAGAAAGGAAAAACCACTTGTGTCTCTGACTTGGGGTATATTTTGCTTAACATTATCTTGTATGGTCATATGTTCTTAGCATATGATCTTCTTTCCTTGTCCTAGACATGTTCTAATCCTTCGAAGGCAAAACGAGGTAAACTATGGGCCCTATGTTTTCTTTCGGTCTGGCTTATTTCACTCAATATAATTTTTGCCAAGACATTCCATCTCCTAACATATGGAGCAATGCCATTCTTTCTGATGGAAGCATAGAATTCCAGTGTGTGTGTGTGTGTGTGTGTGTGTGTGTGTGTGTGTGTGTGTGTGTGTACCACATTTTCTTGATCCATTCATCTGCTGAGGTGCATCGGGATTGGTTCCATATCATAGCTATGGTGAATAATACTGCAAAAATATGGTTGTGTTGGTAGCTTTGTGATCATTTGGGTAAGTGTCCAAAAGTATGGTTGCTGGGTCATTGGGGAGCTCTACATGGAGTCTTTAGAAGAAATTCCATACTGCTTTCCAAAGTGAGTAAACAAGTTTACACTCCTACCAATAATGCAGTAGGGTTCCCTTTTAGCCACATCCCCACCAGCATTTGTCTTTATTACAGTTCTTGATTGTAGCCATTCTAACTGGAGTGAGGTGCAATCTCAATGTTTTGATTTGCATTTCTTTTATGGCTAGAAAAGTTGAGCATTTCTTCATGTGTCTAACGGACATTTTTTATTTCATCTTCAAAGAAGTCTCTCCTTAAGTCTTCAGCCCACTTATTTATTGGGCAGTTGTTCCTTTGAGGATTTGTTGTTGGGGGATTTAAGATTTTGAGTCCTAAGTATATTTTAGATATAAGACTTTGTCTGTTTTATGACTCATGAAGAACTTCTCCCAGTAAGTGTGCGTTCTATTGATCAGAAGCTCTGCTGTTTCATGCAATCCCATTTCTCCAACCTTTCTTTGATTTGTTTTGTTTCTGGTTCTCTATTAAGAACATTTTGGCCTGTGCTAAAGAGGCCTAGAGTTTCTCTTATCCTTCATGTAATGTTTTCATGGTGTCTGCTTTTATTTTGAGGTCTTTGATACATTTGGACTTGATTCTCATGCAGGCTGATATATATATATATATATATATATATATATATATATATATATATATATATATATATACGGATCTATCTTTAGTTTTCTACAGGTTTTTAACCAATTTTGCCAACACAATTTACTGAAAAGGCTGTCTTTCTTCTATTCTATTTTTTATCTCCCATGTCAAAGATTAGGTGGCTATAGGTCACTTGATTGATTTCTGAGTCTTCAGTCCTATTCCATTGGTCCTCAGGACTGTTCTTGTGCCAGTACCAAGATGTTCTTATTACTATGGCTTTGCACTATACTTTGAAATTTGGAACTGATATTGCTCCAGTGCTGTTCTTTTGGCTAAGGATTGACGAACCTATAGCCAGCATTATACTTAATGGTGAAAAGTTAAAGTCATTTCTTATAAATTCAGGAAAGAGATAAGGATGTCTGCTCTCTCCACTCCTCTTCAAATAAGTATAAGAATGCTAGCTGGGAAAATAAGACAAGATGCAAACTTAAAGGGAATCCAAATTGGGAAAGATGAAGTAAAACATATAAGATGACCAATGGAATAGAATTGAAAACCCAGAAATGAACCTATAGTCCCATAGGCATCTAATTTTCAATAAGGGAGCTAAAAATATAGAATGGAAGAAAGACAGCCTCTTCAGTAAATGGTGCTGGCAAAATTGGTTAACTTCTTGTAGAAAACTAAAGCTAGTCCCTTATTTATATCCCTGCACCAGAATCAACTCCAAATTGATCAAAGACCTCAGAGTCAAAGCAGACACTCTGAAAAAATTACAGGGTGGAATAGGAGAAACCCTAGGTCTCCTTGGACAGGCCGAAATTTTCTTAATAGAGATCCAGAAACACAACAAAATCAAAGACAAATGGGACAAATGGGAATGCATGCAATTGCAGAGCTTCTGCATGGCAAAGGACATGGATAGCAAGATCACTAGAAAGCCCACGGATTGGGAGAACATCTTCACTAGCCGTACAACAGACAAGGGTCTCATATCTAAAATATACCTGGAACTCAAAAAGTTAAATCTCCCAACAACAAATCTTCAAAGAAAGAACTGCCAAATAAATAAGTGACCTAAATATTTAACAAGAAATTTCTCTGACGAGGAATGAAGGATGGCCAATAAACACATGAAGAAATGCTCTTTAGTCATGAAAGAAATGCAAATCAAAACAGCATTGAAATAACACCTCAACCCAGTTAGAATGCCTATAATCAAAACTCTAATAACAATAGATGACGGAGGGGATGTGGACAGAAGGGAACCTTACTGCACTATTGGTGGCAGTGTAAACTTGTTCAACCACTTTGGAAAGCAATATGGAGGTTCCTCAAAAGCCTCCTCATAGAGCTCCCCTATGAGCCAGCATATCCCACTTTTGGGCATTGACCCAAAAGTTCACAAACAAGACCACACACACTAAAAATTCCAGCAGGACTATGTTTATTGCATCATTATTTACCATAGTTAAGATATGGAACCAACCCAGATGTCCCTCAGTAGATGAATGGATCAAGAAAATGTGGTATATATACACAATGGAATTCTATGCCTCCACCAGAAATAATGGCATTGCCCCAATTGTTAGAAAATGGAAAGACTTGGAAAAAATTATATTCAGTGAAGTATGCTAGACCTAAAGAAATATATCTCCCATGGTTTCCCTTATTTGCAGTAACTAGAATATGACTGAGTCAAGCAGAATAGGTCAGATAAGTTGATGTTAGGGAACTGAACCCTAAGATTTGTATTCAAATGTTTTTTTTTTCTTTCATGGGATTGTTTCTAACACATTTATAAGATTATTTCTTTTTTGCTTTGTATGTTCCTCCCCCATGGTATAACCCCTGCTTTAACTGTATTTGATGTCCGTATAATTTCTGGGGGGGAATGGCAAAAGCAAATCGTTTAACTAGGGATACAGGTGGAACCATTGCAACAATAAGATGTACAAGTCATTCTGTTGAAATCGAACTTTACAACTTTGGTGGGGGGGAGGAGGATAGGGTGGGGGAGCAGGGGGTAAATGGGAAGGGATGGATAGGGGAAACAAAGTAGGAGGCTACAATGCTTGACAAGAAATGTACTCATTATCTTGCCCAGGCAATTTTAACCCTTCCGTACAGTATTTTCACAAGAAAAAATAATAAATTTTAAAAAGAAAGAAAAAGAAGAAAAAAAAACCATGAGGATGACATGATCTTGTATTTAATGGACTCCATGGATTCCACTCTCAAATTACTTGAGTTGATCAGAAACTTTGGCCAACTAGCAGAATATAATTTTGTCTCAATAAAACCAACCAAGAAAGGAATAAAAAATAAACAAGTAAGGAATACACAGTTGGAATTTTGGGCTAATTTTGTCATTATGTTTTGGTTGTCAAAATCCTATAGAAATGCAACTCATGTATAATCCTCAGTTGTGTTGTAAATGTTGTCTTAATTACAGAACATGTCTAGATGCAAAAGAGCTCATGATTCCCAATTAAAAATTTGAAAAAGTAAACATCATTCATTTAGTTTCCAAAGAACTGAAGGATTACAAAAGTTTATTGGAGAAATAGGAATGTTCATTTAATGTAGGACTTTGTAGACCTGGCTAAATTAGAATTCAGATTTAAAATATATATTTTTGTTTATACTTTAATATTCGATAGGATACTACAAAATTCTTTTCAAGTAAAAGTTTTAATTTACAAATTCACAAATGATTCTGGCATTCTAATTGACTAGAGTAGTTAGTCTTTCAAGTGAGGTATAATAAGAACTTAGTTAATAGATAATTTCAACAGTTCATGTGTAAAATGATAATGTCAATAATCTAGACAAATTGCCAACAAATTGATTATATTAATTTATAAATATACAAAAAGAGCAATCTTTTGAGACTTTGGTGTAACATGGTTTGAAGATAGTAATTGGGTGACATCTTTTTTTTTTTCTACCTATACATAACACAGGAAGAAATTTCCTTATTTATGTACCTCTGTATACAATGAGAAAAATGCTAGGTTTGAGGTTTGTTTTTATTTTGTTTTTGTTGTTTGGTTTGTCATAGGGCTTAACCTCTGGGCTCAGGTACTGTCCCTAAGCCTGTTTTTTCTCAAGGCTATTGCTCTACCACTTGAACCTTAATGCCACTTCAGTCTGGCTTTTCTTTATGAGTTTATTGGAGATAAGAATCCAAGGAACTTTCCTGCTTGGGTGGGCTTTCAACTATAATCTTGAAATCTTAATATTAAGATATACAGATCTCTTGAATATCTATGATAGATTATATATAATAAAATATATAAAAATAAAAATAATAATAAATAATATTTGCAAGTGTTTTAATCTCAAGAAAACTACTGTGGGGAAAATGATATAGCAAAGTTAGTGTAGTATTCTTTCCAAAATAGGAAGGGCATCACATTAGCAGAAGTGTAGTATTTTTTCACAATAGTGATAAAGTAGTCATGATGTGAATTTAGGGAATTTTAAGGTGCACATGACGAGTTGCAAACTGTTTCGCTAGGATGACTTTACAGCATAAAAACTTGGGATTGATTGTCATAGAAATAATAGCTTACTCTGATGAACAAATGTTTACTCTTACGTAATGATTTATAGGAAGTGGCACTGTGGCTCAAGTGGTAGAGCACTCACCTTGAGCTGCAGAGCGCAGGGACAGCGCCCAAGCCCATAGTTCAAGCCCCAGGACTGACCAAAAAAAAAAAAAACAATTCAAAGAATTAATTATTATAGATACTTCATAGTTTTATCCTCTACAAGAACATGTCTATTTTTTCTGTTGACTTTTAAGTATGTAATGTAGCATTGAAAACTGCATCTATGCAGAATTAAATAAAATGCAAACAGTTACTATTTTGAATGTGTCTGGTATGGCATATTCAGTATTTGAAAATGAGTAGTTAGTAGTCTTAGGAATGTTGAGGAACACATATATTCTGTCCTCTTAACAATTAGTCAGTTTTCAGTTTTTAAAATTAGGGTTTCCATAGAATTGAACTGTTTTCTGTTTTAGTGTGAGCCAATACTAAAATAATGTTTTTTTTTCAAAATAATGGCAAGTATATTCTGAAAATATTGTATAGTTTGATAACATTCCAGTTGATGTCCCTCTGATAAAGAAAGAGCTAACTCAAGTTAGCAGCCCAAATGTTCATTTTTTAAAAGGTAATACACATAGAATAATATTTACTATATCAATAAAGTGAAATTATATTTTATGTAGTTCATTTTTAACTTAATTTTATTGTCAAGGTGATATATAGAAGGGGTTGCAGTAATTGTAACGTATTGAATACATAACATGTCAAAATTTTTACGCCCTCCCTCATTTTTCTCACACTTTTTCTTTACCCCAATACTCCTCACAAGATGTAATGTAAATTTCCAACATGTTGTCCTGTGAGTATGGCTATTGCATTGGTTTACCTTTTGTCCGTTGTCTCACCATTTTATTGTTCTGCTTCCCTTGCCAAATGAAGATAAATGTATATACAATACACAGGAGACTGAAATCAAATACAACAGTGGACAAACCATACGGGAAAACACAAAACAAAAAAGAAGTCACATAGTACATTAAAAACAACAACCAAAAAGAAAAACCTCTCTTTCCATATCTAGGAGTTTATTTTGCTCAGCATCATTTTATATGGTCATTTATACATAGCTATTGAGCCATTCTGCTCATCTGCTAGGACTATCTTAGATATTTCCTAGTTATTACAAATGAAGGAAACCATGGAATCTGTTTCTTTGTGTCTTGCTTATTTTTCTTAGTAGGATTTTTCCAAGTCTTTCCTTTTACTTATGAATAGGAAGCATAGAATTACTCCGTACATATATAAACCACATTTTGTCAATTCGTTCATCTACTGAATGGCATATTGGTTTAAAACATGATTGCATGTAAATATCACTAAAGGCCATTCAAAAATGACAGATTCCACCTCACCAGATATAACAATATCATGATTTCTAAGTAAGATAGTATTTTATGCTTGTACAAGTGTTGAGATATAGGATGAGTCTAATATATATCTTAAACTGAATTAGGCAGGAAGATATCCAATATCATGTAGGATCAAAATGGTAGTGACAAAATATTCCCTTGAGAAAGATATAGAAGCCTGCCACAAGTATGAATTAGTTCAGATAATTTTGAAGCATTTAGAAGTGCAAGCTCAATTATGTCTCTTTAAATAATAATTATGTAAGTGGAAAGGCAAAAGAAGGGTAAGAGAAGAAAATAACTAACAGTAGATCATTGTCCCAAGTTAGAGTATAAAAATACATAATCTATAACTTCCAAGTAAAAGAGAGACCAATATAATACATACACTTAATTTAGGTACATGCAAAATATTTACTTGGCTTTTCCCTACTTAATGTTCCAAAATAAATGAACACTTATAAGAAAAGTTATGTGATTGCAATTGCTTCAACTTGAACACTAATAGTGATCAGCCCTCTTTTTCTCACTTTGCACTTGGAAAATAGTTCCTAAGTTGATGATGTTGTTGCTGATTAGAGTCAGAGTTAGGGGCTTCTACTTGTACAGTTATCTCAGAATAGTTTAAAGCAGTTTTCCCCTCAAGATATCCAACTACATTGTCTGAACCTGTACTTTGAACACACCCTCACACCTGAGCACATTATTTAAAATTATACTTAAGCTTTTCTTGGCACATTCTACTTTGTGCCTTTGTCTTCTTTGCACATTCCTTTTGAGTTCATCGTTGCTCTATTTCCATTTTGTCTGTACAAACTGCTAAGAGCATTGTTCAACTACCACTTCTTATTTGTACACGCCCAGTCTAAGTATGAAGGTACTTTGTCCATGCTAAGCAATAGGGTAATAGTAACTCTCTGAGTAGAAAAGTTCCACAATATAACCCTATGCCCACATTCGAGAATGTAGAATTTAAAGCACTTTGCGACAAACAGTGATATTAGAATCGAAAGGCTCCTTATGGACTTTTTCCTGAAGTTCATTAGTTTACCCAGGAGAAATATAAATATCTACAAAATTTGGAGCTAATTAGTAAGTATCCGAATTAACATTAGATCCTAGATGTTGTGTTAATACAAGTCACGATTGTAGTATTGTTAAATCAGTATCCTTCACTCCTTGACAATGTGTATGAGAAAATGAAAGAAAGACATTAAAGCAAATTGTCTTATCTTTTTAGGCATTTAATCCTAGTGGTCAGAGCAATGTCTGAACTTTTCCATTCAATAAAAGCTTGAATTTATAAGAACATTTTCCTACATATAAGAATTTGTGTCAAGTTTGTTGACACAGCATGGAGGTATACCTAACAAGAATTAGATTTCAATAGTGTATATGGCAGTTATGGTTTGTCAATGGCTATTGAGGCATTTTCTGTTCTAAAGTGGAATCAATTCCAGGAGCCTTCTGTCACATCAGTAAAGCTGTATGTTCAACCTAATACTTGGTGTTACTTGTCCTACATTTATAATGAGTAGGCTGATAAGATATCCAAACATATCTAAATATACTTCAATAAAATTCCAAACTGATATGGATAGATGCGTCACTAATTGGAACTGTAGGACAGATTAGGATTGTCTGTGCTGTAGTTCAATCTATAATCTCCTGGCTAAATAAAGTTTTCAAAAATATTCACAGAATATCACTAAGAAAAGTTCATGACATTTATATCTGTATAAAATTTCCAAGGTCAGGATTAAACATTTGTTCCCAACATTTAGAATCAACAGGATCTGTTGAATAAATGGATCCAGATTTTTATGTCTTCATATTCATATCTCAACATTTAATCAAATGACTTTCACCAAAACACTGTTCTTATTGAACTTGTCTATGTCATTTTACCTTTCAAATCCAAATAGCAGATTTCCTTCAATATCTTCCTGAAAATTCTTTCCTTCCTTTTCTTCTGAAAATCTGTGTTTATTAATTTTTTGTTTCCTTATTTATCTCTTTCCTCCAATCTTGTCCACACTGGTACTTACATTGTTCACACTTTCATCAGAACTTTCCTTTTCCTCTTCCCTTTAATAATGTCACTGATTTTATGATTATTTTTCATATTCATGGTCGTGAATATTTTGATGATGTCCAAACAGACCTATCTTTGCATCTGTTTAACATAAACCTTAGAACTATCAGAGAGTTTTTTCCTCTAAATCCATCTTTTCCACCTGTAGTCCTTATCACCAAGAATGTAACTAACATAATTAGAAGACAGAGATGTGGAAAACCTTTAGATTTCCTCTTACCCTACCTCCATCCATTAGATAGGATGAATGATCATGATTTTCTCAGTTTCTGTCACGAATGTAATTTCTATGTACTCCTTTTTATGCCCCTGACACCAGCCTATTGCAAATACTCATCACCAGTCACTCAGTCTTAAAACAACTGTTTACAAAGTATGCATTTCTCCCCATAGTCTTTTCATATTGTTCCTCTCCATCACCCAATGACTCTCTTTGTAAGCACACAGAGTGAAGAACTCAGACAAAAATTCTAGTATCATTATTTACTCACAACATTGACTGGTGATCTTACAATTCTCATCTGTAAATGGATGTAATCTACCAGAAATATTGAAGAATATATTTGTTGAATTCTACAGCAAGGAAAAAGAAAAGTGAAGAGTCCTTACATTGTCTACCTTAGCTTTCAAATAAGGAAAGTGTCAAATTCAGACTGTTGGTATATAGTCAGAAATACTTTCATGCAGAAATAAAAATAAATTTTAACTCCTGGCTCTATAGCCTGTGTCCTTTTATGTTAACTGCAGATATGTAAGTAGTATTATGTAAATTGTGTTATGTGTTTACAGCTGTACTGAAGAACATACTCTTAATATATCATTGGAAAACATTGGTTATTGAATGGTATCTATATGGGAATGTTATTTGAACTAATCACACAAAGTTGAAACCTACATCTTAGTCCATCAAAATGTGGAAATAAACGATTTTATTTATAAGAAAATAATACCACCAAGAAAAGTGAGTATACATTAGAAAGACTGCTGGAATAACATTAGGGTTTTTACTGTCTCTACCTGTTTATGTGATTGAATTTCTTGATAATCAAACTCTCCTCTTGTTATTCTGTTTTTTTTTTTTTTTTTGTTTCGTCATGGGGCCTGGACTCTGGGCCTAGCACAGTCCCCCAGCTCTTCAGTTCAATGCACTCTACCACTTGAGCCACAGTGCCACTTCACGCTTTTTCTGCTTATGGGGTGCTGACGAATCAAACCCAGAACCTCATGTAGGCAATGCCAGCACTCTGTCACTGAGCCACCTTTCCAGCCCTCCTCCTGTTATTCTTATTGTTCTAATCCAACGCTGTTTATAACTAGTCATTCAATGTGGAAAATCCATTTTCAATATGTCTAAGTTTTTTTCCTTTTCAATCACAACATCGTCATTATCAGGCTACACTGTGGTCATCATTCTCTTCATCAAAATTATTATTAGCATCATAAGTGCTAATCATTGAACGTCGGATATGTGTCTATGATTTTATTATTATTTGTCTTTTGATTAATAATTTTAATCTTACCACTGTGGATGCATCCATATTGAAATTTTGAACAAATAAATAAAAACTTAACCATATCAGGTAGCATGACAATGTGCTTATAACAAATTACAGAATAGATTTTTGGGAGCGTTGCAAATTCCTAATCAGTATGAATTTACTTCCTCTCTCCCCCTAACTACAATCAAATATTTAAGAGTTTGGGCAGAACCTTTTCAAGTAATATACTGTAAATGTAACTACAATATCATTTCTATAACTAAAATTACCTTGAAAGTAATAAACTCTACTTTCTATTGAAATATTAGTTATTTTATTCTAGGAAACTATTAGAAAAATATACTGTATATCTTTGAAATGAAAAAGGTCAAAAATTGTAACATAAAAGTTTTAGAGGGAGTCTGTCTTCTCTCTCTCTCTCTCTCTATATATATATATATCTTCTATATATATATAAATATTATGTGTAGAATAGTACATTTTTAGAGATAATTTGGCCTCAGATATATATACATATATCTAAATTTATGTGTAGAATTATATACATTATAGCGAAACAAGCATCTGAAAATATAATTAAAATTAAAAAAAAAAAATTCTTGAAACCAAGTGCCGATAACTCACCCTTATAATAAGAGCTATTCTGGGTGCTGAGGTCTTAGAATTGTTTTCGAAACTAGCCCAGACAGAAAAGTACTTGTTAGATTCTTATCTCCAATTGACCACTAAAAACAACACCCACAACAACAAAATGTATCACATTAATTTCACAAAAGCATGTTTTAACTGCTGTGAACATTTCTTAGAAACATGAATACATACCCCTGGAAAATATTAGTAAAATAGTATAGAATATTTACGTCTATGTTAAAGACATGACTATTTAGATTGTTTAAGATATTTAGGTAATGATTAGAATTTAAGAATAATGATAGGTAGGTCATATATTGGGACTGTTTTTTATTCGATTTTACAATAGTAATAAAATGATATTTATAATGCTTATATAAAATTACTCTTCCTTGGTATTTGAATTATCATAAATGATAAATATTTTTAAATGATTTCAAAAGCAAAGGAGTATCAATTCTTTTGTAATTTCAAAACAATTAAGAAAATGATTTCTAGGCTGGTTCTCTCTAAGTCTATATTTGTTTTCTTGTTCTAGTTTTCATATGTTAGTAGAAATTAAAATTCCAAAAATTTAATGGATATTGGCAGTCAGGAACATCTTCACATACACTAATATTGGAGTCCCTTAAGTGGAATTGTTTTATTTCATTTGTTACTTTCACAAATAAATCAAGATGATTGTGTATTTTGTTCTTTTCACTGCTTTTGGCTTTACCTTGAGAACACGATTTTCCTAGCAAAGTAGAGATAAGCAATTGGATTGAGCAAATAACATATGACTTTCATAAAATGCAGATGCATAGATTTGTGTCTTCTGTCATTTGCTATAAATTTCTTCCAGAAAAGTTTCTCAATTACTTAGAAGTTTTTCCCCTTCACCTCCACAAATTATACCGACATCAAATACAGTGAAAAGCAGGGGTTAAACTGTGGGGGAGGGACATACAAAGCAACAAAGAAATGATCTTATAAATTTGTTAGAAACAATCACATGAAAGAAAAAAAATCTGAATACCTATCTTAGGGTTCATTTCCCTAACATCACCTTATCTGATCTTTTCTGCTTGACTCAGACATATACTAGATATTAAAAGTAAGGGAAACCATGGGAAAAAAAATAGGGATACAGGTGGACTCATTGCAACAATGAGATGTACAAGTCGTTAAGTCGAAAAATGAACTTTACACTTCGGTGGGGGGGAATAGCGGGGAGGATTGGGTGGGGCGGCGGGGGAGGATGGAATGAGATAGGAAGGGGAAACAAAGGAGGAGGCTACAATGCTTGATAAGAAATGTACTCATTATCTTGCCCATGTAATTGTAACCCCTCTGTACAGGATTTTCACAATAAAAAATAAGAAAAAAATACTTAGAATTGATGTATAATTCCTAGGTACTCCAGTTATCACATATACTTTTGGATTGAGTTATTTCTGTATAAACTCAAACGGACAAAATACTCTCAAAATAAACAGAAATCATATCTGTGTTTTAAATGCAGTAGTTCACAATGAGTTTTTAGCCAACTCCAAAAACATCTTTTTAGCGATTCTGCATTTTGTGTGAAGAAGTTTAAAAGTAGTTTTTTTTTTCCTGACATGCAATTCACTTACAATATATTATCTCCTTTTATTTTATACATTTTAGTGCTTTGGAAGTGAATTTTACCTTCATAGGTTTTCAAAGCCCAATTTTCAGAAACTTGCAATTCTTCAAGTAGAAATGCTGTAAATTTTAGGACCGATATTAAAATAGATATAAAATTAAGTTACAGGAATTTGCCCAGCATACGTCCTCTATAGTGTGTCTTTTCAAAATTTGTTTTTGGGGATCATTTCCAGGGTCTCACACATACTATTCAAGTTCACTGTCAATTAACTATATTCTCTGTCCAAAAAAGTTTTTTTACTTCTGTTAAATACATTCATAGAAGTGTAATGCCTGAATCCTATACAATTCTCTTTCACCTTTTGAAGGCTTGAAAACTTGTTTGCTAAAATGATTGCAGTATTATACAAATCGATCACTATAAGAAGTATATCAATTTCTCCACAAATGAATTACTATATTTTGTGTCCTCTTTTTATTTTATGGTCATAATAGTGATTTTTCTTTTTATTATTTCTTAGACACTAAAGAGGAGCTTATTTCATATGCTCCTCCTATTAACTATTAATTTACATATGTAATTTAAAGAAATATCCTATTCAGGAAAAAAAATTATATAGAATTAGAAGATATTAAAATACTTGTTTCGGAATCATTGTAGCATTAACATTGTAGCATTAACAAATACGTGCCCTCTATCTGTTGGATATGTTTTCATTTCTGTTATAGTGTTCTTTGAATTATGAAAGGTTAATACTTGATATAATCCAGTTCTTGCTTTTCTTTAGCTACTAATGTTTTCCATGTCAAATTTTTAGAAACCTTTACTGAGCCAATGTTATGAATTTTTATATTTATATTTTATAGGTTTTTACATCTCACATTTAGGTTGATAATCATTCTTTATAAGGTTTGAGGTAGGTCAGGTGCCAGTGGCTCATGCCTGTATCCTAGCTACTCAGGAGGCTGAGATCTGAGGATCGTGGTTTAAATCCAGCCCAAGCAGGAAAGTCCATGAGACTCTTATCTCCAATAAACCACTAGAAAACCGGAAGTTTTGCTGTTGCTCAAGCAGTAGAGTGCTCACCTTGAGCTGAAGAGCACATGGACAGTTCCCAAGCCCAGAGTTCAAACCACATGACCAACATACAAACAACAAACAAAGGATTGAGGTAGTAGTCTAAGATCATTCTTTAAATCTAAAGAGGCAATTGTGTCAATACAACCATTTAAGATTCTGTTTTATTTCATAAAGTCATAGCATCCTTTTCAAAATCTGTGGTCCATAAAACTAAGAATTTATTTTTGAAAAATCTGTTACATTCTTCTATGTGTCTGTTCTTATAGTAGAACTACGTTGTCTTCACTACTAAACATGGTAATACTATTCAAAGCTAGTATGAAGGCTCCAGCAACACCATTTTACAACATTGTTCTGACTGACCTGTATTCCTTGAATTTACACACGTGATTGTTGAGCATGTGGACCAATATTCTCCAGAGATATCTAGGTGTTGGATAGTCACTCATATTTCACACCTTGTGAAAACACAAACCCCCGATATTATATTTAGAAAAATGTCTTTAGTGATTGCTCAAAGCAAATAAAATTAATTTAGGAATGAGTTAGGTTTAGATAACATTATAGCATAATAAAGCTGAATGATAACGACTTGAGCTGTACTGCAGAACGGGGGGGGGGGGGGAATGGTGGACCAAATAGGAGCTGTATGTCATTGGTATTGTTTCAAAAAACAGTAAGACTTCAGAGAAGAGAAGGAGAAAAATAAAGTGTCCTGAATTATGTTTCTTTTTAATCCACCTGATAGTTTGGACTGAAAGTCAGATAACATGGAAAAAATAAAATAGAAAATAAAGCATTGTATAGAGCTGTTACAATGTAAAAAAGCTGTAATAGGAATATAATTAATTTCCAAAGAAATAAGAGAAAAAATAACAATAACAATTGCTAACGTGGATAGAAGTTGGATCATATGCATGAAAGAAAAAAACCTTAAAATACATATCTAAGGGTTCATTTTCCTGACATCACATTATCTGACCTTTTCCGCTTGACTCATACATATACTAGATATTGCAAATAAGGGAAACCATTGTCAGTATAACTTGTGGAGGAGATGGGGAAAAACCAGTTGTTTAAGGATACAGGTGGACCTGTTGCAACAATGAGAAGTTGTCATGTCCAAAACGAGCTTTACAACTTTGGTGCGGGGGGGGGGGGGAAGGGGGTGAAGGGGGGCAAGGAGAAGGATTGGGATTAGGGGGGAGGGGGGAGGCTGGGAAGGGAGGTGAAGGGTAAACTAAGGAGGAGGCTGCAATGCTTGGTAAGAAATGTACGCATTATCCTGCCCATGTAATTGTAACCCCTCTGTACAGTATGTTCACAAATAAAATAAAATAAAATTTTAAAAAAAGAAGTTGGATCACATTTTATCATATATAATTTTGAAAAAGCTTACTAGGAATGAAAATTTAAAAGTCATAACTTAAAACACAATTTGTATTATAACTAAACAGTATAGTTCAGTGGTAAAACATTGGCCTAACATATGGGAAGCAATTGTGTGATTTCCTAAGCATTACAAAGTACACAAAAAGCACACACAAAAAAAACCCACATAAACACACACACACCATATACACACATTTGGAATATTGTTATTATCATATGAAACAGAGGAAATTATCACAAACAGTAAAAGTATTTTAATATATGAAATCATAATATTGCTCATAGTATTTAAAAGTTTAGTAGAAATAAAATAGTCACAAGATACTTGGATTCTAATAGATTAAGTAAATTGAAAATTAAGAAATAAAAGACATGAGAACTTTGCAAACAAGTTTTAAATAATAAACATTTTGAAACATGTATCCTTTTATTTTGACAAAAAATTGTTGTTACTGGTGTTTTAATTCAAGATTTAGAATATGATAACCAGGTGCTCTATATCTTGCTAGGGATGGCTATATCTCTAATCATTTCACTCTGGAAATTTATGATAAGGTGTCATAGTTTCCCATTCTCTCCCGAATTACAAACCCTATTTACACTTCCCACCATAGTTAGAAAATGGAAACCACAAATCACTATGCCCAGTTCAAAGAGACTTTTTTTTTTAATTTAAGTACAAATATTGCCAAAAAGTGACCATGTAATTAAGGCTTTTTTAATAAAGTATGTGCTTCTTGAAAATAAAGTGTTTGTTACCTGGACAAATATGTTTAGAACTATGAGATAATAAATTTATTTAAATTCACCAACCATATAAAATTTAAGAAAATAATTTTTAAATATTCACATGTTAACTATTTTGAAAGCAAAATATATGTCTGAATAATTTACATGTGTTAAAATTATGCAAAACTAAATTAACTAATCCTACAACTCTGAATAAAAGAATTACCCTAAAGAAACAAAAGAAAATAATTAAGCTCAAAATTTGAAATTTAGAAAATAAAATGAAGTGTACTCTTTGGTTGACTTAAGTAACTGTAAGCCTTCTGTATATCAATTTTATAATAAAAAATGCATGAACAAAGACAGCAAAGTTCCTATTGATCAATGACGACAGGAAAAGCATCAGTAGTTTTTTTTTAATTTTTATTTATTTTTTATTGTGGAAATACTGTGCAGTTGGGTTACAATTAGATGGCAAGATAATGAGTACATTTCTTAACAAGCATTGTAGCCTCCTCCTTTGTTTCCCCTTCCCATCCTTTCCCAGCCTTCCCCCCTTTTCCCCACACAATCTTCCTCCCCCCACACCAAAGTTTTAAAGTTCATTTTCGACATGACAACTTGTACTTCTCATTGTTTCAATGGTCCACCTGTATCATTATTTAAATGACTTGTTTTTCCCCTTCCCCTACACAAATTATACCGACATCAAATACAGTGAAAGAAGGGGTTATACTGTGGGGGTGGGGAGGACATACAAAGCAACAAAGAAATAATTTTATAAATGCGTTAGAAACAAATGCATGAAAGAAAAAAAAAACATTTGAATACATTTCTTAGAGTTCATTTTACCTAACATCAACTTATCTGACTTTTTCTGCTTGTCTCAGACATATAGTAGTTACTGCAAATAAGGGAAACCATGAGACATATGTTTCTTTGGGCCTAGCTCACTTCGCTTAATATAATTTTTGCCAAATCTTTCCATTTCCTAACAAATGGGGCAATGTCATTCTTTCTGATGGAAGCATAGAATTCTTGGTTTTTTTTGTGTGTGCAAAAAAAATCAATGAAAGAGGTAACAATATTCCTTCCATAATAAATGTACTCATTACCTTATTTATGTAACTGTATCCCTCTGTACATTACCTTTACAATAAAATAAAACTGAAATTAAAAATAAACTAAATAATATACAAATTAAGAATTCATAGAGAGCTAGGAAGGTGGCTCAGTGGTAGAGCTCTTGCCTTACATGCTTGAGGCCCTGGGTTAGATTCCTCAGCATCACATAAACAGAAAAAGTGGTGCTGTGGCTCAAATGGTCGAGTGCTAGCCTTGAACTAGCATTGAGGAACAGCATCCAGGCCCAGAGTTTAGGTCCCAGGACCAGACCCCCCCAAAAAAAAGAATTACTAGAAACCATTGGTTAAAAACTTTTTAAAATACTGCTCTAAGTACCCAAGTAATATTATTTGATGATACTATTAAAATACTTCAACTTCAGCAGAGAAGCCAAATGTTTAAAAACTGTTACAAAATAAAGTAATAAATCAGAATATATTAATATTAATAATAATCATAAGATGAATTTATAGTGGTAGTCAAATATGTAAGAAATGAGGCAATTTGCCATTCGTTTGCACTTAATACATGAGAAAGAATTTTCTAGGTCTTTTAAAATATATAATAAATTTAATGAAGAAACTATTTTGTTACATCATATGATAATTAGATGAAGCTGATATTAGAGCAAAGAGCAGATTGTACTAAGTTTCTGGATGTTAAGGTATATACTTATTTTGGTTGTGGGAAATTGTGTTCAACTTGGGGTCTTGTTTTTGTTGGACTGGTGTCATATCAGTGGTTAATTTTAGGATAGGTGTTCCCTTTCCACAAGAACATGCACCTGATCTGTCGTTTTAGCCTTCCCATTATCAATGGCATAAGAGTTGCACACCAACTTGTCTAGCTTCCTACCTTGGCTGGCCTGGATTCTGCAGTCCTTCCAATCTTAACCTGTAGATAGTGCAGGATGGTGGAAATGATCCAATGCACCCAGCTATAGATTGAGAAGGAAGTCTACTAAACTTTTGGCCTGGGTTCTGTTCTCAAGCCTCCTCAGTAGTTAAGAGTTCAGATGGGAGCCCCTGGTGCCAAGCAGTAAGAGTATTTCTTAAGGCAACTAGACATATATATGACTTAGGCATGTGAACAACTCAGGACAAGAATAAATGAGCATTGAAGCATAGAGGACAGGCCCAATTTTAACTAGCTACTTGGAGGATGAATAAGCTTAGCTAGCTTCTCTGGAGGCTGAGATATGAAGACCACTATTCAAAGCCAGTCCAATCATGAAAATACATGCGATTATCTCCAAAAAAACAGGAGTGGAACGATGGTTAAAGTGGTAAACCACTATCCTAGGTCACAGAAGCTTAGAGATGATGAATGAATGAGCACTTGCACATGCATGTGCGTGTATACACGTGCATGTGTACACACACACACACATAAGTATTGCAATGCGAAGTTCTTTTTTTACCTTGCTGTACTCTATTTCCCTGTATTAGTTTACAAATTAACAAAATCAGCTAAGCACCTATTTACATAAACTCATCATGTTTTTCTAAAGTCAACTCTCTTTTTGGAAGCATGCTTTTATTTGACCCAAATATAAACTATTCAGGAGTTTGATTCTTCTCCCTCAATTCTATAGAATCAGATGATTGTTTAGCTTCCTCCTAGCAAAATAATTTTGTGAAATCCTGCGTCAAGCAACGCATTTCTTTCACTGGAAGGAAAGCCTCTTACAAACAATTAATAATAGGTTTTTCTTCTCTTTGCTTACATTTGTAGTTTAATTATCTGCATATATTTCATGATCTGTCTGTATATGACAAAGACTGCTGTGAAAATAAAAAGACCCTTCGCAGCATTTATCATTTATATACCATCCATAGATATGAAGGTGTTTAAATATTATTGAAATTGCTTGGGAATAAATCATGTTCATCTTGACTATCGTGAAAAAAAAGAATTGGTTTCTCAGCACTTTAGGTAAGAACTTGATTGAAAGAAACAAAAGGAAAAGTGAGGAACAACTCAACACATACATTGAAATGAAACACAATAAAAAAATAAAAATAACCCAAGAAAACAAATTAATTCATTACTCATGAACCTGCAGGAAATGCAAAGACTTAAAAAAAACATCAGCTATGACGAGCTTATGAAAATCCATACTACCTGGAAGTCTACTGTTGTGAGGATAGAGGTTAAAGCCCAGACTGGACAGTAAGATCTGTACACAATGCCATGCATCTGTTATTCTAAATTCCAGGAAGAATAACATAACATGGACTGAACCCAAGGTCATACACAAGTATCTGAAAAATAATAAGGATAATTTAAGGTTGGGGACAGGACAAAATGGTAAGAACACCCATTTAGTGGGCATAAGACATTCAATTCAAACTCTAATATTTGGGTTTTAAAGTAAAATCTATGATTTTAAATAATTGGAAAAATTGTAAGATTTGAGTATTTGAGTGGAAAAATGAATGAGAGAATGAACCCATAGTGCAATCCTTTTAACTTAAGTGAAAATGTTTTATGGTACTTCAGAAAAAACAGAGTTACCTCGCAAATGAGCATGGTTGTGCATTTGGGTGATGGAAATACTTTACTTACAGATGTTTAAATTAAATAGATGTTTATTTGGGTAGATTGTACTTCTTCAACTAAGAGCCCGGATGATGTCGCTGAGATTTTTCTCTCAAGGCTACCACTCTACTACTTTGAGCCACAGTTCCAATTCTGATTTTCTGTTGGTTGTTTGGTGATAAGAGGCTCCTGGACATTCTTGCCCAGTATGGGTTCAAACCATGATCGTCAGATCTCAGCCTCCCGAGTAACCAGGATGCCAGGCATGAGCCGTCGATAGTTTTAATAATTTAGTAAATTGTACAGTTACTGAAGTTATACATTATCATTATAACCTGTGTAATATATGTGTGTTTGTATATATCAATGCATACTGATAGAAATATTTTAACATATTTTTGTATCTACAGTAGATTTATGAAATCATCCATTATTAAATTAAATGGAAACAAAAGTTAATAAGGAGCAAATCAAAGGAAATTATCACATGTTTCTTGTTGTTGAATGGAATGCGAATTGCGAGAATCAGTTTGGGAAAACCGTCTCTACGTTAACAAAATGGATAAGAGCTATTAATTCCAATCCATCTATTTGCCCATGTTGTGCAACTTCACACATGAGTGTCAAAATCAAACCACACTTTTTCCCTTTGTTTTAAACTCACCTGTTATAATTTATGGGTTAGATGAAGTAATCAAATAAAGATTAAAATAATATTATGTGAGGCTATGAATTAGAGCTGAAAATGATTTTAAATATGATAATAGCTAATTAAATTACATATTTTTTACTTTTACTCTGTCATGTCCCTCATTCCCACATTAGGAAAGTGTATAGAAGGTTCTCACTTAATTATATGTCCAATTATGTAAAAAATGTATTGAAAGAATATGGGCACTGTGTGGTTTTAGCTCATTGAGACCTGTAGGGGGAAAGGTGTTTCTGAGGACTTGCAATACATTGTGATGAAGATGAAGGGAGGGATATTCTTATTCTGGAAAACTAGCTAGAGGATTGCTCCTATAAAGGTAGTGATGAATTCTTCCAAAGGGTTACAGAAAATCACTTTCACAACCATGTTCACTGCTGCACTATTCACCGTAGCCAAGTTACGGAAACAGCCCAGATGTCCTTTGGTGGAGTGATGGTTGGAGAAAGTGTGGCACATATACACAATTGGATTGCACCCATCCATTTGAAGACTGTTACATTATTTGCAACGAAATGGATAGATCTAAAAATATATTAAGTGAACTAAGTCAGAGCCAGACACACAAAGGACCCATGCTCTGTCTCATATTTGGAAGATAGAAATTTATACAAGTTTACACAAAAATATTTACCAAAGCATGCTATTTGCAGAGGATTATTTCAAAGGTTTAATTTCTTATGAAATTGAACATTACTCCAACAAAATGAATACCAGGAAACTATCACTTGGAAGATATGAGGGGAAGTCAAAAGAAAGAAATAAAGAGAGTTATGGAGGAAGAGAGTGAAGGTATAATATTCAATTCAGATAGTATGAAACTAGAAAAAAATTAAAGAGGGGTGAGGTTTGGAAAGGTGTCGAAAAGCTATATAAAGATCCATTATACTTAAAAAACTGATTTGTTTAATGGAAATTCCCTTGTACAAGTATTTAAGATAATAAAAATATAATTAAAAACAATGGAGACATTTGATCTTAAATTCTATTTCCATCTCTTTTAAAAAATAAAATTATTTGCACTATAACTTGATCAGAGGGATGGATTTTGTGGCTAGCTAGATCATTGCACATCTGTCTCTCTCTTCCTCTCTCCCTTTCATGGTTCTCATAGATAATAAGATTGCTCCATAATTATCCTAATTTATTTTGCTTTTATATTTTTGGTTGCATCATTTCACTTTCTCCTCTGCCATTTCCCAATTCATTTACATAGAAAGCATTATTTCGTATTTTCTCATTCCTAGAATAAGCTGCTCATGAAGACACCACTAGTCCTCATTTTCATTCTGTACCTTTGAATACGGAGGAAAATCTTTCCTCTGCTCTCTACCAATTCCCTACTCTCCAGTTAGAATAATTTAGAATAGTAAAAATGAAAAAAGAGAAAATAAATAATAGTGAAAAAAACAAATGCAGAAAATTCACCGGATTTTTCTGACCATTTCATCCAATGTGAACTATTGGGAAAATACATGGACAGCTCATTCTCACTGGCACTCAAAGTCTCTGGTTAGGCAATTGCTATGAAGTTGAAGAACAAGATGAAAAAGTGAGAAATGGTATCAGTTGCAAGAAAAAAATGGCGAAGGATTCAAGCAAATTTCTTCTTTGTTCTGTTGAAAATAACCGCCTTACTACAGTGCAGAGACGACTTTCCAAA
The DNA here is from genome assembly GCF_019054845.1 of Dipodomys spectabilis. Lineage (NCBI taxonomy): Eukaryota > Metazoa > Chordata > Mammalia > Rodentia > Heteromyidae > Dipodomys > Dipodomys spectabilis. Next base: position 1,954,397 of record NW_024870956.1, read on the forward strand.
AAGACCACTCATGTGAATACTAGGGATGACGATGACTATACCCCTCTTCATCGAGAAGCCTACAGTGGACACTTAGACATTGTCCATGAGTTGGTGGCTCAAGGTAGATATTCTTGGAATAATTGTGAATGGCTGGACACCCCTGCACAGTACTTATACATGGAATAATACCACAGTGGCTTCTTTATTTCATCATGATACAGATACAAAGCCCAAACTAAAGGCCTCTTGACCCCCTTGCATCTTGCTGCTGGGAATAGATATAGCAAAGATATGCTGGATCTCCTTCTGGTGAACCATTATTTCAAACCATGTCTGAAGCACAACTTGGAAGAAGCTGCATTTGATATTGCCAAAAGGATAAGTATGTATTACTACCTCTTTGAAGTTTTGGAAAGCTGTACAAATTGTTCTCCTAAGTCCTAATGATTCTCCATCCTATGTGTCCATACAAAATATTTTCACAATACAAAGCAACAGCAATATCTTACTTTAAAAATTCATGGATTCCATGGTATTCTTCCAAGTGAATTGCCTGACTTTGATGTCAAAATATATTCGAGTTGTTTGTATACATCTATAATGATTTCTATAGAGTTTGTGATTTTTTAAATCATAAATAATTTTAACTTATCTGTTGAAATGAGTAATACAGAAAGTAAAGATATTTCTGGTGCATGTCTGAAAAACGTATATTTAAAAATATTTAGTATTCTGTTTGTGTAATGTCCATAACCTATTTCATTCTCTCCTAGATATAATCCTTTGAATTCGACATTGTTATATAATATATAGATTCATTAATAAATGTGTCCTTTCAGATTGCATTCCATATAGAAACAGTTTAAGATTCCTTTAATTCCTAGGTCCTTAAAGAATTTTATTTCTTTAGGATAAAATGACAATGTTATCTTATTTCAAAAGTTTTATAAAGGTTATGCTATGTAAAGGAATTTGTAAAAAGTGAAGATTGAATGATGTCAAACTAACTTTTATTTCTATGAATTACATGTATTCTTACACTTGTATATTTGTAATCAACTTTTTAATAACTGTTTTTAATTTCTTGCATCAGAAGAATGAAAAATATGCAATACTTCACAAATTTTCATATCATCCTTGTACAAGAGCCATGTAAATCTCTGTATTGTAATTTGGGTGGACGTGCTGCTGAAGCATGTAGTATCCTGGAAATTTAAGTAGTTAATGATGCAATCTTAAGACAGGCATATATCTTTGGTTGCCTATTTGTAAGAAGGAAACCTGATTGTTCCCAAAATTGCAGTTCATCTTATTTCTGTAAAATTGTTTGTATGGTGGAAAAAACTTATATTGTTTGTTCAATTGCTCACATTTGCAATTTTTTCAATGACTATTTTAAGTCTTTTTCATTTGAAATTGGATCATACTTTGCAGCCTTTATATCTAGGTCCAAAGATGATGGATTTTCAAGTACTTATTTATTAACTGATTTAGCTTTGTGGAGATAATGGAGTCAAAGTAAGCCTTGCTTAAAAGCTACTTCTAAACTTCTGCAGCTTAAAATCTCCCAAATGAAGTCTTACTGGCACAAATGTCTTCCTGACCCTTTATCCTTGCTCCATGTAGGAACAGACCAACCAGAATCTTACCCTGACAGCATAGATTTTCTTATTGGAGCAAAACTAATCTGTTACAAGGGATCATAAAGAGACAAACAGTTCAGACAGTACTGTTCAGACTAGAAGGTATTTTTTCAAAATATAATTGTTTATTACACACTAACATTTCAAAAGAAGCTAAAGCCAAGAAGGTGAAAAAATTGTTCATATGTATGATTACCTAATGTCTTGGCCTGTCTACCATCCAAGCAGGCAGGAACTTACACCACTGATTTTCTATCACCAAATATATTCCATAGCTCCAAAAGAAGTCCATATGTTTCTCCTCATTATTAGGCCTTAAATTGGTAATGTTTTAATCACAGTGTTTCCTCTTGCCTCTAGGCTGTATATCTCGGAATGGTAAAGCTATAGCTCTAATTCTACCAAACACTGAGGTAGAGGTAATGGAATAATATTTTAAAACCGTTGCCTCTTGTGGCTCAGTGGTAGAGTGCTTGCCTTGCATGCCTGAGGCCCTGGGTTTGATTCCTCATCACCACATAAGCAGAAAGAAAAAAAAACTGTTGCCTTTGATACCCTTACCACAACAGAACAATGCCAAACATTTTCTAATATTATATATTATTATATATTTTATATTTATATGTGTTGATTTTATATTTCACACAGTGAATCTTATTAGAATTAATTGATAATTTGAAAAATTAATTGATATTTATTCCAATAAATAGATTGGAATATAAATAATCAGGATTAGAATATATATTAGAATATAAAAATTATCAATGCAATGTTTTCGGTATAAACTTGTGATAACTTCTAAATGTTCTTGATCTTCTGAATTCACATGGTAAAAAAAACAATGTTGTTTGCTTCTAATCTATAAGGGATTTTACTTTGCTGCTCTGTTTATTGTTTTAACTCGCTGGTCCCAAACTGTTTTTCTCCATGTTTCTGAAGCATTCCTACTGATTATACTCAAATTTTTCTGATATGATGTCTAAAAGCTATTATTCTTCTACAGGATCCACGGGTCCTAGGATCCCAGGTCCCAGTTATCCGCATCATCAGATAACTAAGGCAAGAGTTCTCACCTACGTCCATGCAACATGCCAATAGAAAGTAATAGAAGACCCATCTCAATTTCTCATTTTCTATATTTCAGGGCCCCAATTCCTTGAAATGCAGGAATTATCAGTAAGCAATTGGGAAATGCAAGGCAACTTAAAATGCAAGATGAAATCACAAAATGTGAAAGTACAGTAATTCAAACTTTTAATTTTCAGATGACCATCATATATGATTGAACAAGACCACGAATGTCACTAGATCATTTGTAATACCCCTCTCCTAATGATTAATGAATAATTTCATTCCAGCATCAGCAGGCCAAAAAATAGTTCCTGGAACAATAGATCCATATTTGGTCTACCAATGCTAGGAATACTTGACATAGAGGTCAAATATAATTCAGAAAAACATTAATTGAGAAGATCCTTAGTGCTTCAAAACACTGGTACTTCAGTAAAACTTGGTTCTGTAGTATAAAAATGTTGTCATTGTCAAACAAATGATAACCTACATTTAATCTCCTGAAAGTATATTCCTTTTCAAATAAACTTTTAAAAATCACATTTGCCAAATAACACTTTACAAGTAGATGATGTTTAGTGACATAAATAGTTTTTCAAGGGTAGGGAGCAAGTTACAATAGAGTTTATTTATTTACCCAGCACTAATGCCAAACAGGTTCATCCATTCATTAAAGTGTAGAAATTATACCCCCCATCATTTGTTTTTTCAGTAGGTGACTTCAAAAATTTGTTAAATAGATCAGCCTCCCATATTTCAAACCAAAACATTAGCTAATAAAGTAAATTTCATCACATACTAAGTACATTTTAAAAAATCACAAATAGTTGCCTTATCATATGGTGTTTTGTTTTCCCTATCTGTCTAACATAGTAAGAAATATGACTTTAAGTCTTGAATACGGGTACTCATCAGAGATTTGACAAACATAAAATCTTTCTTCTACTTCTATCATATTCCTCTACAATAGTAAATTTTAGTTTTCTTCTTTTTCCAAAACTTATTGGTAGTAGAAAATATTATCTCATGTAAAATAAAATAACCACAAACCACAGTGCAAAGCCATTTATAAAACTGGTACTTAGGAATACATTCTAAGCATTTTTTAAACTTTCTTGTTGACTACAGTTCATTAAGCTCTTCCAATCATGGAGGCAGTTAAGATCAATGCTAAGGGTTTCGAGCATCTGTTGACCATTCAGGGAGTGTAACCCATCTTCCTTGACAGCGGCCCGGTATTTTTGGGTCATGGGGGTACCATTGGTTAGGTCATGCAGATGTTCGGTGGACGTTTTCAGGGAACATGAACTGGGGTTCAATTATAGGCTTGGCTGTCGTTGCCATGGTAGATGTGGGGCCTGTGAACAACTGTTGTATTACAGGGGGAACAACGAGTTTTTGTTCTTGGGCAAAGTTGGATATCTCTGCCCAAGGATACAAAATTTTCTGAGAAGAATTCCCAGGCTTGCCTAAACAGCCAAAAGAAGTGATTGGGCAGGCTTCCTGGGACTGATAGAGTGGGGGAGGCGGTTGTACAAGCGTAGCTGGCTGGCCCCCTGTGTCACCTGTTAGTGGAAGTTGTTGGTTATCTGTGTTCTTGCTGGAATTGTTTGCTGTGTCAGAAGAAGATGGGAGTGCTAAAGCAGCTTCACAATTTTCCTTTTCTTCTGTTTCTTCTTGCAGCGAGGTGTTAAACGCTTGCAGAGTTTCCCCTTCTTCTTTCCCTGATAGACAGGCTTGAATAGCTACTACAATGGGGTAAAAGATTAGGGGCAGCTCAGAGCCTTCACGGACTTCCTTTTTATGAACTGCCTGAAGGACGAGGGTCCACCTGTCTGGATCCCAAAGGGCCCCGGAGTCAATCCAGGGATACAATTCATTCACTATTTCCCATATTAATCTAGCTTCCTTTTGTAATACTTTTATCTGCCTACTCCGGAGCAGGGCAACAAATGCTTGTGATTGAGGCTCTCCTGCTGCTGGGGGAAGGCTGCCCATGGAGGCACTAATTTTTCACTAGACCCTCGACCGTCCATCTGCAGAAAGCGATCGAGCCACTCGTTGGGCACCACTTGTAAGGCTAGATCTCCAGCAGGAGGTAAGCATGAACGACTCACACAAGGAACACACGTTGGGAGAACAGGCTTATGCAGGTCTTGTTTATTTCTGCACAAGGGGGGGATTATATAGCCCCAGCGTTCCCAACCTCCTGAGTCCTTCCCAGCCAATTACTTAGTGGGGAGTTGATGTAAGGCACTTGTGATGGGCACTGCTTGGTGACAGGCACTGATTGGTCTTCCCGGGCTTGTAGGGAGCATGGACAGCTCATTTCTGGCAAGCTAGGCAGACATGCCTGTGGGTCACATCTCTATTAGCAGGAAGTGTGCTTCAACTGCTACTCTAGCTGACTCAACCAGATCTGTCCGGCTCTACCCACACTACATCTTCATGGTTTTCCTTTTAAAACTCTTTTATTTGGATGTGGAATTTATTTTCATGTCTTCATTCAATCTGTTCTGCATTGTACTGAGCTAAATAGGCTCTGTAAAATCATTTTAGGTAGCAAAAATATTAAGACAATGAATATCAAAAAGTTTGGCCTCCCTCCACTCCTGAAGTCAATATGCTTAGCTAGGGTTTCTAAGAATGAGTATTCTCGCCTTTTCAATTTGCTCAATTATTTTCTGATCCCAAAACTTTTTGGCTTATTTAATAAGTGAAGTCCTCAATATTTCATGTTAATAAGGATATTACATATTGTAAACTACTAAAAAATGTGAAATCATTGGTTTCAAGTATCCAATCAGATTTTTTTCTGTTGTTCAGTGCTTCAAGTGCAAAGACATTTTGGAAAGTATTACAAACAGAAAAGTGTAAACCCAATACCTTCTTTCAATGTTGAGGGCACTTTCTCCCTAAATATTTGGACCCAAATTATCTTTTTCAGAGAATTACTGTTTGGTAATTAAAGTCAATTCACAAATTTTGATGTCTTTTTTTTTTTTTAAAGAACTTTGAATTTAAATTCCACTACAACCTTGTTTCACACAGTAAGAGTAGATTTCCTGGGTAAGGACAATTCTCAAGGGAACCTACAGGATTTATAGAAAGGTTTCTGAGGTTTGTTTAGTGTGAAAATGAGCCATCTTCACCCACATTGCTCCCTCTCAGCAAAGTCTCCATGGATTACTTTACATGAACGCCTATTTTCCCAGGCAAATTTAAATTTTCATAATAGGCAAAGTTGTTAAAAAATTTGAACAAATAAAAATCTACCTGTTATAATTTTAAAACTCTTTTGAAATTCTTTTATTAGAACTGCGAATTCACCAATCCTAACCTCACCTTTACCATGAAAAACAGTTAACATGTTGTTTTCATGATACAGTTTCCATGAAACTATTATTTTCCAGTGGCTTTGTTATGCGTATATAAAACCATATAAGCTGATTCTGAGCAAAATGAACTCCAAGATATGAAAATGAGAATATTATTTGCGGTTGTTGTTTTTAATGTGCTATGTGATTTCTGTTTTCTTTGGGGTTTTTCCCCTGTGCTTTATTCCCTGCTGTATTTGATTTTGGTAGCCTGTGTATTGTGCATATATTTACGTTAATTAGAGAAGGGAAGAGGAACAAAAAAATGGTGAGACAAAGTACAAAGGCAAACCAATGCAATAGCAATACTCACAAGACAATATGTTGTAAATATACATTACAACTTGTGAGGAGTATTGGGGTGAAGGAAAACTGAAGAAAATCAGGGAAGGGGTATCAAGTTTGCAAAGTTATTTATTCATTACCTTAAAATTGCTGTAACCCCACTGTACATCACTTTGACAATAAAATTAAAAAATAAGCTGCATGAAATAAAATTTCACTTTATTGGTATAGTAAATATTATTCTTTATGTAGTACCTTTTTAAAAATCAATACTGTTTGGCGTCTAATTTGAATTAACTATCCTTTTTAATCAGAGGACCATCAACTTGAATGCTATCTGACTAGACAATATTTTCACAATATACTTACCAATATTTTTAAAAAAGAATATAGTACTTTCTCATACTAAAAGCGAAAACAGTTTAATTCTATGGAAACCTATAACTTTTAAAAGTAAATAAGTTGTTAAGAAGACAGAATATATGTGTTCTTCAACATTCCAATGACCAATAACTACTCATTTTCAAATTCAGAAAATTCCATACCTGAGAGATTCAAAACAGTACCGGCTTGCGTGTTACGTAATTCTGCAATAGATGCATTTTTCCATGGGGTGTTACAGATTGAGAGTCAACAGAAAAATAACCACATTCTGGTTGAGGATAAAACTATGTACCATAGGTCATAATTCTTCAAGAGTAAGCAATTGTTTATCACAGTAAGCTATTTCTTATGACCACGAATCCCAATATTTATGACATAGAGTCATCCTAGTCCAACAGTTTTCAAATTTTAGGGTGCACCTCAAACTTCCCTTAATTCACATCATGAATAGCTTATCTCTAATGTGAAAAAAATACAACTCTGCTAATGTGATGCCATACATGTTTTGGAAAGAACACCACAATAAACTGGGTTGTATCATTCCCCACCCCCCCCCACTGTTATTCTTGAGATGGGAACACTTGAAAATATTATTTATATTTATACTTTTTTAACTATCATATAAATTCTGGATGCTAAGGTCAGAAGATTACAGTTCAAAGCCCATCCAGGCAGGAAGATTCCCTAGATTCTTATCGTATAAACTTATCAGCAAAAGTCAGACACAAGTGGCATTGAGGTTGAAGTGGTAGAGCACGAGCCTTGAGCATAAACAGGCTCAGACACAGTGTCCAGGCCCAGAGTTCAATCCCTAGGACAAACCAATAAAACAAAAACAAAAATAAAAAGAAACCTCAAAACTAACATTTTTCTCATTGTATACAGTGACAAATAATTAAGGAAATTGCTTCCTGTGTTACGTCCAGGTAGAAGAAAGTAGATGTCACATGATTATTCTCTTCATACCATGTTATAACAAATACTCCAAAAATTGCTCTTATTCTAAATTTATAAATTAATATCATCAATTTTTGGCAACTCTGTCTACAACATTCACATTATCATTTTATACATTAATTATTGGAATTATCTATTAACTAAGTTCTAATTATAACTCTCTTGAAAGAATATTCTAGGAAATTAGAATGCAAAATCATTTGTGAATTTGTCAATTAAACCCTCTACTTAAAAAGAAATTTTAGCATCCGATAGAATATGAAATGAAAAACAAAATCAAAATATTTATTTTATATCTAAATTCTAATTTAGCAAGATCTTCAAAATCCTACATTAGACAAACTTTTCTATTTTTCTAGGCTTAAATTGTTGTAATCCTACATCATTTCTTTGAGATACAACAGAATGATGATTATTTACTTTTTCAAATTTTGGATGGGAATCATGAGTCATTTTGCATCTAGGAATGATCTGTAATGAAGAGAGAATTTAAAACACAAGTGAGGATTAAGTATGAGCTGCATTTCAACACAAAATTTGACTTCTCAAAACATAGTGACAAAATTAGCCCAAACGTCCAGTTATGTATTCCTTTCTGGTTTGTTTTTTTTTTATTAACACAAAATTATACTACCTGGTCCTGGGAAGGTATCACTATGTAATTCCACTCTCTAGTCTCCTGTCTTAATCTCAGTGCTAGAATTCTAGGCTTGTATCACATTGCCCTGCCATAGTTTCTTGGTTTATTTAATCTAGATACAGACTACCAATTCTGAACTTCTCCAGGGATATTATACACCATAGTGACTGTTCAGACTGCTTATCTACTATTTTCAAAGATGTTCTCACATTTGACACAGGATATGAATATTTTCAGATGCACTTGCGGGGTCTCTGATTCATTCCTCCATGGATGTGATCCCTATAATAATGATTAATTGACTCTCTTACTATGTCTGGACAGTACCTATGTAATATTCTCAAACTTTTTTGATGGAAGTTCACTTGAGGACTTTCTAATATTAAAAATTAACCCTTGATTCGAGTCTTAATCAGGATATATATTCTGTTGTTTTCTAACTTTTCTACACATTCTGAGAGTTGTTTCATTTGTGTATTTGTGTGTGCACATATAAGTGCCTCTGTGTGTTTGTGTAGGTTTCTATGTATGCATGCAAAGCCTCAACCTCTTATTCGGTAATCTTGCTCATAACTGGTATTCCACCACCTGAGCCATTCTTCCAATCCAACTTTTGGCTGCTTTTTTATATGTACTGTTGGAAAGACTGTTCTGCCCAAGCTGGATGCAAACTGAACTTCCCAGACTCCTTTTCATTCTAAGGTTTTATTTCTCTAGGAGTATCAACTTTTAAACTACAAACATTTTTGTGAGGGTAATGTCTAAGCTGTAGCCCAGATTTTTAACTCAAGAATTCTTTTGTTGTTGTTGTTGTTTTGGTGGGGGGGGGGGGTCCGGTCATGGGGCCTGAACTCTTTGCTTGGGCGCTGTCCCTCAGCTCTTCATCTCAAGGCTAGCACTCTACCACTTGAGTCACAGCGCCACTTTCGGCTTTTTTCTTTTTGCTTATGTGGTGCTGAGGAATCGAACCCAGGGCCTCTTGCATGCAAGGCAACTGCTCTACCTCTGAGCCACCTTCCCAGCCCCTAACTCAAGAATTCTTATAAAGATAGATGAACACACACATTACTTATCCTCAGTTACACTGTTAGAAATGTGATCTAAGCTGGGTTGTGGTGAGATATGAGGATTGGGGTTCAAAGCCAGCCCTGGTATGAAAGTCCCAGAGACTCTTTTCTCCAATTAACTAAAAGTAAACTGGAAATGGCACTGTGGATAAAGTGGTAGAGCATTAGCCTTGAGCTGAATAGAAGAGAGACAGCTCGCAGGCCCAGAGTTCAAGTGCCAAGACCACCGCCAACAAAAAAATATACATATGCAAGTGAAGAAAAAAAAAAAAAAGAAATGTGATCTTAGCCACCAGTTCATTGCTAATATAATCCCTGCTCTCACAAGATGGACATTTTTTTTTTTTCAGTTAAATCCATGCTCATATATCTGACTTGCTTTGGGAACAATATTATTCTTCCATTCTACTTTCTACAAAATTGCATGATTAGCAAGCATGATTTAGAATGAGAGTGGCCTCATAATTCATGTTCCATGTAGGAGTCTTGCTTTCTGTATATCACTCCCATAAATCTACATACTGGACTTGGCTTTATTGTTTCAATGTTGTCTTATTTGTAGTTTGCTATATTGTATTGAAGCCTTATACTTAAACACAGAACTTCTCTTTCTCCTATTATTGGTATTGATTCCCTTACTGTTAGCTCATGTACATTTGGGAAATTATGAACAGCACATACACTCACAAAAAGAATGTTCTGAGAACCTTCTTCCCATTTAAAATTCACCTTAATTTACAGAGAACTTACAAAGTTTGAACTCAATGTACTCATATGTAATGTATTTATAAGCAATATGAATTTCATATTTTCTATTTACTGAGTTGTCTCTGAAACACGTGTTACCTCAGGTCCAAAGGTGTCCTAGTGTTATTTCAGTGAAGCCAGAAAGCATTCATTATAGTTCAAGCAGCACCATCGATTGTTACTGGAAGTAACTTTTACTGGATGTGGAAAATGACACCAGGAGAGGAATGGAACATAGAGGATTAACAAAGTTCAAGTTACCTTGTGCTTTCCTTTTTACTGTACAAGAAAAGTATCCCAAGACTTGAAGGAAACTCTGTCCCTGGCTTTTCCAGAGTGTGTTCTTTACTCATATAAAATTTTTCTGTAAACTTCTAGTTGAGAGTATTACAAAAGGAAATAATGTACCATTTGACGACCAGCATAGAACAAAAGGAAATAACGTTGTTTTAAAAGTGTTCTCCTGCAAAGGAACAAAGAGGCTTTAAAGTGTCATATGGATGGACATTTCACCCCGAGATGATTCTCTTGATGCAGGAGTCAGTTATCAATTCCTTTGGTCTGGTCCTGAGTTCTCCAGAGCAATAAGGATTCCAAAAAAGCAGGATCCAGTGAGTATGATCAGCAAAAGGAGCCTCTTTTCAGACCAGTACTCTTTTAAGGAAGGTCCCAAAGAAATATCTGGGATTTTTGTTTGCTTGTTTGTTTAGTTTGTACTGGTTCTGGGGCTTGAATCCAGAGCCTGGATCCTGTCCCTGAACAGTTGTCTTTCCTGCCCACCTGCCCCCAAAGCTAGTACTCTACTGCTTGAGCCAAAACTCCACTTCTGGTTTTTTGGTGTTCAATTTACTATAAGAGTTGGACAGACTCTCCTGCCTGGTTTGGCTTTGAATTAAGATAATAAGAAAGCTAAGTGACATCAACTGTATAGACTTCTCTTTTGGAACAAGAAATGTTAGATGAAGTTTATTGTAAAGCTAATATATGACAATTTTTAAAGGAAGAGGATATGTCTAGCAAAGAAGCCATAACTTAAATAACTCAGCAAAAATAGGTGCACTGAATCATTTTGAAATTATTTTTTCTGCTTGGGAAGATTACTGATCTTGTCCGTCCTTTTGGGAAACTTAAAGTAATATTTGCACTTTTTGTTGGTTGTGGGGCTTGAACTCTGATCCTGGGGGCACTCCCTCAGCTCTTCAGCTCAAGTTGAGCACTCTACCGCTTAAGCTACAGCAACACTTCCGGGTTTCTGGTGGTTAATTGAAGATAATGGTCTCATGGACATTCCTGACCAGGCTGGCTTTGAACCACAATCCTCTGGTCTCAACCTCCTGAGTAGGTAGGATTACAGGCGTGAACCACCAGCACCCAGCTCATATTTGCACTTATGTGCACTGAATGACAGTATGTAGGCAAATATTGGAAATTTGAATCAAATGATGGCATTGCAGCTTTTCAGAAAATGTGAGATAGCAATAAATATGTCCTCTTTTCCATGTTGTTTCATTAATGACTCATGAGCTATTGGACCCTTACATTAGCATCCTCTGCCATCTTTGTAGTTGTATTTAGTATCAGGAAATGTTCATAGAGGAATATAGAAGACTGAGATTTTTAGAAAGCAAAAAAGATAAGGTATGAAAGAACAGCACAGAAGGAGAAACATTTATTACACAGAAATTAAGAAGTAGCCTAAGAGATTTAGAATGCTAAAGGCAATATGGAATAAGACTAGTTGATAACTATTTCTTCAATAACCAAAAATGGTTCTCTAAAACAATTTCTGGTATACCTTATTTACTGTCATTTGTTCATTAACTCTGGAATTATTCCTTCTCTTCTGTCACTACTGTTAATTTGTCTCTGCCGTTTTGGTGACATGAATGACCAAAAATATTTCCAAATCTCACTTAGACTACCCCTCTCATTGTGATTAGCAGTGACCATTCAAAAACCTGGAAACTTTGAATTTCCAGAATTAATCTTCACCTGACTTGTAAGCACATTCAAGCCATTAATTGCTGTGACCTAATGAACAAAACTTTTTTTTCAACACAATATCCTAATATAAGTAAAGTACATGAATTAGGGACTATAGTCAGGTGTCAGTGTGACAGACCAGCTCAGCCAGAGCACTGGGACCGATGGGACAGGGATCTTGGGATAGGTGGGCAAGGTGTCGGCGAAGTGACAAACAGACACAGACTCAAAAGTGTTGCATCTGGGTGTATCTTTATTGAGGAGAATTAACATTTTTATACAGTGTGTGATTGTGACATAGATTCTTTGTTTATTTAAGCACGTAATCAATTTTTTTAAAGGCAAAGCATTGATGAATTACATGAAAATTGATGACTATCCCACCAACAGTTTAAGCTAAGTGGTGTGAAACAAGTCTAGCATATTGTTTAATAGAATGCGTCATCTATTCAGCCTTTTTATATTTAATAATTAAGAAACCTAAGGCAGGGATGTACTTATATTGTACTCTTTTTATTTTTATTTTTATCCAACAATTTTCATCTTTATAAGCTCCTGTATAAGGAAATGGTTCTTCGGTTGGTTATATTTTGTGTGAAACCACCATCTATTCCCTATAACGTAAGTTGGACTAAACTTAATATTAACTGTTGGGAGAATCTTTCTTTTTCTTTTATAAACAGAGGTCCCTTTTTTTTAGAACTCTCTGAACTACTGGGATAACTCTTTCTAACTTAGTTTAATTCATTGATTTTGTCTGTTGGACATATCTGGAAATTTTAAGTCTATATATTTACTATGCGTGAGCTGCAAAACCGCTTGTGAAGTTGTAGGAGTTTCTGGAGGCAATTTAACAACAGATGATAGATTGATTGGGGCATTGCCCACATTTAAACTTTGGTCTTAGTCTTTATTACTTAGAGAAGCCATCTCTATTGGCCTGGAAAGATACAACATGCTCTGTTCGCGGATCAGTAGAAAAATAGCTGAAACGAGAATAAAGGCAACGAATGTACAGCCAAGAAGAATATAGTAAAAATAAAGGTAGAGGCTATAAAGGTGCAGCGAAGTGTATGGGAAGCCTTGAACCAACACCCCCTCCCTGCAGGCATGCTTCCTTGATGCTCTTTGTCTAACATGATCTCTCACGCAGACTCCGCAGAAGGTGGCATGGCACCAACTGGCCACAGAAAGATGTACACTCAGCTGGAGATACCAGGAACCACTGGAAGTGCAGAAACTTAAGCGTTTGACTTTGTTTCTCTGGCCAGAGACTATTCATTGAATTTGCAGCCCCTTATTCTGTTGCCGATGTCAAATCAGAAGCCATCTATCCACCACAGGCAGCTTTATTAGATGTTCAAATTGGTTATGGAAGTGCCCCGCTCACCTACGCCAGCCTCTCTTTGCTGAACCCAGACACATCCTCATGGCTGTTTTGCCTGCTGTGATCTCTGCTCCTTTCCAAACGCTTGCTTCAGCAGCTTCCCCTCCATTGTGCCTGTGCCTCTCGGACTGGGTTCCCATGGTGTTTGGATATTGAGCTGCTTGTTAGAGGAGGAAACAAGGGTTGTTGTGTACATTGGCAGGCCTGAACTGGCCTGGAGGCAGGACAGACGCTCTCCCAGGTGGGACTTGTCAGGGCACAGGGCAGGCATCCTGCCACTGGGCCCTGGGTAACTGTGGTGAGCAGCAGTCACACTGGAACTTCTCTTTCTCAGAGATCAACCGGTTAAGTCTAACCAGATTGTCTTCTCTAGGGAATCCGGTTCTTCACCAACTCCTGGAGGATGCCTGGGGCTTGAGTCTATGCCAGACTCCACTCCTGTCCAGAACCTTTCATTCCAGAAGTTTCAACCAAGTGTATGTGCCATGGCATGTCAGTATGGAGAAGCAATTTTATATTCCAAGTATGGGTTCCTTATTTTGTATTTATTAACTAAATGTTTTTTGCGTTTGTTTTGTTTTGGTTTGGTTTGTTTTTTGCTAGTCAAGGGGCTTAAACTCAGGGCTAGGGAATAATTCCTGAATTTTTTTTTTGCTCAAGTCTATCACTCTACCGCTTGAGGCACAGCACCATTTCCAGTGTTTTTCTTTTTATGTGGTACTGAGGAATTGAACTCAGGGTTTCATGCATGCAAGGCAATCACCATATCATGAAGCCACATTCCCAGAACCCTAAATGACTTTCTTAAGTTGACATTACATTTTCATTCCATAACTATGTACCATAATATTGTCCACATGCTAGAAAATGATGTAGAAAGAATACAATAAAATAAATGCAGTATGGCTAGATGGACAATGAATAACCCTCACAGTCTAGCAAGGGCACAGAGGGCTTATCTCATGGAGATGTATCAACACGCTGAGTGAGACAGCTCCTGACCCACAGCCCACCTCCAGAATGAGTAGGCCATCTTGGCTTCCAGCCACCTGGGGATGTTGGGCCACCTCCTACAGCAATGATTCAACCAGTTCCTGAGAGAGAGAGAGAGAGAGAGAGAGAGAGAGAGAGAGAGAGAGAGAGAGAGAGAGAGAGAGAAAACCAGAATTACAGTTAAATCCAGTGCCAGTGGCTTAGAACTCTAATTCTAACTAAACAGGGTGCTGAGATATAAGGATCATGGTTCATAGAAAACCCAGGCAGGAACGTCTGTGAGAATCTTATCTCCAAAGAACCACCATAAAACTGGAAGGGGCACTGTGGGCTCAAGTGATAGAGTGGTAGCCTTGAGCTGAGGAGCTCGAGAACAGTGCCCAATCCTAGAGTTCAAGACCCACTACTGAAAAGAAGTGGACTTCCCACCACAAGAAGTAGACTGAATAGCACCCATTGTCCTAGGGATCATGGTAGAGAAGTCAGGCCGAGCTTCCTGTGAACTTGAGGTCATAAGTAGGTCACCTGGCTTCTCTGTGCCTCGGTTTCCCCAGCTGCAAAACTGAACAGGTAATAATGAAAGAGAGCCATGTTTAGGTTCATAATCCCACACCTGTTACACTATTAATAACAGGCCACACCTGAGCCCTTTCTGGTATCTTCCAGTCATATACTCCCAGAATTGCCAAAACCTTATCTGAAGGCCGCTCCCTCTCTGCCTAGCCATTCTCCAGAGATCTCTCTATATAAATACCTTGTTTCCTCACAACTGTCCTGTGAGGACAATGAGGTTCAATGTCTGAGGCTCTACAAAGAACTTCACGTGTGGTCAAGAATCCAGTGCTGTGGACTGAGTTTGGGATAATCCATCTAAACCAATGACTGAGCATGGTGCCACATGTCTACCATCCCAACTAGAGAGGACCAGGCCCGGTGGAGCATATCTTTCACAGGAGGACTGTGATCCAGCCCAGCCTGAGCATATATTTAGTTTCTATCTCAGAAATGCCAAAGACAGAAAGGTGGCTCATCAGAGGCGAGGAGAGGAAACAAGTACGGGGGTCATGGTGCCCCAAGAGGGGTGTTTGACCCCGGTTGAATTGGTGTTGGGGCGGCCACTCACCTGCTGAGAGAAGCTGTTGGAAGCCCCTCCAAGTGTGGCAGCAGCAATGGCAACAGCATTGCGGACATATAGGCCCAGAGCAGAAGACTAGGGGCAGGGACCAGGTCGGGGATTTAGGCCTGCTGGCAGCACGCCATTGCCTGAGGTTTGAAACCTGGCACCACATGAACAGAAGGAAGGGGCCAGGTGGGGGTGGGAGCATCAATTTCCTACTATACTCCAAAGTCACCTCAAGTCTCTTCCTCATCACTCAGCCACCTCTACATTCCTCAACTACTGGTAGTGGTGTAAACTAACAGAGAGAATCCCAGTGCTACCTGGCAGCATGGAATGTGGATGTGGCCAGCATTCTTGTATCCCATTGGTCAGAAAGGAGCATGAAAGAATGGGGGTGTGGCCAGAATCCTGTGAAGCAATTAGAATGGGGGAGTGTCAACAGGCCATCCTGGGGCAATTTGAGCTGACAGGATGTTCCCAAGACCTGAGAACGAGCCCTAGGGCTTAACAAAATAAGAACAGATTGACATGCAGATGGCAGTATGCTAATAAATATATATCTTTATAGAGTTCCAGAGATGTCTATACATTACTCAGTTATATAGACTATATTCCTATCAATTCCTGAGTATTCATTATGTGTCCATGTAATTAATGTTATTGTTTAAGTCCTTAAACTATTAATGAAAGCACTCAGTGTCCTGAAATTATTGTGTTCCTGTAAGTAATAATATTCTTTTAATGCTTCATAAATATTAAATAAAATCAACCAGCCTTCTGAAATGATGCTGTTTAATTTTATAGGATCATCATTCACTATCAACTCATTCAACTGTGACATTGACAAAATTCCAGTAATATTGCTTTGGATGGGAACCAGTTTCTTAGTATCTCATGCCATTGGTTGGTGTCAGGACCAGGATTTGAAATGAGGACCTATGTTGCCACATGGGCCTATGGCTTCCATGATAATCTGTCAGCCTTCAGCAATGGAAGGTGAAGTACCCTTTGCAACAGTGTCATTCAGACCGAGAAGGGTCACTGCAAAGGAAGAAAACATAAAAGGCATTGTTTTCCCTGCAATACCTGGGGTATTGCAGGAGCACCTGTGTGTCCAGTGGCTTTACCCCATCCTAGGGTGATTGAAGCTGAGGCAGACTTGCCATGACCTGAGTTCAAGCCCCATGCTGAGAAAAAAAATTAACTCCCTGGCTTGCAATTCACAGTTTATTCTTACAGGCTTTGGATTTCAACTCAGGATCTGGGTAAATCTGCAGCAATGTGGATAAAGGGGAAGATCACCTTACATGAAGATAAAAAAGTCATGCCTGTTCACTAGTCCTGAATTCAAGACCCAGTCCTGGAAAACATACTATTTATATATATTGTAAACATAAGATTTATACATACCTATAGATGTTCAGTCCATACATGTTTGGTGTGGTTGTTCCTTGTATCTTTTGTTTTATTCATTTATTTACCATTGATTTTACTATGATGAAACCCATTCTGTTTATTACATTGATGACAACTTATCACAGAACATCTAGATTTGTAGAAATGTTCTCCATCATGTCTGACCCTCAGAACTCACAGAGAAAAGGAAAAAAAGTTTCACACTGTCCTTTTTACTCCATGATCCACTTGTTGGTAGTGCTGGGATCTGAACTCAGGGCAGAGCAAAACCAATTGGCCAATCAGTCAAGATAATCATATGAACCAATGAGCAACTAAGGAGTGTGGCCATTCCCAGAATCTGACATTGATCCCCAGGATGGTCCACTATAGTCATAAATTCATAATTTAAACATAGGATCTATATTGACATACATGTGTGGACAGCATCTTGTGTTCAGTGCAATTGTTCTCCTTATTTTGTCTCTAAATCATGGAGGTATTGTGTATTTTAATAAGTATGGTGACAGGTATACCTGTGCTGACATGAATGACAACATGTTCCGATGGTTACATTGTTGTTTATGCATTCTCCATCATATTTGAGACCCAGGACTTTCATAGGAGAGGATAAAAGGCACAACGACTGGCTTCTGACATCAGGATGGAATTTTGTCAGTGCTGGGATTTGAGCTCAGGACTGGGTAACTCTGTTGCACTGTGGGGGACAGGGAAGCTCACCATCTTTGAAGACTAGAATGTCAGGCCTGGTTCAGGGCCTGATTTGAAACCCCAGCACTGGACAAAATAGCAAGCCCACCATTTATAAACATAGAATTTCTCATTACCTAGAGGTGTGGTATGCATCTTGCATTCAGTGTAGTTATTCGTTCTATTTTGTCTTATTCATGGATGTATTGTGTATTTTATTGCACATGTGGTGACAGATATAACTCTGCTGACATGGATGACAACCTATTCCCATAGCTAAGGGTTGCCTATATAGCATTCTCCATCCTCAATGAGACCCAGGACATTGTCAGGACAGGAAAACATGTGCCAACATAGGCTTCTCACATCAGAATGAATCTTTTGGTAGTGCAGGAATTTGAACTCAAAGCCTAGCAGGCACAATTGGTGAATGGGTCATGGTGAGCACACCAGGCTGTGAGCCACTAAGGAACTAGGCCATTCCTGGGACCTGAGATGGAGCCCTGGTGGGGGCCAATATAGACATAAATTCATAATTAAATAGAGCATCTGTATTACCTAACATGCGTGGGAGGCATCTTGGGTTTGGTGTAGTCATTCTCTTTGTTTTGTGTCTTATTCATTGATGTATTGTGTATTTCCTTGAGTATAGGATGACAGATATAACTGTGGTGAACTGGATGACAACCTATTCCCCTGAGTATAGAGTTGTGTATACATTCTCATTCCTAGTTGAGACCCAGAACTTGCACAGTACAAGAAAACAGGTGCAACGACTGGCTTCTCACATCAGTGTGAATTTTTGGCAGTGCTGGTATTCGAACTTTGGGCCTAGAAGGCTCAACTGCCCAATGGGTCCACGTGATCACACCAGACTGTGAGCCACTAAGGAGCTGGGCCATTCCCAGGAACTGAGATCGAGCCCCAGGGAGGCCAAAATAGTCCTCAATGATCATTTAAACATGGGATGTATATTCACATCCGTGTTTGGACTGCATCGTGCATTGAGTGTAGTTATTCTCTTTATTTTGTATGCTATTCATGGCTGTATTGTGTATTTTCTTGAGTATATGATGACAGATATAACTGGGCTGACATGGATAACAACTTATTCCCATGGCCACCGGGTGGCCCATGCATTCTCCATCCTAGCTGAGATCCAGGTCTTGCACAGGAAAAAAAAAACAAAAAAAAAACAGGTGCAACAATTGACTTCTGACATCAAGATGAATATTTTGGCAGGGCGGGGAATCTGAACTCGGGACCTAGCAGAACCAAGTGGCGAATGGGTCCAATTGAGCACACCACCCTTTGACCCACGAAGGAGCTAGGCCGTTCCAAGGACCTGCTATTGAGCCCCCGACCCGCGGGTAGAGCGGGGATCACAACAGTCATCCATTCATAAGGTGAAAGTAGTATGCAAATAAGTACACATTTGAATAGAGTAGGAGAGATGGTAATCTGTGGTGGAATCCAATCTGTGGACTACCGATTCTTGGATCTTTCCTAATGCCTCCATTTCATGATTGTGATGATTATTGTCATGCTGCATCAACTGTTCTTTACAAATAATCGATACCCCATGAGTCTTGCCTATCATTTCCTACTTGCATCATGCACGAACTACTCATTCAAGGATGAGATCGATCACATTCCATGACTCATCCCAGGTCCACAAACGAGTATCTCAGGATCTCCCGCCATTCCCTCCTCATAGGGAGGCTGAATTCAAGCTTCAGGCCTGGAAAAGATACTCCTTATATACTTTTTTTTTTGGTCCACTCGTGGGCCTGAACTCTGGGCCTGGGCCCTGTCCCTCAGCTCTTCACCTCAAGGCTAGTGCTCTACCATTTGAGCCACCTTCCCAGCCCTCCTTATATATATTTAAAAGATAAGATTTATACTTCTGGAAAGATGTTCAGTCCATATTGTGTTTGATGTGGTTATTTATTTTATTTCTTGTTTCATTCATTTATTTAGAATTTATTTTATTGACTCTGATGACACCTATACCATTTATTATATTGTTTACATCCTATCACATAACATCCAGATGTTAGATGTGTTCTCCATCATGCCTGGCAATGCCAGGATCTGAACTTTGTGCCTAGCAGGCCCAATTCATGATTGGGTGAGATTGAGCATGGCAGCCTCTAGTCAATGAAGATGTCAGGTGGTTCCCAGGCTCTGACATCGACCCCCAGGTTTGGCCCAAACAGCGATACATGGATAGGCAGACGGAGGTTTACAAATAAATATATATTGGTAAAGAATTCCATAGCCGTTTCTCTATGATAGAAGGACACCTACTATGTTCCTACCAACTCTTAGGTATTTATTAAACCACCATTGAAGGATTATTATTCTTTTCATGATTAATAAATTATTAAGATCAATCAGCATTCTAAGATTATTGCATCCAATTTTAGAGTAGACCGATGCTTAAACTACTTTTTCAATCGGTATTCCTATGCATAGGTATAAGTCTCTTGTGATCTCCTGCTATTGGTGTGAGGACTGGGATTTGAACCCAGGGTCTATGTTGACAGGTTGGCCTATGGCCTCATTGATAGCCCACCAACCACCAGCAATGGCAGGACAGGTCCACTTTGCAGGTTTGCCATTCAGACCCAGGATGGTCACTGTGCAAAGAAAAAAAATCGTAAAACCCCAGCTCTCTGCAGCTCACCACTTTTTGTGCTTTCCAATGTTTTTTTTCTTCCTGAAAGTCCTCTTGGCCCAGGATCTCATGATTGGCTATGGGTCCATTGAGTGCACCCCAGCCAAGCGAGATCCAAGCTGAAGCAGGGTTTCCGTGACCTGAGTTTAAGCCCCATGGTTGGCCAAAAAAAAGAAAAAAGAACATATAAAAATTAACTATTTAACTAAATTTTAAAAAATGAAGCTCCCTGTTTTGGAATTTTTGCCAGTTTTCTTTCCTAGCCTGGGATTTGAACTCAGGGTCTTGGTAAATCTGTAGCAATGTGAGCAAAGAGTTCCATTACTTGAGTTCAAACCCCATGCCAACCGAAAATGAAAAACTAAGTCACTGACCTCGGCACGGGGAGGTAGTTGTGGAGATGGGAGGGAAGGGATGGTAGGGGAAAAACACAGGAGGAGTAAACAATGCTCAATAGGAAATGTACTCATTACCTTGCTCCTGGAACTGTAACCCCTTTGTAGAACATTTTTACAATAAAAAAATGTACAAAAAAAGAGAAACAATGTATTCACAGAGAAGCACTTTGCAGGTAAGGGAAGGATGTTTGAATAGCTGTACAACTCTACACTGCTTTTTTTAATGTTCAGTATGGAACTGAATAAAAATAACTGCTTCCATTTAAAAAATTAAGTCACTCTCTTGGAACTGGGGCCAGTATTTCTGCCATTGCTAGTTTTTGAGCTCACCGTCCAGATAACTCTTTTGCACCATGGCTGAATGCGAAGCTCATTGTCCATGAGGAAAAGATATTCAGGATAGAGTTCCCAGGGCCTGAATGAAGGCCCTGCAATGGAAGAAATATTTCTATAAATGTGTAATACATGACATATATATGCATGTTAATTTCCTATTATGATTTTTATTATTGATTTTGTATTTTATTTTTCTTTGATTCATGTATTGATTATTGTATTTAGTATTGTTATACACATATTATATTTTGCACATCTATTATAAAATTATACACAATAATTTAGGGCATTGACTCATTTTAATTAACATTTTATTAAGTGTTGAAACATGATACATAATTAAATGGAAGCATTTGTCACAGTCTTCACATGTTTAGAATCCCTCCCAAGCATGAGTTTTGAGTTCAAGCCCCAAGACTGGCAAAAAAAATTGAGCCTGGTGAGACATATTCTTCTGGGACTCAGAGGAGGGCCGAGGTTATAGGTAAGAGGTAGAGTTGAGGGCAGGTGCTGGTGGCTCACCCCTGTAATCTACTCAGGAGGCTGAGATCTGAAGATCCCAATTGCAAGCAGGAAAATCAATATGAGACACTTTTCTCCAATTAAAAACCCAAAGAGCCGGAAGTAGAGCTGTGGTTCAAGTAGTACAGTGCTAGCCTGGAGCACAAAACCTCAGGGATAGGATGGCATCTAGGCCTGAATTCAAACCCCAGGACTGGCACACACACACATACTCACACACACACACACACACACACACACACACACACACACACACACACATACACCAATATAGAGCATTTGCCAGTCAGCCTGCACAAGTTCCATCTCTAACAAACCAATATTAAAAAAAAATAAAGTTGGAGAAGGGAAGGAAAGATTTGCTCCTGGAAGTGATATAGCCAGTGCCGAAATTCCACAGTAGTTCTAATATGTGGGTACAAGACAGAGCGCCTCAGGCAGAAGGTAAAGCATGGGCATAGGTCCTGATGTGTGCTGCAGAGCAGGTGGTGTGAGTGGTATGAAGGTTCTATGGCTACAGCAAAGGCAGGCATGAAATTCAAGGCTGGGTCATCCAGGTCAAAACTAATGCCCCAACACAATGAGGTACTGGCTATACCAATCTCTCATCCCCCAGTTCCCTGGCCCTGGAATCTAAAGTATATGACTCTGTATTCTGGGCATCCAGAATTGTCTAGAAGGACCTGAGAGGCCCAGCTGGGGCCAGAAGATAGACTTGCCTACAATAAGGTACGTTGACATTTCCTAGACATCGAACAATACATCCACATCCATGCCACCTTGGCCTCACCTCTCATGTAGCCCCAGATTATCCTTGTTTGGGGGGCCTTCAGTCAGCTATCAATGTCTAGCTGGCCAGAGCCACTGGCATCCACCCTTCCTCCACACCACTACCAGCCTGCTGGGAGTGGGACATGCAGCCAGGAGAAAAGGACAGGACACAGCATGACTGACCCTGCCCCCCCTCCCCACAGAGGCAGGAGAGAACATATGCTAGACAGCACTGAGCACGCAGAATCCCCTGGATGAGGACAAAATTATGGACACCCGGACTTGGGTCCCAAGGAAAACCTGGAATATGCATTCAGGTCTCTGGCAATTTAGGACTCATTGTAGACCATGACTAAAGACAGGGTTGCTATTGAGGAAGGGCACCATCCAAGGTCAAGAAGAGGGAGACAAGCATACAGGAAGTGGGTAGAGAATGATGAGGGAAAAATACACACACACACACACACACACAAGTAGCCCAAGGCCTCAGCAGTCCCTGAGCAACTGAACTTCCCAAACTCTGAGAAGACGGCACTACCATCCTCAGACGAAATGTTGACAAAACTCAGAGCCTCTCACACATCTGGAATGGCTCATAAAACAGCATGACATTTCGTACTGTACACACCACTATTAAGAAAACTCAGCCACATTATTTTGATTGTCGGTAATAGGGTTTGAACTTTGGGCCTGCGTGCCATCCCTCAGCTCTTCAGCTGAAGGTGTGTGCCCTACCACTGGATCCACAGCACTACTTCCAGTTCTCTGGTGCTTCACTTGAGATAAAGTCTCACAGACATTCCAACCCAAGCTGGCTTTGAACCATGATCCTCAGATCTCAGCCTCCTGAGTAGCTAGGATGACAGTTGTGAGATACTGGCAATGCCAGGTTTCAGCCACCTTCTTACAACCAGGGGAAATCCAGCTTGTCAGGCCATAAAGCACATGCAACCCTTCACTTTCAGACTTTGACACCAGTATCCAAAGCCATTCTTCCTTGGTTGGAGAGAATATAATCGATACTACCCTCGAACCCTGCCCAAACCCTGCCTATGATTGGCCACAACCTCTTGAGTTCTTGGTAAGACATGCCCAGCCTGCTTTAACTTCACACTCGGGCAAACATGGGAAGTTCTTAAAAATGGCTGTACACTGAGGCCAGAACCTGGTGTCCCAACCACAGCAACCCTACTCCTTCACCATCTCTGCCAAGCAAGGGGTGTCTTTCTTTCTTGTTTTTTTGGATGAGGGGCTTGAACTCAGGGCTTGGGTACTGTCCCTGATGATGAACTTTGCTCAAGGCCAGTGCTCTTCCACTTGCACCATGGCACCACATCCGGTTGGAGATTAGAAATGAGACTCTCATTGGACTTTCCACCCTGTGCAAGGATACAAGACCTTCTGGATCTCAGCTTCCCGAGTAGCCAGGATGAGCCATCAGCGCATGGCCTATGGTGTCTTATTTTTTACAATTTCCAACTAGTCCTCCTCTAGACACTACCACCTAGACCCTCCTCTACCTCCCTCAGGGACAGCAAAGGGAGGCTCAGAATCAGGGTAGGGCCATGGGCATTAAAGAGTCCCCTTCAAATCACTTCCCTTTTCTAAGCTCCCATCCACTTCCTCGGGATGGCCTGGTTGTCTGGGGCATATCAGACCCACTAGGACTTCTTAGGCCTGCCCTGTAATCCCCCGCCACACACAACCGGTACCTGAGAATTTCTGGGGTCAGTTGCTCCATATCCCAGTGGAAGCTTTTGGGAGGTTTGCTGATAACTGTGTCTAGGGGTGCCCAGAGCAGAAGGAGTGTCCAGATGCCCTCTGTCATAGAAGGAGACACGAAGCATGGATGGATTTACTAAGTGCTAGAGGGCACACCATCCATCTGTCACCCAGGTCTCTTGGAGTGAAGTTTTACGTTGACAGTGCTAGGGCTCGAAATCGGGGTACAGGCGCTGTCCCTGAGCTTCTTTTGCTTGATGTGAGCACTCTTCCACCTGAGCCATAGTACCACTTCTGGCTTTTTCTGTGTATGTGGGACCTAGGAATCGAACCCAGGGTTTCCTGTGTGCTAGGTGAGCCCACTACTGCTAAGATAAAATCCCAACATTGGATAGCTGTTCTGTGACCCCTTGGGCCTGTTTCAGGACAGTCTTGCACATATTTACCGAGTATCTAACCAGCAGCCTTGGCTGGAAAAGAACACGGTCTGCTATGTTGTCCATGATCTATGGCACCTTTTCTCTCTGTGCTTCCTGTCACATCCTCCTTGTTAAGCAAGACACCCTTTCAAGTGCTGCCTCTAAGAAGCCCGCTCCAATCACCCTGGCAGAGGGGTATCTTCTTGGCTCTGCAGGCTGCTAGCGTTGTCATGCTCTGCCTCAAGCTGGTGTGGTTGAGAGTGTGCAAAGGTGAAGGCCTGGCTTTCACCACCTAATTTCTGAAGACTCTGATACACTACCCAGGACCATTGCAGTATCACACACTGTGAGAAGGCACTTGAGGCCCAGGCAGTCTGGGGGCAACAAATGGGGCCATTTCTTGTGTGGGTTTGAACTGAGGATCTGGGAGCTGTCTCTGTGCGTTTTCATGCTCAAGGCTGCTACTCTACCACTTGAGCCAAAATTCCACGTTTGGATTTTTGGTGGTTCCATGCACAGAAGAGTCTTATCGCCTTTCCAGCTTATGGCTGGCTTCGATCTTTGATCTTCAGATCTCTGCCTACCGAGGAGCCAGAATGTCAAGTGTGAGCCTGAGCCAGAGAGGGTCCAGAACCTTTCCTTTAAGCTTCTGTTTATTTTGTATCAACTAGCAAGCCCTACTTAAAATAGTCATTTATAGGGGATCAAGTTCCTCTCCTAGGCCAGTTAACCCAAGGAGATAAAGTATCTTTGGAAAAGGCTAGTCAGAGTTGGCCTAGGTGAGTGTGTGTGTGTGTGTGTGTGTGTGTGTGTATGTGTGTGTGTGTGTGTGTGTGTGTGTGTATGAGTTTCAGGGATACCTACTCCACTCTCTCTAGTGCTTCTTTCACCCAGTGGTGAGTACATCCAGGATCCCCTCCCCAAGAAAATCGGGCAGGGGAGGTTACTTAAGGTCATATCAAGTGGGATGATCTGAATTCTATCCTGCAACTGAATCCAGGAGAAATAATAGACAGAAGGAGATGTTTAGAGCAAAATAAAGGGACGCCACTTACCTTTGGCTACAAGTACCGGAGAGAAGAATGAATCCATCCTTTTTGGTAGTAAGATAACATGTGCCCACTATTCATTTATTTTATATTTTGTGAGTCCCAGGTCTTGGATTCAGGGACTGGGTGTTATCCCTGAGCTTCTTTTACTTAAAGCTGAGGCTTTATCACTTGTGCCACAGCACCACAACTGGCTTTTTCCGGGGGGGGGGGATGAGGTAGTTTATGGGAGATAAGAATCTCACAGACTCTCCTGCCTAGGCTGGCTCTGAGTCACGACCATCAGAACTCAGCCTCCCAAATAGCCAGGATGACAGGCAAGAGCCACTGGCACCTGACCGCCACCATCCATTTATAGTCTCCTAGGGCCAGTGCTGGGCTACCTTCACTGCATTCTCCTTTTTGTGATTGGGAAGCAGACATGGGTCGGTTTGATACTTCAATAGCCTACCTACCTTTGAGCATTGTTCTGGCTCAGTCTGATGCTGGCTCCCTTCTTATCCACAGCAATGACTTCGTGCTGTTACAGAACAAATGTCCCCCAGGAAGTGTCGGATCTGTGGTCTTTCCTCTGCACACTGCCCCCTATCCCCGAAACGACACACTGCAGCAATGTAAGGTAGACATAGAGTAAATTCAGTTTCTTATAATCAGGGTCTGGCCAGATAAGTGGCAGTGAGGATCAGAGGCTCGGGATAGTGCTGTGCAGTTGGACAATGCGATGCCTCCTCATCCACTTTCCTTTATGTGACTTAGCAGAGGGTAGTGGGGAAGGACTCACCAGACAGACTGACAATGAGTAACCATCACGGTCTACCCCAGGCACAGAGGGGCTTACCTAAGGAAGCTAATTCCACAGTCCAAGCCAAAATGATCCTGACCCACAGCCTACCTCCAGAATGAGAGGGTCACCTAGGGTCCCAGCCATATGGGGACGCTGAGCCAAAACCTCCAGCACACATTCAACATGTTACTGAGCTAGAGAGACAGAGACAGACAGAGAGAGAGAGAGAGAGAGAGAGAGAGAGAGAGAGAGAGAGAGAGAGAGAGAGAGAAAGGGAAAGAGAGAGAGAATTACACTTAAGCCGGATGCCAGTGGCACAGGCCTACAATGGTAACTACACAGGAGGCTAAGATATGAGGATCATGGTTCATAGCCAGCCCAGGTAGGAACGTCTGTAATACGCTTATCTCCCAGAAGTGGTGTTGTAGCTCAAGTGGTAGAGCCCTAAACCTGATCTGAGCAGCTTGGGGACAGTGTGCAGGCCCAGAGTTCAAAACTCACGACTGACAATAAGTGGAATTCCCACCACAAGAAATGGACTAAATAGCACCCATTGTACTAGGGAGCATGGCAGACAAGTCAGGCGGAGCTTCCTGTCATCTGGGGGTCATGAGTAGGTCACCCAGCTTTTCTGTGCTTTTTCCCCAGCTGCAAAGCTGAATAGTGAATGATCCCCTTCCTCATGGGGATAGGGTAAGGATGAAAGAGAGCCATGTTTTGTTTCCTAATCCCATACCTGTGGCATGATAAATAACAGGCCCCTTCTTAGTCCTTTCCAGGTATCTTCCTGTATATGCACACAGAATTGCCAAGAAACTTATATAATGACCGTTTCCTCTATGCCTGGCCCTGCCCCAGATTTCCCCTTGTATTGATCCCTTGTTCCCTCACAACTGTCCTGTGAGAAGACTGAGGACCAATGGTTCGAGGCCGAACCCAGAGCTTCAACTCTGGTCAAGAATTGGCTGCTGTGGACTGAGTTTAGGACAACCATCTAAACCGATGACTGAGCATGGTGCTACATATCTACCATCCCAAATACAGAGGACCAGGCATGGTGGCGCATGCCTGTCACAAGAGGACCATGATCCAGCCAAGCCTGAGCATAAATGGAGTCTCCATCTCAGAAATGCCCAAGACAGAAAGGCTTGGCTCCCATGGAAGAAGACCTGACTGGAAAGCCTAAGCTCTTGAGTACAAACCCTAATATACCAAAAAGTATCTAAGGCCCGGTGCCAGAGTCTCATCCCTATAACCCTACCTACTCAGGAGGCTGAGGTCTGAAGAACACAGGTCAAGATTTAAAGTAGGTTTGGCTTTGCCCATCAGACGTCATGATGAGATGACCCAGAGGCTGACCCATGCCAATAAGTTCCATACTAACAGGGCTCACAGCCTTACTAAGTGCTGACCATGTTCTCTGTCCTCCTGGGGAGTCAACCCCTATGGGCCCCACCCTCTGGTCCTCCCGTGCTCCCTCTGCCACCAACCAGGTCCAAGGGAGTAGACAGTTCCAGGTCAAAAAATCCCTTGCTCTTATAATTTATAGGTGCTGAGTCCCCTTCAAATGTCTCACCCTTCCAGTCCCCTAGAACTCAGCCACAAAGCACATGCACCCCCCAAAGACAGTGATAAGAAGTTACCAAAGGTTCCAGCACTCCTTGTTTCAACCAATATCTACACACACACACACACACACAGAGCCATGACGGGTGGCTCCTTTCTGTCATCCTAGTTACTCAGGAGGCTGAGGTTTGAGGATCACTGTTCAAAGCCATCCACACAGGAAAGTTTGAGGCTCCTATCTACACTGAACCACCAAATAGCCACAGGTGGACCTGTGGCTCAAGTGTCAGAGCTCTAGCTTTGAGCAAGATATCTCAGGGACAGCAACTAGGCCATGAGTTCAAGGCCCAGGTCTTCTACCTCCGAACACACCCAGACACAGACACAGACAGTCAGACAGACAGACAGACAGACAGAGAGACAGACAGACAGACAGACAGACAGAAACACACACACACACACACACATACACACACAGGATAGCCCAAGGATTCAGCAGTCCCTGAGAACAGAAACATGAACTCCCTCAATTAGCATCAGATCTCAACCCCTAGAAGGTGGCAGTACCGACATCAGACCCACTGTAGACAAAACATTGAGCCTCACACATATATGGAATGTCGCATACACCAGCATGGCATTTCCTATCATACACACTGCTATGTGGAAAACTTAGTCACCTCTTTTTATGTTGTTGGTCCAGGGGTTTGAATTCTGGGCCAACGTGCTGTCCCTCACCAATTCAGCTGAAGGTGAGCATACTCCCAGTTGAGCCAAAGCAACAATACCTGTTCTCGAGTGGTCTATCATCAATTTTCACAGACTATTCTGCCCAAGCTGACTTGTAACCACGGTCCTCACTTCTCAGTCTTCTGAGTAGCTAGGATGAGAATTGTGAGCCACCGGTGGCTTCCACCTTCAGCCACCTTCATATACACAGAGGAAACCCATCTCGTCAGGCCACAAACTTTTTGCAACCCTTCACTTCAGATTTTGATACCCAGCATCCAAATCTATCCTTCAATGGAGGAAATAAAGACACAACAATCTCACACCTGCACCCCTTTGCCCACTCCCTGCCTGTCACAGGACATGTCCTCTTGAAGCTATGGCTTTAAACTGGGGCAAACTTGGGGAGTTCTTAAAAATGTCTGTACAGCGAGGCCAGCACTTGGTCTCCCAAACACAGCACCCTCCCCACACCCCCACACCTCCACCATCATTTGCAGGCAAAGATGTCTTAATTTCTTTCTTTTTTATGTTGTGGGGCTTGAATTCTGGGCCTGGGTGCTGTCCCTGAGCTCTTTAGCTTAACGCAAGCATTCAATTGCTTGAGCCACAGCACCACTTCTGGTTTTCTGGAAATTCCTTTTAGGTAAAACTCTTAGGGTCTTTCCTGACCAGGCTGGCTTTGACTCGTGATCCTCAGATCTCAGCTCCTGAGTACCTAGGATAACAGCCATGAGCTACTGGCACCCAGCCAAAAAAATTTTTCCATTCCTGTCATCCTTTCCCCTCAGGAGACTGAAATCTGAGGACTGCAGTTGGATGCCACTTAGCAGCAAAGCCCGTGAGAACTCTTTATCTAATTAAACACCCAAAAAAGCTGGAAGTGGAGCTGTGATTCAAATGGTAGGGTGCTATCTTGGAGCATAAAAGACAAGATCCACACCCTAGTTTCAAGCTTTTTCTAGCGTGGACCCACCCAAGAAAGGGAAGCAAGTGGGCACACGGGAGCTCAAAACCAACACATAATACTCAAAACTCCCAGAACAGACCCCATCCAGCTCTGATTCCCTAGATATTATGTCCTACATCATGGCAGTCTTAGATAGGACTGACCATGCACCAATTTGGGACATTCAATTACAATCTCATACTGAAGATCCCATGACCTTATCAAAGAATCAGGATCTCTCACTGTACTGCCTAAACACTGGGCAGTGAGGTAAGGTCTAGTTATCCAACCATATGATATGGGAACCAAAGGGATTCCTGGTCAAGGGACAGAGACTGGGGGGATGTAGGTCCTCTTGGGGAGGTGAAAAGGGCTGCTCTATCCCAGAAATGTTCCTACGTTGTGAGTATTATCAAAGAAACAACCTTGCTCAAAGCCCAGTCACTCTGGTTTTCCCACCAGCCTTTACCCAGCTCTGCCCCACCTTCAGCCTGCCTTCTCTGAATCCCAGATCTGCCATCTAGACTAAAGACTGAGCCAGCCAAGAGACCCATTTCCTGCCCTCATTCCCACGCTGTCCTGTGGCAGTGGCATGCTTACCTCAGTCTTTGGAGAAGGAAAGAACACCGGGGGTGGTATCATCAGATTGAGCCCTGGAATGTCCTAGTCCCTAAGGATATACTGCACAGGCATCCTGCAGTGAACGGCAGCCAGGTTGTCAATGATGAACCCAAGGTGCCAGGACTTTTAATAGCAGTGTGGCTGGATCAAAGGCTGGTAGTCTTTGTTGTCAAGCGAGGTCATAGCTCCAATGTCCTTACACACCTGACCTTTCTCCCTCTTCAAATTCCTACTTATGCTTTGCCCCCCCCCCCCCCACCTTGAAACCTTCTCACTCCAATACCTCCCTAGATCTTGGAAACTTTCTTCTGATCTGACCAGATGAGGCTGGGGTTAATTGAAACCTGGTGACCCACTATGAGCCCTAGGTTCTACCCGAGGCTAGTTCCCTATATAGTCTGTGATCACACAGCTCCTGGCTGTCATGAAGTTGCTGAGGGGTCAGTGGCTTGGTCCTACATACTGACTTTAGGCTCTGAAACTGTCTTCACATAGAATGTGAATAGTTGTCTCCCTTGATCCATGGACTCCAAACCAAGGCTTGCATGTTCCCCTTCTTTCTTCTTTTCCTCGTTTTCTCCCTCTGTCCTTCCCTCTTCTCTCTCTTCACTTTCTTTGTGTCAGTCCTGGGCCTTGTACTCAGAGCCTAGGTGCTGTCCCTAAGCCTTTTTACTCAAGGCTAGCAGTCTATGGTTTGAACCACACATCCACTTCTGGTGTTTTGTTTTTGGTAGTTAATTGAAGACAAGAGTCTTACGGGCTTTCCTGCCTGGGCCAAAAGCCTCAATCCTCTGATCTCAGCCTCCTAAATAGCTAGGATGACACGCTTGAAGCACTGGCATCCAAATCAATCCAAAGTTTCTTCATGGGCTGTGGAACCAGTCCTGGAACTTTTCATTGTCTATGACATCCCAGAGTCTGTTGCACACTGTAATGGTTTGTTGGATAAATAAATGAGCATCTCTCTATGACAATACTACAGAAAAGTCCCATCTGATTCAGGTAAGAATCCTCTGTGGGGGAGCGTGGGACGAATCCTGATGAAGCTCTCCCACAGTTCTCCCTCCTCCCTCTTACCCCGTCCTGGTGCCACCACACTGAATGGTTTTTGTCTCTGAGGGTGTGAGCCACTATGTACTCACTACATTCCAGGGCCTCTGGAATGACTATCATCTCAAAGATCTCTGTCCAGCAGCTGACCAGCACTGTGGCACTCAATTCCCCACATAGGTGTGAATGAGGTTGCTGTGAGCTGAATGCCTGGCTCAAGGGGCCTCCTGTCCTCCCCTGGGACCAGTCAGGATCATCCACCATATCTGGCCCCTAAGTTTCATGCTGCCGAGGAAGGATCCTTGAAGCAGCCTGGGTTCTCTGAATCTCCCAGAGTCCAGTACAGGTGCTGGGAATCATCTATGCTCATAGCTGACAGGCTGAGCATGGTGAGGTCACAATCTCTGCCCCCCTCAATGTCTGCGAGTGGGGTGGTCACTCTAGAGAGATTCAACAGCTGCCAGAGAAAGGCAGTCAAGGCACAACGTTCAAAGCAGGACACAATCTGGCTTGGGAACTCTGCCTGTGTCGCTTTGAACATCATTGTTTGATGGCTGAAATCATCCATATAATTTGATCCATAATCCCAGGCATTAGTCGAACTTGCCAGCTTAAATTTAAAAAAACCTGGAAAATGTGATATTTAATTTGTCCCAATCAAACTTAAAGGGTTCCAAAGTCAGTGGTCCCCTTTTCCTTCAGACAACCTATAGCAGGTTACAGAAACTAGCATTCAGCGAGACCTAGCTAACTGCCACTTCCTGATACCGAGCGGGCTCCAGCAGGGGGAATGGATTTGCCAAATACTGCCCAGCTAGAAACAGCCCAGGCGGGACACAGATTGGATTCTGCAGGACTCCAGGGAGGATTGACACTGGGCACTGCCCCAGGAGGGTATCCTCACCACCAGTGGGGCCCAGAACCCTGTGCCCGGATGCCCACAGAGACTGTTAATGCCCTAGATATGGTTCTCCTCTCATCCACTCTCATGGTGAACCATCTGCCATGTCACATTGTACGCCAGTCCCCAAAACCTCATAGCTTCACAGCCCCTGCCCTATCCTTTCCCTCATCTCATTCCCTAATTATGTTGGGCAGACACATTCCACACCCTTGAATTATCTCCAACTAAACACACAAGAGTAGAGTGTCTGGCTGGAAGAATGTGGCTGTGATCTCATTTGCTTCACCAAACTTCTGGCTGGGGATAGAAGGACAGACATCCACTCCAGTCCAGGGTTCACACTGTTCTTCTAAGGGAGGCCCACTCAGGCCCAGCAGCTACTGTGGGCTACAGGAAAGGGGGAAGAGAGAGGTGGAAAGGGGAGGAAAGTAATGTCTACTGAAATCTTCCATAAAGGAGCCATAAAACTGTGAAGGAGAAAACAAAAATTGTGGCTGGGCTTGTATTTGGTATTGATGAAGAAAGAACAACAACAAATACACACAGAGAGAGAAAGAAAATGGTTTTGCTGTTTTAAACATGGTGACTTAAATATATTTTCATTGTTCTCATTTCCTTGTTCTCCCAACACACACACAGACACACACACATTCACACACAGACACACAGACACACACACACACATACACACACACACACACCTCTCCAGAATGGTGAAAGTTGACTCTTCCATGCAGCACCTGCAATTTGCCAACTAATCACTCACCTGAGGACGGTCAGGCTGTACAAGGAGAAAGATTCTCTCTCTCTCTCTCTCTCTCTCTCTCTCTCTCTCTCTCTCTCTCTCTCTCTCTCTCACTCTCACTCTCTCTCTCTCTCTCTCTCTCTCTCTCTCTCTCACACACACACACACACACACACACACACACACACACACACACACACACACACACACACAGACTCAGAGTAGTACTTCTCCTAAGTTTTTTGATTCCTCATCTGGGACAATGTATTAGCTGGAGCATGCGGGTTCCCATTCTCTGTTCCCTTGTCAGAACCAAGGGATCCCACCCAAGGGGAGCACCACTCTAATGGCACAGCATGACCCCTCCTCTCCCCTTCTCCAGGGCCAGACTTTTCTCCTTGGGAACAATCATCCTTAACTCCCCATTCACCAAAACCCTAGGCCAGGACGCTGGGTGAAGGAATCCCCAGACAGGTGGCTCCTCAGAGCCAGGACTGAAACAAGCAGTGACCCAGGGTGGGGGCAGTGTTGAGGACATGGATGGGGTCCTAAAGGCTACATACATGGACAGACTCCTACTTCCAGCCTAGATTCTTCTGGTCAACTGGGCAAATTCTTGTGGAGGACAAAGAGACCAGATGGACAAGGAGCACCACCAGACGCTGGCAGAGATGGGAAATGTGATCACCCTGTGAGTACTGTTGACAGCTGGGGTGGGGGATAGACCAGGTATATGTGTGTCTGAGGGCCTGTATTCCACCCATATATTCACCTACTATCTGACCCCCAGTGCCCTCACCTCCCTAGTGGGCTTTTCTGGGACCCTCCTCAGATGAAAGGGTGACTGAGTACAGAGGACTAGGGCTCACACAGCAAGGGAGGCCTATCTTCTGCATCCAACACCCCCTACTCCCAGAAAAAAAGAAAAAGACCCAATAAGGCAGGTGCAAAGGTGCTGTTCCCCACCTCTGCCTAAAGCCACCAGGTTCCCACCAGGGAGAGGAAGGGTGCAGATGTGGGACTGTGTTGCTCCCACTACTCCAGCCAGGGGCTCAGTGGTGACTCCTTCTCACCCATTCCTGCATCTCCCCATTTCCAGGGATACTGGCCACTAGGGATGAGTGTGAGTTCCCAGAGTCAACACCCAATCCCCCACCCCCCCACTCCTGGGGCGCATTTGTGGCAGAGTCAAGGCTGGCCTGCCTGGTGCTGGGGAGGCATGGTTGGGACCCAAGAGGGGAGGCGGGATTTGCAGGGTGGCAGAAGTAGTGGTAGGGGGAGGTGGCAAGGTGCTGACCTGCGGGTGGCCACTCACTTGTGCTGCTGGGAGAATCTGTAGGCTGTGGTTCTGTGTGCAGCTTGCAGCGATGGCAGTGGCATGGTGGACGCTTGGCCCCAGAGCAGAGGACCAGGGGTCTGTACCGGGTCCGGGCCTTAAACCAGTTGAGGGCGCACCATCACTGGATGACTCCAAGAGGTGCCGCAGGTCTGAGCCAGAGGAGATGCAATGCTGCAGGGAGCGCAGTAGATGGGGCAGGGGCAGGGGCTTGTGGATGGCTGGGCTGAGCATGCCCCTTCTTCAGCTGAGCTTCCAGCCAGGGGCCTAAGACTTAGGGCATAGCTAGCCTTTGAGCCTCCCTGGGGTGGTGCGAGGAATGTGCCTGATGTGCTGGCTTTGTGTGCTCTGTGCTCCTGGCCCAGACCCATGCTCCTACAGCAGCTCTGTGCTCCTGGCCCAGACCCATGCTCCTACAACAGCAGAGGCATTGAGGCTGCCACCCCTGATATATGTGCCTGCTCTTATCTCTGCAAGTGCTCCACCCCCTGTGTGCCACTGGTTTCAGCAGATATGTGCCCCCTCAGCCATGCCCTGTCCTCCCTGGGTCACGCCTCTTCCCCCCTCAGCCACGCCTCCATCCCTGGTTTTGTGCTGTCCTGACTCTGCCCTAAGGCTATCAGGATATGGCAGAAGAAGCCTCACCTCAGGTCAGGGCTTCCCCCCAACCCCAGCAGCTGTCCAGGGGGTGCATCGAATCTCCCCTCAGCCCAACCGCTGGGGGACTCTTCTCCATCCACCCCATACACCAAGCAGGTACACGGTGACCCTCCATGTGTGTGTGTGTGTGTGTGTGTGTGTGTGTGTGTGTGTGTGTGTGTGTGTGTGTGATTGTTGGGATACCTACCTCTCAAGGACTCAGAACAATTTTAAAAAATAGCACAAAGAACCCTGTGTAATGCACTCAGCACAATGAGCCTTTTGAAGGACTCAGCACATAGCAACCTTTGGGATCCTCATAGTAATCTAATGACAAATAAGATAAGACATGCCATTTTGACATCACTAAACTTACATATCATAGTATTATGACATCATATGTCCTAGTGACATTATAGACATATTGTGAATGCCTATTCTGTGATTTCATCCTATTTCAAGTGAGAGGTATTGGTGGATATCAGAAATCCATTATGACCTCAAAGCCATTGTGACATGAAAATCCCTTTGTGAAATCACAGTGCCATTGTGATAGTAACCTGTTGTGACATCACAAACTGGTCCTGTCCATTGTGACCTCATCACCAATGTGACATCACAAAGCCATTGTGATATCATGTTGCTGTTATGACATTACAATCACCTAGAGACCTCCCAAACCCATTATGACATCTTTAGCACCTTTGAAAAAACACTTGGTCTTTGTGACATGACAGTCCCTTTGTGTATCCATATCCTTAATATGAAATGTCAATTGAGATCAGATATGCCAAAGAAATATCACAAAGTATTTACAATATAATCATCGATGTGACAGCACATTGTCATTATGACAACATCAGCTCATTGTGACATCACAAATCTGTAATGACATCATACCACTATGACATCACATTGTCATTGTGACATCATATATACATTATGAATGCCTATTATGTGATTTCATTATATTTCAAATGTGGCATGTGGGTTTATATCAAAAACACATTTTGACTTCATAACCATAGTGACATCACAATCCCTTTGTGATGTACCATTAAAATTGTGATATCTAAACAACTGTGACAACTCAAACATGTCCTCTCCTCAAAAGTTTTGTGACATGTTGCCACTGTGTTATGTTAGGCCCATTGATAGCTCAATCTATTTTTGACCTCATATTATTTCAGGAATGTCATGAAATATTAGAAATATACTTTGACATCATGAGCATAGTGATATCACACTGCTAGATGTAATGACCATTGTGTCATATTGTCACATCACAAATCTGTTCTGACTTCATCACATTTGTGCCAACAAATGCTTTAGAATCCTCACAAGCCCGTTCTAAATTTATATACTTATTGTGAGTTAATGAAAATTGAGGTCTGGAATGCCATTGTCACATCACCAATCTACTGCGACATCACAAACAATTTTGAACTCATCACTATTATGGTATCACCAATTAATTAGAATTTGACATCATATAGTAATTGTGATATTACTGTACCATCATGCTTTCACAATCCTATTATGACCTAATCACATCTTAGAAAATGCATGGCCTTTGGGACATCAAGCTCCTTCTGTGAAATTGTATCATTATGAACTTGTAGCAATTGAAATTTGAAATAATATGTGATATTACAAAATAGTTTTGACATCATTAACCTATTTTTATATCATTAACACTTTGACAACCAAAACCTGTTAGGAACTTTAGCACTTTTGACAAAAAAACATGGCATTTGTGTCATCACAGTTAATTTGTGTATGTCATGGTGACTTCATTCTCATGTCCTCACTGTAAACTAATAGCAATTAAGATCTGACATATCATTGTGACATACAAAACATTTGTGACATCATCACCAGTTTGATATCAATCATTATGACACAATCAGCACATTGTGACATCAACAAGCTACAGTGACCACATAGAATGACACTGCATTGCTATTTTGCTGTCTTAGACATATTGTGAGTGTATATCCTGTGATTTCTTTTTATTTAAAATGTGGCATATCAGTTGATATCAGAAACACATTGTGACCTCATAACCATTGTAACATTATAAACCCTGTGTGACATCATAACTGGTGTAACATCACATTGTTGTTATGACATCTTTTGCTTATGGTGACATCACAAAATGGCAATGACATTATAACATTTGCCATTATGTCATTGTGATATCATAGTCACATTATGAATGCCTAATCTGTGATTTCATTGTATTTGAAATGTGGCATGTGGGTTATATCAGAAACTCATTGTGATGTCACAACCATTGTCACATCAAAATCCCTTGTGACATCAATTTGGCAATGTGACATCACAATGGCAACATGATGGAACTAAGGCATTGTGATATCAAAATAGTCATGAACACACAGTGGGTTTCTGATATCAACCAACATGCCACATTAGAAATAGAATCAATAACATAATAGGCAAACACATGTCTGTGACATCAGAATAACAATGTGATGTTGAATTGCTATGATGCCATTGTAATTTTACATGTCAAAATGAGCTGCTGGTGTCATAATGGCAACATGATGTCACAATTATCATGTCAGAAAGCATTTGTTATGTTTCCTTGGTATGTCTGATGTCAGTTGTCATTAGTTCCCCATGAGGTTATGGATCCAAAAAAGGTTCGGTGATGTTACAGAGGCCATGTGTGTTTTCAAAGGTGGTTATAAGTCATAATAGTTTTGCAATGGCACAATATAATCCATAATGTCACAATGGAAATGAGATGTCCCATTGGGTTTTTGATGTCAAAGTGGTGATGAGGTCACAATGGCTTTGTGATATCACAGGTTGTTTGTAATATCAGAATGATATATCCAATTTCAGTTACCCATAATTCAATATGAGGATACCAGTTGATAGAAGAAGCTTCATAGTGTGAGGTCATACTATGTGAAAACCCAACGGGACAGTGATTTCACAATGACAATGTGATGTTTCAACATCATGTTACAATAATGGTTTGATGTCACAACTGGTGATGCCATACTGATGTGGAGGTCATAACTTAGTCATAACTTGTGTGATATGCTGCCATTAGGATATTTTAGGCTTTTAGTAAGCTTATAATCAGTTTTGAAACTCATAATAATTCAGGTATGACATATGATATCAGAAATTGACTCTGACATCATGAACACTGTGACATCATGACCATTGTAACATCACATTGATAGATATCAAGACCATGGTGGCACATTATGAACTCACAAATCTGTTAGGACTTTATATGTGAAACACATGACTTTAGAGACAACACAGTCCCTTTGTGAACTCATATCTTCATTGTGAATTAATGACATTTGAGATCTAGCATGCTATTGTGACATTTCCAACCAATTGTGACAGCACAAACCTATTATACTAGAAACACATTGTGATCTAATAGCCATTGTGATAGCACAATTCCTTTGTGACCCCACATTTCCATATTGATAACACTAACCCACTGTGAAATTGCAATGCTTTCAAACCCAATCCAGGTATGAAATGTGATACTAGAATCCACTGTGACATCTAGATTATGGTGACATCACACTGATAGATGTTATGAGCATTTTGTCACATTCTGGAAACACACACCTGTTAGGACTTCATCACTTTTGTGAAAATGCATGCCTTTGGAGACATCAGAGTACCTTTGTGAGCTCATGTACGCATTGTGAGTTAATGACAATAGAGATCACATGTGTCATTTTGATATCACCAACCCATTGTGACATCACACACTTCTTGTGAACCCATCAGTGTGGCATCACAAATTGTGATATCAAAATATTATTAAGTCATCATATTGCAACATCACATTGCCATTGTGATATCACTGTACCATTGTGTTTTCAAAAACCTAGTATGTCTTCATAGCATTTTAGAAAATTCATGGCCTTTTATACTTGTGTTTTTCTGTGAACTCATATCCTCATTGTGAAATTGTAGCAACTGAAATTGGACATGTGATTATGAGATGTGACTTCACAAAACTATTTGATTTCATCACCAATGTGTCATCACAAAAGCATTGTGAGCTTTCATTGCCATTTGGCTTCACTATCACATTGTGACAATGCAAACCTATTAGGACCTCTTAGCACCTTTGAAAAAACACATGACCTTTGTGACAACACAGTCCCTTTGTGGAACTATGCCCTCATTATGAACTGACAATTGATATCAGACATGCCAATTTAACATAATGAACCCTTTGTGACATCACCAGGGTGACATAACATTGTCATTATGACAGCATCAACTACTTTTGACATGACAAAACTACAATGACAAGACAGCATTATGTGATCACATTGTGATTGTGATGTTATAAAAAGATTGTGAATGCCTAATTTTAATTTTTTTTTGTCAGTCGTGGGGCTTGAACTCTGGGCTTGGGTACTGTCCCTGCTCTTCAGCTCTAGGCAAGCTCTCTATCGCTTGAGCCACAGAGCCACTTCTGGTTTTCTAATGGTTTTTTTTATTGGGAATAAGATTCTCATAGACTTTCCAGCCTGAGTTGGCTTTGAACCACGATCCTCAGATCTCAGCCTCTGGTGTAGCTAGGATTACAGGCATGAGCCACCGCCACGTGGCTTTTTCATTCTGTTTCAAAGTTAACATGTGTGTTAGTATCAGAAGCATATTGTGACCTCATAACCATTGTAACACCTTAAATCACCAATGACATCAAATTGTCATTATGACATCATCAGTTCATTGTGATGTAACCAAACGACAATGGCATCATGGCATTATAAATCACAGTGACATTGTGACTTAACAGTGTGAAGGCCTATTCTGTGAATTCAATCTATTTCAGAAGCCCATTTTGACCATATAACCATTGTCATATCACAATCCTTTGTGACTTCACATTGTCATTGTGATATCATTAACATGCTGTGCCATCACAAACAAGTCCTGTCCTTATAAGTTTTGTGACATACTGCTATTGCCATTTATTAGGCCTTTTGTGAGCTGATAATATGTTTTCAATCTCATATTTCTGGTTTGACATGTGATATCAGAAATCCCCTGTGACATCAAACTGCCAGATTTCATGACCATTGTGTCACATTTTGAGCTCACAAGACTGTTAGAACGGCATCACATTTGTAACAAAACATGCCTTTGTAGACATTACAGTCCCTTTTTGAACTGATATATTCATTGCCAATTAATGACAGTTGAGATCTCCCATGCCACTCTGACATCGTGAACCCATTGTGACATCACAAACTTATTGTGACCTCATGATGAGAATGGCATCAACAACTAATTGTTGTATCAAATCATAATTTTTCATAATATTGTAGTATTGCTCTTGTGATATCACTCTCCCATTGTGTTTTTATAAACCTGTTATTGCCTCATCAGATCTTAGAAAATTCATGGACTTTGAGACTTCAAGCTCTTTCTGTGAACTCATGTACATGTGACCTCTAAGGAAAGGAGACAAACCATCGAGTCACATTTAATATAATAAACCATTTTTCACTAGAAAGGGGATTGTGATTACCTTATTCTGGACTGGATACCCAGGTTCAAGAGCAGCCTTGACCACCAAACCTCAGACCTCCAAGGGGCAGCCCTGCCCTTTCTTAATTGTTCTGCAAACAACCAATCACAAAATTATGATCTCCAAAGCTCCAAACCTCAATGGGCAAGGCTTTTTTTCTTTTCCATTCTTCCCTCCTCTACAGACATGTCATTCCTTCCTGGTCTTTCCCTTTTTCCCTTCCACCACTTCCTTCTTCTCTTCAGGCCTTTCCACTCTCCACAGGCCTGCCCTACTCTGACCCAGTGACCAATTGCCAACCTTCTGCTCTCCCTCAGCTTCCTCTCTTCTCAGGCTTTTCCTTTCCTGCTGTCTCACCACTTTCTTCCATCCGGGTAACTCCCATTTTTATCTCCATTACAATGCTCTGAAAATGAAAATGCAACTTATATATAGGTTGTATCCCTCCTCCTTCCAACGGATCTCCTGCCTAACAGTTTTCAACCATCACTTCCAAAACTGCCCAATGCTCAATCACTTCTTGACAGCTCACCGTGTGAGGCTTGACACCTCCACCTTTAGCGGCATTCCCCACAATCTCCGGTGGGCCAAGCCAAGAATTTACAATGAATATCGGCTCCCACAGATAATTCTGGCCCCACTGGTTATTATAGTATCCTCATAGTGACTTAGAAGAAATTGAAATTGTATATGTCATTGTTATATTACAAACTTGATGAGACATCCTTAACTCTTTGTGACCTCATCACCTCGGAGGCATCACAAACTCATGGTGTTATCACATTCCCATTGTATCAACATGATCACATTGTGAATTCCCAAAACTATTATGACCTCAGAAGCTTTGAAAGAAAGCATGGCCTTTGTGACATGACAGGCCTTTTGTGTACTCATATCCTCATGTTGAGCTAATGACAATTGAGATCAGGCATGCCATTTTAACATAGCAAAACCTTTGTGACATCATCACCAGTGTAACATCACATTGTCATTATGATAACATCAGCCCAACATGACATCATAAAACAACAATGACATCAAATCACATGTAATTGTGATGTCACAGATACATTGGAATGCCTATTCTGTGATTTCATTCTATTTCAAATGTTGCAGGTGGGTTGATATCAGAAATACATTGTGGCCACATAATCATTATAATATCACAATACCTTGATGACACCATATTACCATTATGATATCACTAACCCACTGTGACATCACAAAACAGTCTTATCCTCATAATTTTTTTGACATTCTGCCAGTGTGATCTCTTTGGCCTCTCTGAGTACATAAATTGTTTAACTCATAATACTTAAGTCATGACATGTGATATCAAAAATCCACTGTGATATCATGACCACTGTGACATCACACTGCCAGATGTCATGACCACTGAGTCACATGAGGACATCGCAAACATGTTAAGACTCATTACACTTGTGCCAACATAGGCCTTTGGATACATCATTATCCCTTGTGAACTTAAATAGTCATTGTCAATTAGAGATATGGCATGAGATTGTGACATCACCAATCCATTGTGAAATCACAAACTTAAGTGACCTCATCACCTGTAGGGCATCACTATTTGTGACTTCAAAACAATACTATCTCATGTAATGGTAGAATCACATTGCCAATGGGATATCTCTGTCTCATTGCATTTTCTTTTTTTAATACCAAAACTAAGTATGATGTATTTTTTATTTATTTTTATTGTGTATTGTGAACATATTGTACAGAGGGGTTACAATTACATGGGCAAAATAATGAGTACATATCTTATCAAGCATTGTAGCCTCCTCCTTTGTTTACCCTTCACATCCCTTCCCAGCCTCCCCCTGCCCTCCCCAATGCTCCCCCCCACCAAACTTGTAAAGTTCATTTTCGACATGACAACTTGTAATTCTCATTGTTGCAATGGGTCCACCAGTATCCTAATTTAAATGACCTGTTTTTCCCCTTCCTCTCCACAAGTTTTACTGACATCAAATACAGTGAAAGTATGGTTATACTGTGGGGGAGGGACATACAAAGCAACAAAGAAATAATCTTATAAATGCATTAGAAAGACATGTATAAGAGAAAAAACATTAAAATACATACCTGAGGGTTCATTTTCCTAACATCACATTATCTGAGCTTTTCTGCTTGACTCATACATATACTAAATATTGCAAATAAGGGATACCATGGGACCTATGTTTCTTTGGGCTTGGCTTACTTCCATTAATATATTTTTTTCCAAGTCTTTCCATTTCCTAACAAATGGGGCAATGTCATTCTTTCTGATGGAAGCATAGAATTCCATTGTGTATCTATACCACATTTTCTTGATTCATTCATCTACTGAGGGGCATCTGGTTGGTTCCATATCTTAGCAATAGTAAATAATGCTGCAATAAATATAGTTGTGCTGGTAGCTTTAGTGTGGTCTTGTTTGTAAACATTTGGGTAAATGCCCAAATCTGGAATTGCTGGATCATAGGGGAGCTCACAAAGGCTTTTCACAAAGGCTTTTGAGGAACTTCCATACCACTTTCCAAAGTGGTTGAACAAGTTTACACTCACACCAACAATGCAGTAAGGTTCCCTTCTGTCCACATCCCCTCCAGCATCTGTTGTTATTAGAGTTCTTGATTTTTGCCATTCTAACTGGGGTGAGGTGGTATCTCAATGTTGTTTTGATTTGCATTTCTTTTACGGCTAGGGAGGTTGAGCATTTCTTCATGTGTCTATTGGCCATCCTTCTATCTTCTTCAGAGAAGTTTCTCTTTAAGTCGTTAGCCCACTTATTTATAGGGCAGTTGTTTCTTTGAGGATTTTTGGTGGAGAGATTTAATTTTTTGAGTTCCAAGTATATTTTAGATATGAGAACCTTGTCCGTTGTATGGCTCGTGAAGATCTTCCAATCCGTAGGCTTTCTATTGATCTTGCTATCTGTGTCCTTTGCCATGCAGAATCTGTGCAGCTTCATGCAATACCATTTGCCCAACCTTTCTTTGATTTATTGTGTTTCCGAGTCTCTATTAAGAAAATTTCAGCCTGTGCCAAGGAGACATAGGGTTCCTCCTATTCCATCCTGTAATGTTTTCAGAGTGTCTGCTTTGTCTCCGAGGTCTTTGATCCATTTGTGGTTGATTCTGGTCCAGGGTGATATATAAGGATCTAGCTTTAGTTTTCTACAAGTAGTTAATTTTGCCTGCACCATTTACTGAAAAGTCTGTCTTTCTTCCATTCTATTTTTTTAGCTCCCTTATCGAAGATTAGATGGCTATAGGTCTGTAGGTTCATTTCTGCGTTTTCAATTCTATTCCATTGGTCCTGAGGTTTGTTCTTGTGCCAGTACCAAGCTGTTTTAATTACTATGGCTTTAGAGTAGAGTTTGAAATTTGATATTGATATTCCTCCAGCAGTGTTCTTTCCATTGAGGAGCGTTTTTGTAATTCGGGGTCTTTTATTGTTCCATATGAATATTTTGATTGCCTCCTCTGTTTCCTTGAAGAATGAGGTTGGAATTTTGATAGGTATCACATTGAATTTGTAGATAGCCTTGGAAGTATTGTCATTTTCACAATGTTAATCTTTCCAATCCAGGAGCATGGGAGTTTTTCCCATTTTCTAAGTTCTGTTTTGATTTCCTTTTTCAAGTTTTTAAAGTTTTCATCATAGAGGTCCTTCAATTCTTTGGTTAAGTTAATTCCTAGGTAATTTTTTTTGTGGGGCTATTACAAATAGAGTTAATTTCCTATTTTCAGCCACACTTTTCTCATTGTTGACATACAGAAAAGCCATTGATTTTGGGGGGTTAATTTTATACCCTTCTACTTTGCCAAAGTTTTGAATCA
The DNA here is from genome assembly GCF_019054845.1 of Dipodomys spectabilis. Lineage (NCBI taxonomy): Eukaryota > Metazoa > Chordata > Mammalia > Rodentia > Heteromyidae > Dipodomys > Dipodomys spectabilis. The sequence continues at coordinate 1,998,764 of NW_024870956.1, forward strand.
GCTTGAGTAATTTGGGAGTGGAGTCTATGGAATTCTTTAAATACAAGATCATGTCATCTGGAAAGAGGGAGAGTTTTATTTCTTCTTTCCTTATTTGGATCCCCTTTTTGTTTGCATCTTGTCTTTTGCTGTAGCTAGGCATTCTAATAATAGATTGAAGAGAAGTGTAGAGAGTGGACATCGTTGTCTTGTTCCTGAGTTAAGAGGAAATGGCTTTAGTTTTTCACAATTTAGTATAATGCTGGCTGTAGGCTTGTCATATACAGCCTTTATTGTATTGAGGAATGTTCCATGGATTCCTAATTTTTCCAAAACCTTCATCATGAAAGGGTGTTGGATCTTGTCGAATGCTTTTTCTGCATCTATTTCTGTCTCATTGCATTTTCACCAGCTTATTATGTACTCATATTTTACAAAATTCATGGCCTTTCTGTCTTCTAGCTCCCTACGTGAACTCCTATCTTCATTGTGATCTAGTAGAATGAAATTGGACATGTAATGGTGATATTACACATTCGTTGTGACATCCCTATCCAAGTGTGACCTTATCACCACTTGACATCACAAACCCATTATGACATCATATTGCCACATTGATATCATCATAACCTTGTGACATCACAAACCTGTTGTGACTGCTTAGCACCTTTGAAAAAGCTCATGGTGTTTGTGATATTTTGGTCCTTTTGGGTTATCATGTCGTCATTGTGAACAAAGACAACTGACATCAGACATGCCAGTGTACCCTTACAAACGCGTTGTGACATCTTCTCCAGAGTGAGATCACATTGTTGTTATAATACCATCAGCCCATTGTTACATCCCAAAACGACAATGACATCATGGCATTATGACACCAAATTTTCATTGTGAGGTCCTAGAGAAAATGCAATTGCCTATTCTGTGATTTCATTCTATCACAAATGGGGCATATAGGTTGATTTCAGAAACCCATTGTGACCACATCATCATTGTGACATTACAATCCTTTTGTGACCTCATATTGACATTGTGATATCATTAATGCAATGTAACATCACAAACCTGTCTTGTCCTCATAAATTTTGTAACAAACGACTACCTTGGCCTGGGCTGGATGCTGAGAGCTAAATTCAGTCTCAACCATGAACCCTCCAAAGAGCAGTTCAGCCACTTGTTAACTGGTCTGCAAACAACCAACCCCCAAAATAATGATCTCCAAAGCTCCACACTTCAAAGGACAAGGCTTTTTCCTTTCTCTTCATTATCCTTCTCTACAGATCTGTCCTACCTTTCAGTTCTTTTTCTTTTCCTTCCACCATTCAATTCTTCTCTTCAGGCTGCTCTGCTCTTGACAGGCCTGCCCTGCCTTGTCCAGGTGGCCAATTGCCGTCCTTCACCTCCTGCTCTCTCTCAATTTCCTCTCCTCCCAGGTCTTTGCCCTCCAGCAGTCTCATCACTTCTTTCCATCCAGGCCTTTAACCTTTTTCTCTCCCTTTCTCTTGCTCTGAATATGCAGCTTATATAAAGGCTGTACCCTTTCCCAACTACAATATGTTTTTTGCCTTCCAGTTTTCAATTATCACTTACCAAATGTCCATTCCCAATCACTTCTTGGCAGCTCACCATGTGGGGCTTGACATCCTATCTCCTTCAGCAGCATGCCTTGCCCCCTCCAATGTCATGCACCCCTCTCTCCATTGGTCCAGACTAGGGGGCCATGATGACTATCTGTTCCCGTGGATTATAGGGGCACTTCTGGTTATTACTGTGTCCTTATGGTGAACTAGTAGCAATTGAAATTGGACAAATAATTGTGATATTACAAACTGTTGACATAACTAACCCATTGTGACCTCATCACCACTGTGACATCACAAACCCATTGTGACTTCACATTGTTGTTTTGATACCAGGATCACATTGTGACATTCCAAATCTATTATAACCTCTTATAACATTTGAAAAATACATAGCTTTGTGGTATCAGAGTCTCTTTGTGTACCCAAAGCCCCACTGTGAAATACTGACAATTGAGAATCAGACATGACATTTTGACATCCAAAACAATTTGTGAGATCATCATAATTGTGACATCACATTATCATTTTTATACCATCTTCTCATTGTGAAATCACAAAACTAAAATGATATGATAGAATTAAAACTTTACATTGTCATGGTGAAATCAAAGACACATTATGAATGCCTTTTCTGTGATTTCATTCTATTTCAAATGTGGCATGTACATTGATATCATAAACAAATCAGGAACTCATAACCATTGTGATATCACAATCCCTTTGTATATCATGTTTCCATTGTGATATTACTAACCCGCCATGATATCACAAACCTATCCTCTCATCATAATTTTGGGACATGCTGCAATTCTGATACCTTAGGCCTTTTTGTCCTCAGAATCTGTTGTTGACCTCATTAGATTTCACAGATGACATTTTATATCACAATTCCCAGTGACATCATGACCATGGTGGCATCACACTGCCAGATGTAATATCCATTGTGTCAAATTCTGACATCACAAACCTTTTAGGATTTCAGTATATGTGTGACAACATATACTTTTGGAGAAACCACAGTCCCTTTGTGAACTAATATACACATTGAAAGTTAAGACAATTGAGAATCATCATGTCATTGTGACATGCCCAACACAATAATATTTTGTGACCTCACCACAACTGTGGAATCATCAACTAATTGTTACAGCAAAACAATAATAATGAGTTGACATTGTCATGGTGATATCACTGTCCCATTGTATATTCACAAACCAAAATGACCTCCTAACATTTTTAAATTTTCATGTCCATTATGACTTCCAGCTCATTCTGTGAACTTGTATGCACATTGTGAAATAGTAACAATTGAAAATGGACTTGTGTTTGAGATATTACAAATCATTATAATATCAAAAGCCCATTGTGACTTCATCACAACTGTGTATCATAAAGCTATCATGACCCCAAGTACCTTTGTAAACACACATGGCATATGTGACATCATAGGCCCTTTGTATACCCATATCATCATTGTGAACACATGACTATTGAATTCATATATGCCATTGTAACATCACAAACCCCTTGTGATCCCATTGCCAGTGTGACAATACATATTCATTATTACACAATTACCTTCTTGCAACATTACCAATTTACAATGATCTCATAGCATTATGACATTATATTGTCATTATGATGTCATAGACACATTGTAAATGCCTATTCTCTTATTTCATTCTATTTCATATGTGGCATGTGTGTTGATGTCAGAAATATATTGTGATCTCATAAATAGACGGCATCACAATCACTTTGTGACATCACAGTGCCATGGTGATATCACTAACACACTGTGACATCCAAAACCTGCCCAGACCTCATAAGTCTTGTGATGTGCAGCAATTCGGATGTCTTAGGCCCTTTATGAGCTCATAATCTGTTTTCAACCTTATAATATTTCAGTTATGATATATGATATCAGAAATCCACTGTCACATCATGACCATTGTGACATCACACTGACAGACATCGTAAACATTGTGTCACAATGTGACATCACAATCCTCCTATTACTTCATAACATTTGTGAAAACACATGACTTTGGAGATACCACAGTCTGTTGTGAACTCATATTCTCTGTGATTTTATAACAATTGAGATCCATTATGCCATTTGGATATCACTAACCAATTGTTACATCATAGCCCCTTTACTGTATGGTATGACCAATTAATTGTGATATCAAAACCTTTTGTGATATCACAATGTGACATGATGATCATGACATCTGTCAGTGTGATGTCACAATAATCATGATGTCAGAGTTGATTTCTGTTATCTCAAGTCATAAATGAGATATGAGGTTGAAAACAAATTATGAGGGCAAAAAGTCTAACATATCACAATGTCAGCATGTCACAAAAGTTAGGAGGACAGGAGAGGTTTTTGATGTCACATTGTGTTAGTGATATCACAATGGTACTGTGATGTCACAAAGTTAGTATGATGTCAAAATGGTTTGTATGCACAAAAATGCATTTCTGATATCAACTCTCATGCCACATTTGAAATACAATGAAATCACAGAATAGGAATTCCCAATGTGTCTGTGATTTCACAAGAATTGTTGTCATAATGCGATTCTGTCATTAAGTTTGGTGATGTCACAATGAGCTGATGCTCTCATAATGAAAATGTTATGTCACACTGTTAAGGATGTCACAAACAATTTTTGATTTTATAATGGCATGTCTGATCTCAACTGTCAGTTCACAACAAGGATATGTGTACACAAAGGGACAGTGATGTTGAAAATGGCATGTTATTTTTCCAAGGAGCTAAGAGGTCATAATAGATTTGAGATGTCAAAATGGAATCATGATGTCACAATGACAATGTTGTTACAAGGGGTTTGTTATGTCGTCGTAGTGATGATGTCAAAATGGGTTTGTGATGTCACAATGAGTTTGTAATACCACAATCAAATTTCCAATTTCAATTGCTACTTGTTCACAAGGAGGATACAGTAATAATCAGCAGGGCCTGATAATCTATAGGGTGTGATAATCAGCATGGGCCCATTTCCTGGCCAGCTGGAGAGGACAAAGAATGCCACCAAAGAAGGTGAGGCATCCTGTGGGAGGGACTGGTGCATTAATCACCACGAATTGAGCTGTTAAGAAGTGATTGGCTGTGGGCAGTTTGAAAACGGGCAGTTGGAATGGAGAAGGGGTACAGACTTTATGTAGGCTGCTTGTTCAGAGCAAGAGACGGTGAGAGAAAAAGAAAAAGTCCTGGAAGGAAGGAAGTGGTGTGATAGCATAAGGGGAAAAACCTGGGTGGAGAGGAAGTTGAGGGAGGGCAGAAGGTGAGGGATGGTAACTGATGAGCCTTGAAAAGCAGTTCAGGTCTGTGGAGAGTGGAGAGTCCTAAAGAGAAGAAAGAACTGGTAGAAGGGAAAAAGGAAAAGACCTCGAAAGAAGTATTGTCTGTAGCGAAGGAGAGACAAAGAGAAGGGGAAAAGAGGCTTTCTCTTTGATGTTTGGAGCTTTGGATATCATAATTTTGGGGGTTGGTGGTTTGGAGAACATGTATTATATAAAACTTGTCTCGATGGATTTTTTGAACTACAGAGGTCCTTATTTTTGAAGACTATCGAGATAATCCATTTGGATTGCATCAGGCCTTGGCCCCACGGAAAAATACCCATAGGTGAGAGTGTCAGCCCTCAGGGTTGAGAGTCTACCTCGAGTGTTTGTCTCCGGAGGTCCAACATGGACAAAAGTCATTTATGTACCTCTAGAGGTGCATCTTCGCAAGCTTGCCAGCTTGTTTTGTACCCCTCTGGAAGCTATTTGTGGCTTCATTGGGATGCCATCTAGAACCTACTTGAGAGATAATGTAGGGCTTCTGTGGGAAGCCATCTGGAACCTTATCAAGAGTACATCTGCGACTTACTTGAGAAGACCTCTGAGACCTACACTGGAGGTCATCTGGGTCCTTCTCCAGGGGCCATCTTGGATTCTCTCCAGAGGTCACCTGGGGCTTCCTCAGGAGGCCACCTGAGACCTCTTCAAAAGTAGTCATTGGGGCTTTCTTAAGAGGCAATCTAGGACTACCTCCTGAGGTCATCTGGAGCCTCTTTGGGAGGTCACCTCAGGCTACCATGATGAGAAATCTATGACCATCTTTGGACATCATCTGGGACTTCCTTGAGAAGCTATATAAGACCTTCTCTGGAGATCATCTGTCGCTTTCTCAAGAGGGTTATCTGGAACTTTCTCTGGAGTTCATGTGGCCTCCTTGAGTGGCCATCTGGGAGCTACTTGAGAGGTAATCTCAGTCTCATTGAAAAGACATCTGGAAACTCCTTTGGAGGTCATCTGACACTTCCTTGGGAATCCATTTGGAACCTCCATGAGAGGTCATGTTGGGCCTCCTAGGTAGTATATATGTGACATCCTCCAAAGGTCATATGTGGCCTCCTCAAGAGGCAATCTGGGACGTTCTCTCTGTCATCTGGGACCTCCTGTAGAGGTCAACATTGAGAGGTATGGGACATGTGGGTTAAGTGTCTATGGATCTTGGTCTTTGTATGTATGCTGATAGTTCTATCTATGTCCTGTATGCACCTGTTTACTCATGTTCTCAGGATGGGAGAACAAGGCCTTAGGTTGTCATATCCAAAAAATATTCTTCCCCAGGTTTACAGAATCCCTCAGAGGAAGATGCACTGATGTACTCTCTCTCCTATTCTTTTTCATCAGCAACTTTAATGAGTCCTCCCATACTAAAAGTGGTTACTTGTACCAGACTGAGGTGGTACAATGTGGTGTGTTACCCTTATTACCCTTGAGACAGGAACATGGAGGAGATGGTGGGCATCTCCTCCATGTTCCCTTTACAAGTAATGACCTGTGTAACTGGAAACAGAAAAATCCATCCTTTTCAAAAAAAAAAACAGGGGCTCATTACCTCATTAGAGACAGTAATTTTCACACAAAAGCACATCTGGGATGACTGTCAGCAAATTTTACAGGTGTTTTTCACCTGGTAGAAAAGGGAGTGATTACTGTCGTTGACTTGACGGTGGTCCTTGAACCAGACAGTAGCCCCACTATTGACCCAGACTATTTGGAACAAGTCTTTCTCCAGACTTACAAATGCTGAGGCTTACAGCAGTCGAGATATGGAGGTGTTTACAAATTATTTCCAGGTTCAGCTAGCAGGGATACTGCAGTGTCTAGAAAGCCCAGTCTTCAATCTAAGGTGAGTGAGGTGGTACTCTTCCCCAGTGAGTACCCTAATGCTTTTTCTGGAAATTCTGCCAGAAGCCTATAGAACCTATAGGCTATAGATCTTTAAATCCTGGAGAATCAAAGAGCCCTAAATATGGCCTTTGTTACCCAGTCAGCCACAGATATTAGAAGAAAGCTTGAAAAGTTAGAAGGTTTTGAGGTAAAGTGGTTGCTCAGTTGGTGTTTGATAACAGAGACACCCTGAAAAAAAACGAGTCTAAAAAAAGAGTTTGAGTTTTGGTAGGAGCACCAGAATAGGGATCAAGAAACCTTTGGCAAATACAGTACAGATCATTTGCAAATGGCAGTAGGGAACCTCTAGGACTAGATCAGTGAGCTTAATGCAAGCAAAATGGACATTAGAAAAAGGAATGTCCAAGGAGGACACATTCACTACCTGGAAAATGTAAATGACAGGTTAAGTAATCACATTAATTACAAGGAAAATGTGTTCATTGCTCTGGAGAAACATGCAAAGGATCTCTGAATTCCATTAAGAAATTATGGCTATGTAAATGGAGCTGGGGGGGCTGGGAATGTGGCTCAGTGGTAGAGTGCTTTCCTTGCATGCATGAGGCCCTGGGTTTGATTCCTCAGCATCACATAAGCAAAAAGAAAAAAGCCAGAAGTGGCAATGTGGCTCAAGTGGTAGAGCACTACCCTTGAGCTCAAGAGCTGAGGGACAGTGTCCTGGACAGAGTTCAGGCCCCACGACCAGACCCAAAAGAAAAAGCAAAGAAAAAAAAAGAGAAGAGCTGGACCTGATATAAGAATATATTAGGTTGAAGTACATGTCAATTATAAGCTTTGAAAAGTGTCACCAGAAATTCAAAGCAACAGAGAAAGTAGGAAAGAGTAGTTAGCAGAGAAGACGGGAAAGTGCTGTGTTATAGAAGAGGCCAAGAAAAGAGAACAGGAAAATATCAGGCTCAAGAAAGAGATTGTTTCTCTTCAGAAAGAGTTAAAAGACCACTTGCTTTGATAGAGAATGCCATGGAAAGGGAAAGACCATTAGGAAGAAAAGCAGAAATGCTAAACAAACAGTTGAAAGATCTGTCACAAAAATACACTGAAGTGGAAAACTAGAAAGAGAAACTACTAGAGTAAAAGCCCCAAAAGACTGCTGAGATCTTCACCAAAAATGTAATGCAGAAGCATCGTGTCCCAGTGGAACAGGTGGAGGTGGGAAAAATACCTCTCAATGGCACCCTTGTGAACTTAAGGGAGGAGCTGAAGAGCAAGCAAAGGTGTTATGAAAAGGAGCAGCACTTGGCCAGTCAAGGGAACTCTCCGGTGACCCTGCCAAAACACATGTAGGTTAAGGAGCACATTGAGAAGGAGAGTGGGATCATGAAAGCAAGTTTAAGATAAAAGGAGGAGAATAAAATGGAAGAAGTCTCCAAGTTTCAGAGTACTTTACAGGAGTTAAAGAAACTAGAGACCCTAAGATACAGGGAAACATCTGAGCTGATGAGGTAGCTTGGGAGACCACTCTAAAACTAGTTGTTTCTCTAGAAATACTGGTCATCAATATTAAAGGAAGAAGCATAAACAGTGGTGTTCAGTGTGCAAATGTTGATACTGAACTTGTGAAAAATGCATACAGGCTCAAGCTTTCTGTCAGTTTACATTTAGATATTTGCAGCCTGGTAAATTGCCCGAGGACACTGCCTAAAACTGTTCTGAAAACCGGTGGGGCCTCAGCCTGACAATGCTTTGTAACATGTGTAGGTAATTTCCAACAGGTAAATGCTGAAATGCTGGAACATATGAAAATAATTCATATTTGAGGAACCTCAGATGGTGAATTTGGGAAAGTGGACTCCACAGAGGTAAAGCCTGGAAAGTATGGCTATTGGTATCTGTTAGTAATAATGGACATTTTTTCAGGCTGAGCTGAGGCATGTAATAATACTTTGATTTGGCTTACCCTTAGCTGTGGGGTCCAAAAGATGGCCCAGCATTCATGGCCCAAGTTCTCAATTATTAACTAATGCCCTAATAAATTGGAAGTTACAATCCATTTATAAGCCTCAGAGTTCAAGCATTAGAAAGAATGAAAATGACCTTAAAGGAAACTTTAAATAATTAAATACAGGAACTGGCCATAGCTAGGTAAGCCTCCTCCACTTCACTCTCTTTAGAGCAAGATGTAGCCCTTATGTTAAAGGACTCAATCCCTTTGAAATACTTTAGTGTAGAACACCCCCTTGGCTTCCTAAAATTAGGAAGGCTATATTAACAGAAGTGTCTAACTTCAATCTGCAGGCTTTACAACTCATTCTTTTATGTACCTTTCTTTTGGTAACCAAGGCCCACTGGCTGGCTAAGAAAAACTCCACCTGAAGGGGAGGGACCAAGAAGGTGATGGAACAGCAGGGAAACACCACAGCTCTCTCCAACCAAATACAGAGTTTGTATTTCAACGCTCTGTTTCTCCAAGTGACCCACAAAAAAAGGCAATTACTCAGAGAGATAAAGGAAGTGCAAAAAGAAAAGGGAAAATCCTACACAGACAGTAAAGTGGGAAGACCCTTCCCTCACTCTTTGTAGGTGATGGGGCTCCACGTTGCAGAGCTTAAGTGACAGGGTTTTGTGCCAAGTTGCTTAAGTGCCCCGGGTCTGGACCCTCTGAGGACCACACACCCACAAGCTTCCCAAGTCTCCCAGGAACTCCCAAGAGCTGGGCCAACCCAGAATATACAAACAGAAATCTCAGAAGGCAGAGCTGGAACAAAGACTCCCCTCAACCTCCCTAGAACAGCGCCTCTGCCTGGCTGGTACAAGTAGCCCAGCCCAGTCAGGAGCAGTAGCAGCTGTCAACAGTGGCAAAGGATCTTAAACTCTCAGGGTCGCACCTCTGTCCTGCTGGTGTAAATAGCCTAGCCTAACCTGAAACAGCAGCAGCAGCTGGCAGTGGTGGCAAATCACCCAGAATTGGGGCACAATGCCTCTTGGCACTTGCCCAGACCAGTCAGGGGTGGCAGCCGTGGCTGAGGTGGGGACAGCTGCAGTGAACAAGTCCAGACCCGTGGTGGTTTCTGCCTCTCCATACTGGCATGCATAAGCAGCTCATGGTGGCAAAAGTGGTGAACAACCCCAGACTTGAGGCAGGCTGTGGTGCTGAGCAACCCCAGAAAAGCATCATGACCTTTCCTACCTGGGCTGGCTTTGAACCTAAATACACAGATCTGAGCCTCCTGAGTAGCTAGAATTACAGGTATTCACACCAGTAGCGTCTTCCTCTTGCAACCCCCGTAACTTTTTCTAAAATAGATCATTTCTTAGTTGATACATGGAATTTAAGCAAATACAAGAGGATCGACATAATACTCTGTATTCTATCTGAGCATAGTGTAATCTAACTCGTTCTCAAGAACAAGGCATAAATAGAAAAAAAACACATGGAAATTAAACAGCACTCTGTTGAACAATACATGGATCACAGAAGAAATTAAAGAAGAAATTTAAAAGTTCCTACAATTCAGTGAAAATGAAGAAACATCACAAAGAAACCAATGGGACACAGCGAAAGCAATCCTGAGGGGCAGATTCATTGCTCTCAGTGCACACATCAAGAAAACATAGAACAAGTAAACGATCTTATGATGCAACTAAAACTACTAGAGAAACAAGAAAAAATTGAACCTAAAGTTGCTAGACAGAAAGAGAACCGAAATAATAGCTGAAATTAATGAGACAGACTATGAAAATTATAAATAAAATTAATTTTTAAAAGCTGTTTAAATAATAGACACTAAAACTGAGGGACCACTGGCAAGAGTAACTAACAAAATAAGAGAGGAGACCCAAATCAATAATATCAGAGATACAACAGGAAAAATTACAGCAAACATCCAAGACATCAAAACAATCATAAAGAAATAATTCCAGACTCTACTCACAAAGGAAGGAAAACCTACAGATGTATTTCTACAGATGTACAAATTGCTATCCCCCTCCCTTTCTTTTTCAGCCATTCTTCTCTACCATGTATGGTGGGGGCAGCAGTTCGGTAAATAAACTTCTTTTCATGCCTGAATAGCGTGTGGTGTTCTCTTCATGGGCTACTTAATGAAATCTACCTATTTCATATACCTTACAAATGGTGCCATGACTGGGATGAGGTTTTTGAGTTGGAAATGCTAGAATTTCCTAACCACCCCTTTTCTGCAAACCAAACTGCCTTGATAAACCATGTGAGACTTTTCAGCAATTGGTGAAAAGTCAATACCATTGCTGGCCTTCACATCCATGTACACACCACTTCTCTACTTTGGTGAATGAAACAACTCTCCACGGCTCTCTGGTGCTCAATCTCTGCTCAGATGTGGTGCCATTCCACAGAGCTCCTATGGCCTTTATCAGAAAGGATGGTCATCTCTGAAGTGGAGAATGCCTGGTTTGGGGGGCTTAGACATTTCTCTCTATAGGGGTCTGGGGCAAGCCGGGACACCGCTTCTTCCTAGTCAGCTCTCCTACACTCACCAAACTGACTCTCTAACACATTTAATGGGGTCCTGTGAGTCATTCCCGAGCCGTGAAACCCCGCTGACAAGCCTCCTGCGCTCCCTGGATAGCCATATAACCTAATATTTTTTGCTGTTCTCAGATTTAGACAATTTATGTCTCTGCAATGGTACATTGTGAGAAGTCTCTTTACCTTCAGGATCTCTTTGCTGTCTACTATTCATCCAGATCCAATGTGGCCACAATTTTCCAGCACCTGGCCACACCTCTTCCTGTCCTTGGCCTAGATAAGACTTGATCATAGGTGGGTCTACCCCCTTCCTTTTCAGTCATGCTTTTCCACCATGCATGGTGGGGGCAGCCTTTTGGTAAATAAAATTCTTTTCCTGCATGAAAAAAAAGAAATACAAATTGCTCAAACAGAACCAAGAAGAAATACATCAATTACAAATGTCAATAACCTACAATGAGATAGAAGTAATAAGAAATCTTCCAACAGGAAAAGCCCAGGACCTGATGGATTCACTACAGAATTCTATAAGACCTTTAAAGAGGAACTAATACCCATACTCCTCAAGCTCTTCAGAGAAATAGAAACAGAGGAGGTAATCCCAAACTCATTCTATGAACCCAATATCACATTCATCCCCAAACCAGGCAAAGACCCAACAAAAAAAGAACTACACACCGATCTCTTTGATTAAGACAGACGCAAAGCTGCTCAATAAAATTGCAACCAACAGAATCCAGAAACATATCAAAAAATCATACATTATAACCAAGTAGGCTTCATCCCAGAGATACAGGGATGGTTTAACACATGTAAGTCAATAAATGTAATCCATCACATCAACAGTTCCAAGGTCAAGAACCACATGATTATCTCCATTGATTTGGAAAAGGATTTTGATAAAATTCATCACTCATTCATCTTAAAAGCTCTGGAAAAAATAGGAATAGAAGGAACATTTCATAAGACAATAAAAGCCTTACATAGTAGATCAAAAGCCAATATTATGCTTGATAGGGAACAACTACAACCAATTCCCCAAAAAACAGGAACAAGGCAAGGATGCCGACTCTCTACATTCCTCTTCAATATAGTTCTGGAATTTTTAGCCAGAGCAATAAGGCAAGAAAAATACATTGAAGGGATCCACATAGGAGAGGAAGAATATAAACTCTCTCTTTTTGCAGATGGCATTATTTTATAAATTAACGATCCCTAAAGCTCCATCACCAAACACTTAGAGCTTATAAACCAAATTGGCAAAGTAACAGGATACAAAATTAACCCACAAAAATCAGTCGGTTTTCTGTAAACCAACAAATTACAAACAGAAATGGACATCAAGGAAACAACCTCATTCACAATAACCTCAAAAAAAAGTATTTAGGAAGTAACCTAACCAAAGATGTAAAAGTTCTATTTAATGAAATCTATAAAAGCTTAAGAAAAGGAATCTTAGAGGATACCAGGAAATGTAGAGACTTCCCATGTTCCTGGATAGGCAGAATTAATATGGTGAAAATGGCCATACTGCCAAAAATAATAAACACATTCAATGCAATTCTCATTAAAATTCCAACCACTTACTTTACTGAAATAGAGAAAATAGTCCAAAATTTCCTATGGAACAACAAAAGCCCTAACATAGCCAAAAAATTTTAGGCAAAAGAAAGGATGCAGGAGGGATCATGATACAGGACTTCAAGCTCTACTATAGAGCCATAATAACAAAGACAACTTGGTACTGGCACAAAAAGAGACCCAAAAATCAGTGAGACAGGTTAGAGGACCCAGAAGTATAGCTGAACATGTACAGTCAGTTGATATTTGACAAAGGAGCCAAAGACATGCGGTGGAAGAATCATAACCTCTTCAACTACTGGTGCTGGGAAAACTGGCCACATGTAGAAAACTAAAAGTGGACCCTAGCCTATCATCATATACTAACATAAACTCAAAATGGATTAAAGACCTTAACATCAAGCCTGAAACTCTGAAAATACTGCAGGACCGAGTATGAGAGAGACTTGGACTTATAGGCAAAAGCAGGAACTTCCAGAACAGATTCCCAGGGTCACAACAAATTGGAGAATTACTCGATAAATGGGACTACCTTAAAATAAAAAGTTTCTACACAGATAAAAAGTAGCAACTAACTAGAAAGAAAGCCAAATAATTGGGAAAAATATTTACCAGCAATATATCAGACAAGGGTCAAATATCCATTATATGTGGTAAACTCAAGAAACTAACCCTTTACAAACCTAACAAACCAATTTTGAAATGGTCAAAGGAGCTAAAGAGAGATTTCTCAGAAGAAGAGGTAAAAACAGGAAAGAAACATTGAGGAAATGTTCATCATCCCTGGCCGTAAAGGAAATACAAATAAAAAACAACTCTGAGATACCACCTTACCCCAGTCAGAATAGCCCACATCCTAAATTCAGCCAATGACAAATGCTGGAAGGGATGCAAAGAAAGAGATGCATTACTTCATTGCTGGTGAGAATGTATACTAATACAACCACTTGGAAAGAAGTCTGGAGGTACCTCAGAAAGCTAAATATCGACCTGTCCTATGAACTCGCCATACCACTCCTAGGCATCTACTCAGAAAAACAGGAACCAGTATACAAAGACACACACACCTTTATGATTATTGCAGCACTGTTCACAATAGCTAAGATATGGAAACAACCCAGATGAGCCACTACTGATAAGTGGATCCAAAAATTGTGGTACCTATATACAATGGAATACTATGCAGCGATTAGACACGATAAAATGATGGCATTTGTAAAGAAATGGATGGAACTAGAAAAAATTATTTGAGTGAGGTAAGCCAAGAACAAAGAGACAAATGGCACAGGGTCTACCTGATATGTGGATTCTAAAGCCAAAATGCAAGAAGGTATGACAAAGTAAACAGAACTCGGGAAAAAAAGGACAGCCACTCTTTTTGTTGTATCACCGTTAATGACTTCATGTTCTTGACTATGTAGATGGTAGAAATATGTACACAATGGAGGGAAGCCAGGAGGAGGAACAGAATAAGTGGGAAATGGAACAACATACAACAAAGGTGTCCATCAGCTGCACTGGACATAGAAGAAAAATAACTAAGTAACCCAAACACACTGATGGGAAGGAAGGAATGAGAGGGAAAGAGGAAATAGCTTACACTAAGCAAAAGGGAAAAAATGTAAACATCACCTGAGGTAGGAAAAATAATTTGGATTGTCAAAGCTCATAGAATTAACAAACTTTAGACCATGATAACGATACTTTGCCTTGTCAAGTTTAAAATGTGTTTGTGACTTTAACTAAGTATCACAATTCCACAATGTTGTGAAATATGTGAAATATATGTAATCACCTATCGCAATTTTTACAAAAACGTGTGAGAAGGGAAGGGTTATGAGGGATGGGTGACAATGTTGTCAGACAGCTTGTATTCATGTACTGTTTTATAGAATGGGAACTTCTTTCTACAACTACTTAAAAATAATAACAGTACAAAGTATTTAAAAAATAAATAATCATGATGGCAACAGATAAGTTCAAATATAAAATAAGAAATTAAATCTAATTGGAAGGCAAATTTCTTTGGGGAGAGTGATGTAGTTTATTCTATAGCAAGTCTCCTTCAACAATAAATTCAAAAGCTAGAACTTAAGTAAGTGAAATAAACTAAGAAATGGAGATGAAAAAAAAAAAAAACTTCACCCACTCTTTCTTGCCTGGAGAGCTGGTGTAAAAATTCATCATGCTCCTGAATTAGAACCAAAGTGACAAGGACCATATTTGGTGGTGCTGGGACCAATATACAGAGAAGGCTGCAAGATGAACTGTTCAGAGAAACTCAGATGATCCTTTAAGGATAAGACTTTCTAAGTGTTAATTACTGCTAACTAGTGTGTTTCTATAATTTACTTGTTTTCTATTAAATTTACATTTTAAGCCTGTTCATTGGGTGGAGAGAAGGGAATTTTTAGGATTTGGTAAGAAGGAATCAAGGATTTGATTGGACATGAAAACCAGTGGGGGGTGTATAAAGCAGCGGGGCCCTAATAATCAGCAGGGCCCACTAATCAATGTGACCCCATGTCCTGGCCCACTGGAGTGCATGGGACATACCACCAAAGGGCCAGGTATGTTGTTGGAAGGGGTAGGATGTCATCCTCACTTGATTAGCTGTGAAGAAGTGATTGGGGAATGGGCAGTTTGTGAAGTGATGGTTGAAAACTGTTAGGCAGGAGACCCACTGGTGTGATGGAGGTGTTCAAACTATGTATACGCTGCATGGTCAGAGAAATGGAATTGGAGAAAATCAAGGGAAGGAAGTGGTGAGACAGCAGGAGGGGAAAGTCTTGGGAGAAGAGGAATTTGAGGGAGAGTAGGAGGGAAAGTATGCCAGTTGGCCACCAGGTCAGAGAAGTGTAGGACTGTGGATAGTGGAGAGGCCTAAAGAGAAAAAGGAAGTGATGGAAGGGAAAAAGGGAAATGAAGGAAAGTATATAAAGAAGAAGGGAGTAAGGGAAAAGGACAAAGACTTACCTATTGAAGTTTGGAGCTTTGGAGATGATAATTTGGGGAGTTGGTGCTTTGTAGACCAATTAACTATGTGTGGCTGCCCACTCACTGGAGGTCTGAGATTTCGTGGTTGGTGCTGGCTTGTCACTGAGTGTACAGACCAGGACAAGTTAAATGCAGGCCCATTTTGAGTGTAAATAAAGTTATTTTCAATGTGCCTTATTGGATTGTCTTGTGTTTTATGCATCATAAGTTTAATAGTTCATATTAGTAATCTCAAAGGCCACGAAATTTGTAAAATGTTATGAGGTCATAATTGGTTTGCAAATCCGAATTGGACAGTGATGGCAATATGGTGTCACAATATCAATTCATAATAATATTTTGATATAATAATTAGTTGGTGATTCCATAATGGTGATGAGGTCACAATAGGTTTATGATGTCACAATTGGGTTGATGATGTCACAATGGCATGCTGGACTTCAATTTTCATTAACTCCCAATGAGAATATGATTTCAGAAAGGGATTGTGATATCTACACAGTCATGCATTGGCCCAAATGTGATGAACTCCCAACAGGTAAGTGATATCACAATGTAACACATGCTCATGATATCTGACAATGATGACACAATTTTTATGATAGAGTGCGTTTCTAATATCACACATCATACCTGAAATATGAAGTCAAAAACATTATGAGATCACAAAGGCCTATGTATCACAAGGGTATCGTGTCAAAGTTATGAGGAAAGGACAGGTTAATGATGTCACACTGGTGATCCTGCCTCCAAGGGTTTGTAATATTACAATAGTATAAATGATCTTTTTAGATCACAATGATTATATGGGTAAACAAGTGAACTTTGATGTCGCAAAGGCCATATGCTTTTTCAAAAGAGCTAAGAGGTCATAACCGATTGAAATGTCACAATGTGATTGTGATGTCACAATGGCAATGCGGTGCTGCAATAGGTTTGTGATATCAGGTTGGTAATGAGGTCACCCATAGAATAGTGATGTCACTTCTAGTTTGTAATATTAAAATCACATGTCTGATTTCAATTGCTACTAGGTTACAATGAGGACAAGAGTTCAAGGAAGGAGCTAAAAGTCCTAAAACCCATGACTTTTCTAACATGAGATGTCATAATAGGTTTGTGAAAACAGAATGGCACAGTGATATCACAATGTCAATGTGATGTCACAATATCATATCATAATAATGTGTTAAGGGAGTTCAGAAGAAAATAGCTGAGGAGAGGTAGGATTTGAAACAAGTGCTCGCATAGAAAGCAGTTTTAGTGTTCCTGTGAACAGTCTTAGGCTATAGAATCATACCCAAGTGCGCCATCACAGTACAAGGAATATGGCCAGAGAGGGAAAATACAGGCAAGGAAAGAGATCTGAGCACTTGCCAGTAGCCGCAGCTGCAAGGGCTGTGGTGGCAGCGGTGGCGGCCATAGACACCATACCTACAACCTAGAGTCCAGGACAAAGGAGCCAGACACAGTAGACTGGTATTCTACTCAACACCAGCAAGAACTGAGAAGGAGCAAATATCTTCATCCTGCAGATTTCAGACCAGAGTGGGTCCAGGAATCAAGATTCTGTGTGAGTAGAACCCTGACTTCCTCACTCCTCAGGGAGCAGAGGTGGGAAGGCCACCCCTCTCCTCACCACCACTGGAAGTCTCCATCTTTGATACTGACAAAGGCCCGGTTGAGCACATAGCTCTGAGTCAGGCCTTGGAAAAAAAACAAAAGAGTCATTTTGCAGGTCACAGGAACTAGAAGTGACCTGCCAGGCTCAGTTACACCCAGGGGAAAGTCACTCTGCCCAGGCAGAGTAAACTGTCCTCGGAGAAAAGACTTTCTTCACCGGGTAAACAGAGCCAGAGGCTGCCCCATCCTACAGAAGCCTAAACAACAATTGAAATTCAGTAAACATAAACCCTGAGAATGGCTCTAAGCTGGGGTCTGTGAATGTCTCAGGTGCTAGCCCCTCAGGGAAAAGCTACTGTTTGCTGAAAGGCTTCAACCCAACCCAGAACCTAGCTTCACCACAGCATCTCCAAACTAGAGGAAACCACCATCTCCCTCTTTTGTGATACTCAAAGATCTCCCTCCCACTGAACTAGCCTGGGAGGAGGATCACAAAATCCTGCTTTACACCGGGCATTTTTTGCCTGACCAAATTGACTTAAGAAACCAATCAAGCCATAGGAAAACCAAACATCACAAGCAGACCAGAGACTCCACCAAGACACTGGTTATAGACACAGGGGAGATATAGGCTCTTCCCATCCCCCCTCCAAAAAAAAAACCCCAAAACGAAGAACTCTTTTTTGAACATATTTTTTTAATTTTTCATTTTTTTAAAGTGTTTTCTGTTGATCTTTATTTTCTCATATTTTTATTTTTGGTGTGTGTGTGTGTGTGTGTGTGTGTGTGTGTGTGTGTGTGTGTGTGTGTGTTTGTTTAATCTCTTTGACCTTTTGGTCCTTTTTATTGGTTTCATTTTTTCTCTCTTTCTTTATTTTTTGCATGACTTAATTGCTGTTCTGCTCAACTCCAGATACATACCTGTTGTCAATTGTTAGACCTTCTCCCCCATTATGTACTTACTTAAGCCAGAAATTTATTACTCAGTTCACAACCTCTTAGGCTTAACTTCGTTAATAGCAGTATTATCTCTTTATACTTACATAATTTTCAAGTTACTAATTTTAAAAAATTTATTTTTTAGTTTTCACGTTTCCTTTCTATCCCTCCCCTCCTCTCATCTTATCCTTTTCTTCTCTCAATATCATTTCTTTAAACTTACATAATTTTTACGTGTTTCATTTCTTAAATTTAAATTTTTGTTTCTCCATTTTTTTCTTTTTTAAAAAAAATTCTCTCCTATGATTCTGTCCGGAATTGGTTATATTTACTCTCATTTTACCTCTCCACATCCCTCTAGTCCTATTTTGACCCACATTTCTCCCTGAAGCTAATAATTTCTGGTTTGCCAAATCCTTCTTCGTTGTTCTTAACCCATTAATCCATGGTTGTTTGATTTAGAATAGATGGTATCTGTTGAACTAGATTGTATCTGCAACCATTTTGGTTGTGCAACTGAAGGACTCTGGTTGATGCTTACCTTAAAATAGTGTTCTAGCACAAAGTTGCTGTTTCTTTCATACCAAATGGGCAGAACAAGCCAGAAAAACACAAGAAAAATGGCAAGTCCAGGTATCTGAACTCCCACTAATGATAATCAGGTGACAGAATAATTAATGATAATAATAATAAGAATAGTTAATGAGTAAAATAATAATTAATATTTCCCCAAAAGCTCTACAAACACTACTGGTAAACATGGTGAATGAAATGATTGAAAATTTGCAAAGGTCTCAGTGTGAGCGTGAAAGGGACCAAGAGGAGGCAATCCAAAGAGTAGTACAGGAATCTTGTGAGCATTAGGAAGCTACTTAAAAATTAATAAAGGAATTACATAAGCAGGCTGAGAACAGTTATAGAGAATTACAGGAATTGCTTTAATGTGAGGAAACTAGTCAAAGAGTAATACAGGAATTGTGAGAGTGTGATCATAATAGACAGAGATAAATAGAGGCATTCAAAAAATTCATAAAGAAACATCTGAAACAATTCAGGGAGACCACAAAGGGAATGCAGAATAGAGCCTGCCAAAAGGAATGGGAGTCCAAGGAAACCATAACCAATCAACTAAGTGATCTGAGAATAAACACTGAACACAAAATTAAGTAAGTAAAGCTCATACAAGATCTAAACCAAAGCTCCAACAAAGAATTTGAAGCCATCAAAGCCGACCAACTAGAAGCAAAAGAAATTAAAAACAAATAGAAAGTCTTGACAGTAGGTTAGACCAGGCAGAAGATCAAATCTTGGGGATTAAAGACAGCCTAGATATTATAGAGAAATAACGTACAACTATCTAGTATAAATCCAAGAAATATGATCGATCTATCCAATATTTGGAAGACACCATCAGAAGGCCTAATCTGAGGATAATGGGCATAGAGGAGCACCTAGAGACAGAAGTTAACGGTCTAGGAAATTTATTTAACAGAATCCTAGCAGAGAACTTCCCAAACATGCAAAAAGATAGGCCTATGGCCTAATCAGATACAAAAAGCTTTCAGAACCCCAAATAGACCAGAACAGCACAGGACATGTCACTGTCACATTATAATCCGCACAGGATCAACTCAGACCAAGGAAAGGATTCTTAAAGCTGTCAAGGAGAAAATACCAATCACCCATACAGGGAAACCAATTAGAATACCATCAGATTGCTCAGCAAAGATGATTAAAGCAAGAAGAGCCTGGAGTGATGTAGGCCATGCCCTAAAGACAAACCACAACATAGAATAGTGTACCCAGCTAAACTCTCCTTCATAACTGAAGATCAAATAAAAATTGTCCATAGCAAAGAAAAATTGAAACAATATATCTCCACAAAAACCATCCCTACAAAGGTACTTAAAGATATCCTACAGATAGAAAACTAACAAGACAAAGGCCAAGAAATGGCATCTAAGGGAAAAGAATTAGAACTCCACATGAAAAGCGACCAAAGACAGTCCTCTAACACATGGAGGCTGAACAACACACTGTAGAATCACCAGTGAGTCATGGAAGAGATTAGAAAGGAAATGCAAATGTTCATGATACTCAACAAAAATGAACACACAAATTACCAACTCTTCTCAGACACAACAAAAACAGTACTCCGAGGCAAGTTTATAGCTCTGAATTCCTACATCAACAAATTAGAGAAATCTGAAACCACAATTTAATAAGACATCTGAACCTCCTTCAAAAAGATCAGCAAAATAAACCCCAATGCAGTAGACAGAAAGAAATAATTAAAATTAAATTAGAATTAAGTAAATTAGAATCCAAAAACACCCTAAAAAGAATAAAAAAATGAAGAGTTGGTTCTTTGAAAAAATTAACAAAATTAGGGCTGGGAAGGTGGCTCAGAAGTAGAGTGCTTTCCTTGCATGCATGATGCCCTTAGTTCAATTCCTCAGCACCACATAAGCAAAAAGAAAAAAAGCCAGAAGTGGTGCGGTGGCTCAAGTGGTACAGCACTAGCCTTGAGCTGAAGAGCTGAGGGACAGCGCCCAGGCCCAGAGTTCTGGCCCCACGACCGGACCACCCCCCCAAAAAAATAACAAAATTGACAGACCCTTAGCAAATTTTATCAGAAAAAGAAGTGAACACACCCAAATAAACAAACTCAGGGACGAGAATGGGAACATCACCATCAGAACATTATAATGGAATACTTCTCAAAACTGTATGCTAATAAGTTTGAGACATGGCAGAAATGGACCTTTTCCTATCAAATATCGACATGTTGAAACTCAACCAAGAGTTAACAACTTAACATGCCCATATCAAGTATAGAAATAGAAACAGCAATAAGAGACTTCACATCTAAGAAAAGCCCAGGACCAGATGGATTTGCAGTGGAATTCTACAAGGCATTCAAAGCAGGGCTCACACCAAACCTCCTCCAATTATTCAATAAAATTGAACGAGTAAGTTCACTACCGAATTCATTCTATGATACCAACATAACCGTTATCCCAAACCAGGCAAGGAGTCATCAAAGAAAGAGAACTATAGACCCATTCCTTTGATGAACATGGATGTTAAACACCTCAACAAAATTTTGGCCAATCAACTTCAACAATTCATCCAAAACATCATACATACGATCAAACAGGATTTATTTCAGGGATACAAAGCTGGTTCAATATATGCAAATCAGTTAATATACTTCATCACATCAACAAGAGCATTGATGAGAACCACATGGATATATCAATAGTTGCAGAAAAAGCATTTCACAAGATCCAACACCCTTTATGATGAAGACTCTGGAAAAACTATGAACCCAGAGAATATACCTCAATACAATAAAGGCTGTATATGACAAACCTACAGCCAGCATTATGATTAATGGTGAAAATCGAAAGCCATTTCCTCTTAACTCAGGAACAAGACAAGGATGTCCACTCTCCCCACTTCTCTTCAATTTAGTATTAGAATGCCTACCGACAGCAATAAGACAAGATGCATACATAAAAGGGATCCAAATAGGGAAAGATGATGTAAAACTCTCCCTCTTTGCAGATGACATGGTCTTGTATTTAAAGAATCCCAGAGACTCCACTCCCAAATTACTCAGGCTGATTCAAAATTTTGGCAAAGAAGCTTAGTATAAATTAACTTTCAAAAATGAATGGCTTTTCTGTTGCCAACAATGAGAATTGTGGCTGAAATCAGGAAAGCAACTCCATTCATAATAGCCCCACAAAAAAATAAAATACCTAGGAATTAACTTAATCAAAGAAGTGAAGGACCTTTATGATGAAAACTTTAAAAACCTGAAAAACAATGTCAAAACAGAACTTAGAAAATGGAAAAACCTCCCATGGTCCTGGATTGGAAGGATCAACATCGTGAAAATTGAAATACTTCCAAAGGCTATCTACCAATTCAATGTGATACCTATAAATATTCCAAAATCATTCTTCAAGAAAATTGAAGAGGCAATTCAAAAATTCATATGGAACAATAGAAGACCCCGAATAGCAAAAATGTTCCTTAACAGAAAGAACAGTGCTGGAGGAATATCACTACCAAATTCCAAACTCTACTACAAAGCCATAGTATTCAAAACAGCTTGGTATTGGCACAAGAACAGACCTCAGGACCAATGGAATAGAATTGAAAACCCAGAAATGAACCTACAGAACTATAACCACCTAAATTTCGATAAGGGAGCTTAAAAAAATAAAATGGAAGAAAGACAGCCTCTTCAGTAAATGGTGCTGGCAAAATTGGTTAATCACTTGTAGAAAACTAAAGCTAGATCCTTATATATCACCCTGCACCAGAATCAACCCCAAATGGATCAAAGAACTCGGAGTCAAAGCAGACACCCTGAAAACATTACAGGATGGAATAGGAGAAACCCTCCATCTCCTTGGCAAAGGCCGAAATTTTCTTAATAGAGACCCAGAAATATGAAAAATCAAAGAAAGGTTGGATAAATGGATTTCATGAAATTGCAGAGCTTCTGCCTGGCAAGGGACAAAGCTAGCAAGATCAATAGAAAGCCCACAGATTCGGAAAAGATCTTCACTAACCGTACAACAGACAAGGGTCTCATATCTAAAATATACCTGGAACTCAAAAAATTATATCCCCCAACAACAAATCCTCAAAGAAAGAATTCCCCAATAAAAAAAAAGTGGGCTAAAGACTTACAGAGAAACTTCTCTGAAGAGGAAATAAGGATAGCGAATAGACACACGAAGAAATGCTCCAACTCCCTAGCCATAAGAGAAATGCAGATCAAAACAGCATTGAGATACCACCTCACCCTAGTTAGAATGGCTATAATCAATAACTCTAATAACAACAGAAGATGGTGGGGATATTGGTGGGACTGTATACTTGTTCAACGACTTTGGAAATCAGTATGGAGCTTCCTCAAAAGACTCTACATAAAGCTCCCTGATGACCCAGCACTCCTACTTTTGGGCATTTAACCAAATGATTACAAACAATACCATACTAAAGCTACTAGCACAACTATGATTTTGCCTCATTATTTACCATAGCTAAGATACGGTACCTACCCAGATGCCCCTCAGTAGATGAATGGATCAAGAATATGTAGTTTATATACACAATGGAATACTATGCGTCCATCAGAAAGAATGACATTGCCCCATTTGTTAGGAAATGGAAAGCCTTGGAAAAAATTATATTTAGTGAAGTAATCCAGGCCCAAAGAAACATAAGTGCCATTGTTTCTCTTATTTGCAATAACTAGTATATGTCTGAGACAAACAGAAACTGTTAGACAAGTTGATGGTAGGAGAAATGAACCCTAAGATAAGGACTCAATTTTTTTTTCGTTCTTGCTATTGTTTCTGCCATATTTATGATGTGATTTATTTGTTGCTTTTTATGTCCCTACCCTACGGTATAACCCCTGTTTTCACTGTATTTGATGTTCGTATAATTGGGGATGGCAAGGGAAAATCCAATTGTTATACAGGTGGACTAATTACCACAATGACATGTACAAATATTATGTCGAAAAATGAACTTTACAACTTTGGTGCAGAGGGGGTGGTGGGGTGGTAGAAGGGGAGATATGAAGGGATGGGAAGGGGAAACAAAGGAGGAGGCAAAAATGCTTGATAAGAAATGTACTCATTACCTTGTTCATGTAATTGTAAACCCTCTGTATTTTCAACATAAAAAATCATAAAATAATAAATTAAAACTCATGTCAATTTCTTTTGTCGGTCGTAGGGCTCTAACTCTGGGCCTGCACACTGTCCCTCCTCTCTTCCGCTGAAGGATACCACTGTATCTCTTCAGCTACAGTGCCGTTTCTAGTTTTCAAGAGATATCTTGGAGATAAGAGTCTCACAGCTTTTTCTGCTGACTTTGAACCACTAACCTCAGATCTCAGACTTTTGGGTAGCTAGGATTACAGGCTTGAGCCAACAAAACCCAGATCTAAGACAATTTTTAAAAAGTAAGCTTATTGAAACTTCTGGCTTTTTCCAATAAACAACCTTTCTTTTTCAGCATTAGTTTATATCTATGATTTATTTTTAGATGTAACTGTGAATTTTTTAATAGAATTATATATGTTTTACTATTACTCAGTATCTCACAAAAATCCATAGTTATTGACTTTCCCCAAAGTCAATTATTACATACTATATTACTAACTATTATTATTACACTCTATATTACATATAATGTGAAGTGAAAATAGTTTGGATCATTTAAGATAAATTAGTAGCTGCTATTTTAGCATTATAAATTCACATCTGTGATTTTAAACGAAGATTAAAAAGGAAAGATTTTTGAGTTAAAATGAAGTATGAATGTGTAGTGTCCCAATTGAAACAAAACTTCTGAATTCATACAGACAAAATTATTTTCTTTCCACTTATGACTTTGCAGTAATACTATTGGAAATAGTGAGGCAAGAGGAGGAAGAATTCAATCTTTTTTTTTTTTTTTGTCAGTCGTGAGGCTTGTATCCTGGGCTAGAGCCCTGTCCCTGTGCTCTGAAGCTCAAGGCGAGTGCTCTACCGCTTGAGCCCCAGCTCCACTTCTGGTTTTCTAGTGGTTTATTGGAGACAAGAGTCTCACAGAGTTTCCTGCCCGGGCTGGCTTTGAACTGTGATCCTCAGATCTCCGTGATCCTCCTGAGTAGCTAGGGAGCTAGGGTTACAGGTGTGAGCCACTGGTGCCCAAAAAGGAGGAAGAATTCAAATCATATCAAACAATGTCTTTGTATGAAGACCTGCCTATTCCCAGTTGTCACAAAAAAGTGTGTATCTTAGAATTCCATTTGGAAAAGTTCTAAATCATTGATTCTTTTTGTAGTTTCTGTTATAGGAAACAAAATATAGACACAAAACAATTGAAATAAAATGCACACATATGTTGAAGTCACAACTGAAAAAACAACCAACAAAATAGAACTCCCCCAGGAACAAAAATATGTTGTGCCCAGTTTTTTTTAAGCACAAAAACCTCAAATACACGTTAACTTGGCGTAGAGCCAAAAAGATAACTGTGTCTCAGAAATACAGTTGTGTTAATTTGTAATTAAATTCATCTAGATGAACCTAATATAGCAAAACCCTTGAATGGATCAAATTGTTTTAAACAAATGTGACTGTATGCAGAGTGAGATCTGCACATATTTAAAAGAATAAAATAACAAAATCATGACATACTTAAAAATTCAGAAATGTAATGAATAACTCCAATAGTATCCATATTGAGAACTAATTCCTACTGATTTAACAAGAAAAAATATGCAAATAGTAGAATCTGAGCATTGTACATGAGTGTACATAATTTTAAACTACTCCAAATTACACTTTGTAGAAGACAGAATGTGGCTTATCTAAAGGAAAACATCAACACATAATATGAATGAAAATAAAAGTCTCATGAAAAGAGAGAAGTAGTTTCTGGAAAATAATAGTTTAATAAATGGTGGTCAAAATCTTTCTAGTACTGACAAAATTGCATATCTATTTATTTAGATCCAAAAAAGACCCAAGTTACTAGCGCAGATTTGAAACTTTGGCAAAGTATCAGTATACATCTGTAACATTATTATGGGAGTTGACTCTGGCAAGGAATTCACTTCCTCTTTGTTTTGACAAATGAATATATGAAAGAACTTCTCCAACTAAATATCAAGACCTAACTAAATATATAATCAGAAAAGTCATCATGTAAGCCATATTGCAACTTAGGTAGAAGAAAAATCAGTCATACTGATTCTGTATTTATTGTAAATGTTGATTTTTTACACAAATTATTTCCTTTAGCTTGCATTTTTAAAACATTGTGTAACATGATGTATGTCTTAGTAACTAATTTTGGATGCCTCGTTAAATTTTGTTCTGAGTTTAATGTCTCACTTCAGTTCCTAACCCATGAAATGATGTTGATTACAAAAATAAATTCTAATAACCACTGTTTATAATACACAAAATCTCATAAGCATGACACTAGTAAGCATTGGTTAACATTTTGATATCATGGTCTCACGACTGATGAGGCCTATCTGCATGAGTATCATTGTACCTAGATTCCTCAGCCTGAATTTTGCTACTGTTAAAAAAATATTTATAGCCAGGCGCTGGTGGCTCACGCCTGTAATCCTAGCTACTCAGGAGGCTGAGATCTGAGGATCACGGTTCAAAGCCAGCCCGGGCAAGAGAGACTGGAAGTGGCGCTGTACCTCAAGTGGTAGAGCGCTCACCTTGAGCTGAAGAGCTGAGGGATAGCGCCCAGGCCCAGAGTTCAAGACCCATGACTGACAAAAAAAATTATATCTTTATTTGTCACCGATCAGAGACTAAATCTGAGTGTAAAGCCTAAGGAAAATGATAAAGTAAGAATTTAGTTTTTCTGGATATAAAATAAACAAAATTCAGCATAGATTAACTCACTGGTTTCAAGTCAACTAATTTCTCCAAAATTCTAAGCATTTCTTTACAATGTGTATTGTTCTCAAGAAGGGAATGGGTAATGTGAAAAGAGGACTAACCAAGCATTGTCTTCGAATATACATAATTTGGATTACCCTCTACATTTGGATATAAGCATTTCTGATAAAAAAGAAACTGTTTGAATAATTGATTTTCAGGTCAGTTATAATATATCCTAGATTCATATACCAAACTACATTCAAAAAATTGTATATACCAATTAACTAAAGAACTTCCTGGCAGAAAAATGGCATCTCTATACTATGTGATGCCCAATTCTTAGGTATTTCATTATGCCTCAATTTAATGAATGTGATTGTTTAAATGATTCATGAAGTATTAATAAAAATTGATCAGTGTCCTATAATATAATTGTGTATAATTTTATCCTAGGATCATTCAAGAACGGCCCATTCAATCATGACATACATCACATTCCACTGGTATTCATATGGATAGGAATGAGTTTCTTAGGATCTTTTGCCATTTGGAGATGGCAGGACCAGGATTCGAACTATAGGCTCCAGCTCCTACCACTTAAACCTGAGGACAGGGAACTCACCGGTCTGTCCATGAACATCAACAAGACCAGTGATTAGGCAGTCACCAGTGGCTCTCAGCAGTCCTCCTTGATACTTATAAGGCTGTGATAGGAGGATCATAGTCAAAGTCACCCTACGCAGGAAAGTCCTTGGGACTCCTGTCCACCTTCAGTTCCAACAAAGCCAGAAGTAGAGCCATATTGCTACAGTGGTAGATGGCTAGCCTTAAGCAAAAGCAGCTCATGGACTGTGCCCAGATCCTGAGTTCAAGGTTCGGGACTGGCAACAAACAGACATACACAACAATATGTGCAGCTATCCAGCTAAAGCATGTCACCCTCTTGTCCCCAGCTGGATTGGACAATGTTCCCTGGGAAAGGGGCTGGGGTAGCCGCTGTCATTTGACTCCATCCATGCTGCTTACATCACAGGATTCCGGCCACACCCCCATTCTTTAATGTTTCTTTCAGAACAATGGGATACAAGAATGGTAGCCACACCCACATTCCATGATGCCCAGCACCAGTATTCCCTTTGGTGGTTGACACTACCACCAGCAGTTGAGGAAGGAAGAGGTGGCTGAGTGATGAGCATGAGACATGAGGCGACATTGGAGTAGAGTGGAAAATTGATGTCCTAGTCAGATAGCGAGAGAATAGAGTATTTCCCAGAGCCTGGGAAACGGCCAGCCCATCTTTGCCATCCCAGCGCCTTAATGTCTGAAACAACAGGACTCCGTGAAAGAGCTACAGGCAAGAAACTACTTCCAGAACACCAGCAAAAGTATCCTCCCATCAGACCTGCAACATTCACGAAAACAAAGAACACAAAAAAGGGAGGGATCCCCAAGACAAACACCACTGGGGAGAGTGATTCAACACTAGCCAAAGGTGATGCAGACCATGGGCCTTCCCTGCCTTTGCACACAGTCACAGCCACCAGGAGCCAGAGTGTCAAGGGTCCTGATACCATCAAGGATCTGCAGAGGTGCTAGTGACACGTGGTGCCCACTGGACTGCAGCAAAAGAAGTAACAAGGCACTCAGTGCCAAAGTTCCACCACTGAAGCAGGAGAATACAGACCTGCAGGATCGACCAGAGAAAGAGAGTGAGAAGATAGGCCAGTTGCATGAAGCACCACAAACAGAGCTAGAGATCCACAAGTCACCCATAGAGAGGTTGGTTTCAGCAGAAAGAGATTTAAAATCTGCACCGGCCCAAGTGAAGCAGGTGGTCAATGACAGATAAATGGAGCACGAAGCTCTTACCAGCCACCTGCAGGCCACAGAGCGGTGTGTGGCAGAGCTGGATATGGTGGCTTCTGCAGTCACTGCTGCATAGAAGGAGACTGAAATGTTCTCTGAACGGCTGAATGGTGTGACCTTTCAGCTTGAGGAAAAGACCAGAAGCTTCAATGACCTGCAGCAAGTGAACACAGAGTTTCAGAAGCTGGAAGTGCTCTGGACACAGGACACCACCGAAGAACAGAATCTGCAAGTTCCAACTAGTGCTGGCGGGGCATGAGTTACTGAAGAGACTACTGGACAACCTGAGCTGGATGGGGACCTCAGCAAGTCTGGTGAGAGACACGTTCACAGAGGACCTGAGCATTGAGAGGTCTGCATGGAAAGAGGAGACTCAGTGGCT
Source organism: Dipodomys spectabilis (assembly GCF_019054845.1). Classification (NCBI taxonomy): domain Eukaryota; kingdom Metazoa; phylum Chordata; class Mammalia; order Rodentia; family Heteromyidae; genus Dipodomys; species Dipodomys spectabilis. The sequence goes on from NW_024870956.1 coordinate 2,027,870, forward strand.
GCCCGAGCAGGTGAACCAACTGACAGAGGAGAAGGAGAAAAGGGGGAGGCAGGTGCTGGAGAATGAGCTGGAGTAACTAAGAAAGAAGCTGACAGAGCCATGGCCCCCCGGAGGACCATCTCAGGTGCAGCTGCAGTTACAGGCCTAGGCCTACTGCACACAGATGGAGTTGAAAAACCTGGAGTAACAACTTCACAACCAGGTCCAGGAAAACCAGAAGCTCTGTCTCCAGAACACAGAGCAGCAGGAGCAACTGCAGACTGGAGGATAAGGCCAAGGATCTACAAGAGATACCCTAGACCCCACAAGGTACATGTGTGTTTGTGTGATCCATAGCCAGAGGAAGAGCTGCCTGCTGTGGGACACTCACCGCAGGGGGAGCGGTGAGAAGGAGGAGCTTACCAGCATCCTGGACTCATAGCAACAAGTGAAGAAAGAACTGCGGGAACACCTAGACCACTCAGAGGAGAAGATAGAGGAATGGAAAGAGATGGCAGAGAGAGAGAGAGAGAGAGAGAGAGAGAGAGAGAGAGAGAGAGAGAGAGAGAGAGAGAGAGAGAGAGAGCCAAGCATCATGGGAGCTATAGGAGCAGCAAGAGCAGTCCCTGGCCCAGCTGCAGGTGCTCAGAGCCACCTGTGAGCAGCACATTGCCTCTAATGAGCAGCTGAACTGTGAGAAAGAGGCCCTGCAGCAGCACCTGCAGAGGCAGACCCAGCTGCTGGAGCTGCTGAAGCAAGTGCAGGGCCCGAACACCTGGGGGGACCAGGTGGTGCCCCCAAAGTGGCAGGACACTCTCAAGTGCCGGGAAGTGACCAGACCATAGGAGGAGCGCCTGCAGGCCCAGCTGAGCTTCCTGGCTTTCCCTGGGGAAGTGGAAAGTGTGAGCCCTGGGGAAGAAAAGGAGAGGAGGTTACTTCCCCCGCCATGACCACCCCAGAGGATGAAGACATGCCCCAGACCTAGAGGGACGTGGATCTGAGAGCCCTCTCAGAGGCTGAGATCCACAGGGGAAAACTCCTGCTGCAGGAGCAGCGGCCCTGCTGCAGGTGTCCGGCCTACCTGCAGCGCAGTGCAAGACAGAGCTGGAGCCACATGGCCCCTGCACTTTGAGCCGCCACCACAGCTGGCGTGGGGATGACAAGTGGGACACGTGGGCATCTGAGAAGAAAATCTGCTTCATCCACGACCTATCTGATGAGGTGGATTTCCAGAGTCCAGTGGATGAGCTCCACCATCAATGTAGCCAGCTGTTGGCACACATCCGCACCACGGAGGAGTCCCTCATGGCATGTAAAGAGCAGATGTCTGTCCTGGATAAGCAGTGTCAGGAGAATGCTGAGCATGTGTGCTGGCTCTACCAGGAGAAGATGGAGAAGAAGAGAGGGCTGCAGGAGCTGCTGTGGGTCCTCGCATGGGAAGGCATGGACAGCAGCCTCCAGATACCAACACAGGCTGAGCCTCTCCCCCCCACACTGCTTCAGACGCTTCAGGTTCTGGGGTGGGCGAAATGAGGGAGGAGCTGAAAGGTTTGAAGAATTGCAAGTTCAAGACAGCTTGGAAACTGCCAGAGTTGGAGTTCCAACCCCGTAGATGACTCCCTCATGAAGCACATCCTGCAGCAAATGCCCCACATCCAGAGCCACTGACAGCTTGAGGGCTCAGGCAAGGAGCACTCCCTCCCTTTCTTCTGTAGACTGATGTGGATGATAACACTCTATGTGACATACTGACGCTCAAAAGCCTCGGCAACCACCAGAAGTAGGTGGCAGGTGGCCTCTCACGTCTCCATCTGCCACAAGATGGGGGTAAACTGTGGGTCAGGTAGGGCAGAGGCTGCCGGGAAGTGGCCCAAATTCAAGGGACATCTAATGGCCCATTGGTGGCCAGGGAAGAGAACCATGTTATACTTATCACAAAGAATAAATTGTTTTCAAAGGGAAGAAAAGTCTCCAACAAAGATTTGTTCTTCCAGTCCTGGCGTTTGAGTTCAGGGCCTGGCCACTGTCCCTGAGATCTTTTTGATCAAGGCTGGTGCTCTACCAGTTGAGCCCCACATCTCCTTCCAGCTTTTTCTGTGTGGAATGAAACCCCTGGTGTCAGGCATGCTAGGCAACCACTCTACCACTGAGCCACATTCTCACCTAGGATTATTCCCCCCCACCCCCCCCGGCTAAACCCATATGGCCATTCCTCAGTTAAATAGGAAGTAGGGGCTAGGATGAATATGAAGCACAAGTCTGCTTCACACAGAAATACTCCCCTGCCCCCTCTTGGACCCACTTAGTTGAAGTTTCTCTTCTAACATTGAGGGATGAAAAAGGGAGGGGGGAGTCTTGAGAGAGGAGTACCAAGAACAGTGGCCCCCTGACTCCACAGCCTACCTCACACAAGTGGTCCTCTAGATTCCAAACTTAGCTGACTCAATGTGGATTCTACACTGTCTCCTCACCTCTTCAATGCTCAGCATGAAATAAATGTCACCCTGGCCCCAGCCCACACACAGGGTAGAAGCTCCTAGTCCCAGACCAACTTCCATCTCTGACTGCCCTGAGTTAGGCCAGACCCACCACTCACTACAATGTTGGTGGCAATGACCTCATGTATGGATTCCAGTAAGATGGTCTCTAGCAAAGAGCAGAAGCAACAGAATGAGCAGGGCAGAAGTATGTGGTGGGGGTGATTGCTCTGAGATCTTCCTCCTTGGAGCCCTCCTGTCAAGCCAGAGCCATGCTTTCCAAAGCATGGCCAAGTCCAGAGTGTGAGATAATATGGAAGAACACAGGACTAAAGGAGGTACTGCTTTGTCTTGGAGCACTTGAAAATTCCAATTATATTTGACCCATACCAATCTCAAAACCAACATGCAATGCCTCTTCTTGGTATTATTGGCTGTGAGCACTGTCCCTGAGCTCTTTTTCTCAAGACTGGCACTCTACCACTTGAGCCACAGGGACACTTCTTGTTTTCTGATAATTCATCGAGGATAAGAGTCTCACACACTTTCCTACCCAGGCTGGCTTGGCACCATAATCCTCCAGATCTCATCTTCCTGAATATCTAGGATGACAGGTATGAGCAACCTGTGCCCAGCATGTGATGGCTTTTGAAGGCATCTTGGCGAGTCTGTATAAGGAGCCCCAAAGGGCCTGGATAGACCACAACCCAATCAAGGAGCTGGGATGGGGGAAGGGTGACCTTCTAACCATATTGTTCCCCAAAATTAAAGGTGCCAGAGGGTTTTGTATGCATCAAATACCTAGGCCAACAGCCTTGAGGCTTAGTGGGGAAAACATGGAGAATACCTAAAGATTGCAATATAGAAATCTCTGATTTTGCATGTATGTGGTGTGTGTGTGTGTGTGTGTGTGTGTGTGTGTGTGTGTGTGTGTGAACTCAGGGCCTATGCTCTATCCCTGAGTTTTCTTGCTCAAGCCTAGTGCTCTGCCACTTGAGCCACAGCCCCACTTGCTTTTTGATGGTTAATTTTATGTAAGAGTCTCAAGGACTTTCCTGTCCAGGTTGGCTTCAAAGCATGACAGGGCCCCAGGGCAGTAAGAGTAAACATAACTCACAGGTACAATCCCTATGTTAGGTGACTACTGCCTCCTCAAGGCTAGACATGGGACATGCAGCCCCGTGTCATCGTCCTCTAGAGTTCAATTGGGGGAAGTGAGCAAGGCCAAGCTGACTTTTGCCCACCCTGAGTGCTGATGCCAGAGCAGGTCTGTTCCACCCTAGGGCAAGAGGCTCCCAGAGGCACAAGGAAGGTAGAGGTCAGCTCCAGGCCGAGCTAAGAGCCTTTGCCCATGGATACCCCAAGTTGGCCTTCCTGATCACCGTAAGGCCTGTCAAAGAATAAACCAAAAATAAAAAATTGAAGCTGTGCCTCCAAGTGCTAGAGTTCTCGCATTGAACCAAAGAGCTCAGGGACAGGGCCCTCAAGCTTTGAATTCAAGACCCTTAGCTGATCCTCCTGCAGTTTAGCTAAATATGAACTAGTAGGATTTGTGAAGTATTTCTGAAGAGTGGTGATACTGAAGAAAGCATCCTAATTCTAATGAAAGCTGAACTTGTGACATACAGCTATGTGCTGAGTCCTTCACAGGGTCCTGTTTGATGGGTCCTTCCAACATGGGGGTTTTGTGCTGAGTCCTCAAAAAGTCCTGTTTGTTGAGTCATCCCAAAGGGCCTTATGTGCTGAATCCCTGAGAAGAGTGGGCCCTGCTTGTTTATCCAAAGGGTGCTGTAGGCAGTGTCCATTACACAGCTACTGTATACTGAGTCCTTCAAAAGGTACAGTGTGCTAATTCATCTCAAAGGGTATACTTCTATGTGCTGAGCCCTTGAGAAGAGATGGATAAGGTGAAATTTTCAAGTGCTATGTGCCGAGTCCTTTGACAATGTGGTATGTGCTGAGTATTTCCACAGGGCAGTATGTGCTGAGCCCATCAAAATTTTGCTATGTGCTGAGTTTTTCAAAGGGTACTGTACACTATTTTACACAGTGTGCTACGTACTCAGGCCTTCAAAACGGGCTGTGTGTGGTCTTAACACAGGGTGCTGTGTACTGAGTCCCTGGGAAAGAATGGTACGCATTGAGTTTTTCAAAGCATGCCATGCACTTAGTCCATTACATTGTGGGCTATGGACTACCTCCTTCAAAGGGTGCTGTGTGCTGTGTACTCTCCACATGGTACTATATGCTGAGTCCTTCAAAGGGAGCTGTGTGCTGAATCCTTTACACAGGGTGCTTTGTGCTGTTTCTTGAAGTGTGCTGTGTGCTGACTCATCTCAAAAGGTACTATATTCTGAGTCCTTGAGAGGTAGTTATCCCCAACAATCACACACACACAAACAGACACAAGCAAACATACACAAACAAACATACACACAAGGGTCACCTTACACCTTCTTGGTGTGTGGATTGGAGGAGCATGGAGGAGAGTCTCCTCCAGCGATGGGGCTGAGGGGAGATTTGATACTCCAGGCAGGTACTGGGGTTGGGAAGGAGTGATGAGCAGAGGTGAGGCTACAATTTCCATGGCCTGGAAGCCTTTGGTCCCAGTCAGGGCTTGGCTTGCAGCAAGGGGTGGGGGCCAGGACCGAAGCGAAGAGGGGGAGGGGGGCAAGAGGAGGAGGGAGCTGGGCCCAAGGCACACTCCCATGGCAGCAGTGGCCAGGGGCACGACTCAGGAGAGGGCGAGGAGGTGGGTATGCCCGGCGGGTGCAACACAGCCCAGGAGAGGAGTGGGGGCAGATAGAGAGCAGAGAGAAGAGCGAGTACACATAAGGGCAAGTGGCTTCATCAGCTGGCGGCCTCGCTGATCATAGTGCAGGTTCTGGTGGGGAGCACAGAGCACGTGGAGCTGGCACAGCAGGCACATCGCCACGGGCAGCCACGTGGAGGCAAGGTGCCCATGGCAGCCCTGAGACTGAGGTCCCCACAAGGGGGGCACAGGAACGGCTGAAGTGGGGGTGTTGCTGGCTGAAGAAGAGGAGTAGAGGTCACAAGCAGCCCTGCCATGCGTTCGCAGATGCCCCTGCCCCCTCCCAGCAGCATTGCATTTCAAATATGGCACTTTCAAATCCGACCAGCTGCACCTCTCACAGTCGCCCAGAGGAGATGGCGTGCCCCTGGCAGGCTTGTGGCCCTGAACTGGTCGCTAGGCCCTGGTCCTAGGACTCTGGGCCCATGTGCACCCGGGGCCTCCACTGAGAGCTTCTCCGATTAGTACATGTGAGTGGTGGCTCTGAGGGCCCACAGCCTGGAAACACTCTGGCCAACCAACCACTGAAACGGACCTGCACCTCCTGCCTCCCCTTTCCTGTCTCCTCCTCAAGTCCACCCTCCCCCCCCAGTCTGCCATGGTCCTGTCACAAATGTGCCCCAGGGGTAAGGGGTAGGGGTGTGTGTTGACCTGGGGATCCCACCCCCATCCCTAGTGGCCAGTGTCCCAGGAAACAGGAAGATGCAGGAATGAGTGAGGAGGTGTCCCACAGAGCTCCTGTCCTGGAGCATTGGGAGCTACACAGCCACACATCTGCACCCTTCCTCTCTCTGGTGGGAACCTGGTGGCTTTAATTAGAGGTGGGGAGCAGCACCTTCACACCTGTCTTCTCGAGTCTTTTTCTTTTTGCTGGGGTTGGTGGGTGTTGGATGCAGAAGATAATCCCTCCTTGCTATGTGAGCCCTTGTCTTCTGTGCTCAGTCACCCTTTCACCTGAGGAGGGTCCCAGAAGAGCCCACTAGGTATGTGAGGGCACTTGGAGTCAGACAGAAGGTGAATATCTGGGAAGAATATACCCACTCCGACCCACATACACCCAGCCTGTCCGCCTTCCCCCCATCCCAGCTGTCAACAGTACTCACAGGGTGATCACATTTCCCAGCTCTTCCAGCATCTGCTGGTGCTCCCTGTCCATCTGGTCTCCTCATCCTCCCCAAGAATCCACCAAGTCACCCAGAAGCATCTAGGCTGGAAGTAGGGAGTCCATCCATGTATGTAGCCTTTAAGACCCAATCCATTTCCCCAACACTGAACCAAACCCAGGTCAGACACCCCCCTGGGGCACCATGACCCCCTGCTTGTTTTCAGCCCCGGCTCTGAGGAGCCATCTATCTCGGGACACCTTCATCAAGTGTCCTAGCCTAGGGTTTTGTTCAATGGGGAGTAAAGGCTGGCTGTTCCCAAGGGAAAGTGTCTGGCCCTGGAGAAAGGGAGAGGCAGGGTTGTTCTGCGTTATTAGAGTGGTGCTCCCTTTGGTTGGATCCCCTGTTCTGACCAGGCAACCCCCATGCTCCAGCTTGTATCTTGTCCCAAAGAAGGAACCAACAAACTCAGGAGAGGCACTGCTCTGACTCTGTGTGTGTGTGTGTGTGTGTGTGTGTGTGTGTGTGCATGAGAGAGAGAGAGAGCATGAGAGAGAGAGAGAGAAAGGGAGGGAGGGAGGGAGAGAGAGAGACAGACAGACAGACAGATAGACAGACAGATCATCTTTCTCCTTATACAGCCTGACTGTGCTCAGGTGAGTGATCCGTTGGCAAATTGCAGGTGCTGCATGGACTAATCTTCTGTCAGAGTTCTGGATTTGTGTGTGTTTGTGTGGTTTGTTTGTGTATGTGTGTGTGTGTGTGTGTGTGTGTGTGTGTGTGTGTGTGTGTGTTGGGAGAGCGGGGAGATGAGAGCAATAAAACATATTTAAGGCACCGTGTCTACAAAGAGCAAAAGCATTTTATGTGTGTGTGTGTGTGTGTGTGTGTATGTTGTTCATTTTTCATCAATGCCAAGTATGAGTCTAGCGATAATTTGTGTTTTCTCCTTTACAGTTTCATGGTTCCTTTGGAGAAGGTTTCAGTACACGTTCCTTTCCACCTTTCTGTTCTCCCTTTCCTGTAGCCCACAGTAGCTGCTGGGGCTGCGTGGGTCTCCCCTAGAATGCTTCTGTGAACTCCAGACTAGAGTGGACACCTGTCCATCTGTCTTCAGCCAGAAGGCTCTTGAGGCAACTGTGACCACAGCCATACTCTTCCTGCCAGACAGTCTGCTCTAGTGTGTATAGTTGGAGCAAAGTCAAGGGATGGGATTGTGTCCTCCAAATGTAATTAGGGAACGAGTTTGGGGGGGGCAGTAGGGCAGGGGCTGTGAGGCTAGGAGGGTATGGGGGGTAGTGAATGTTGTGACATGGTAGATGGTTCACCACGACCGAGAATGAGAGGGGAAACTTACCCAGGGCATTGACTGTGTCCATGGGCATCTGGGCAGGGGACTCCAGGCCCCCACTGGTGGCACGGATTCCCTCCTGGGGCAATGTACTGGTGGGCAGTTCTCCCTGGAGTCCTGCAGACTCCAGTCTCTGTTTGGCCTGAGCCATTACCAGCTGGGCAGTGGTAAGCAAGTTCATTCCCCCTGTTGGAACCTGCTTGCTAACTGCTGTGGCAGTTAGCTAGGGCTCTCAGAATGCCACTTTCTGTAATCTACTGTAGGCTGTCTGGAAGAAAATGCAGACCACTGAATTTAGAACCCTTCAAATTTTCCAGGTTTTTTTTTTTCCTTGAAGCTGGCCATTTCCACTAACGCCTGGGATGATGGGTCAAATTAGACAGACGATTTCAGCCTCCAAACAATTTCGTTCAAAGCAGCACAGGAAGAGTTCCCAAGCCAGATGGTCTCCTTTAAAGAACGTCATGCCTTGACTGACTTTCTTCGGCAGCTGTTGATTCTCCTCTGGCTCTCTCTAGGGTGACCACCACAGTCAAGGATGTTGTGAGGAGCAGAGATTGTGACCTCATCATCCCTAGCCTGCCAGCTGTGAGCAGAGATGATCCCCAGCACCTGAACTAGACTCTGGGAGATTCAGAAACCAGGGATACCTCGAGGATCCTTTCTCTGCAACATGAAACTTGGGGGCCGGATGTGGTAATCCTGACTGACCCCAAGGGGAGGAGAGGAGGCCCCTTGAGCCAGGCTTTCAGCTCACAGCAACCTCATTCACACCTACATGGGGAATTGAGTGCCACAGAGCTGGTCAGCTACTGGACAGAGATCTTTGAGAAGACAGGCATCCCAGAGGCTCTGGAGTCCAGCGAGTACATAGTGGTTCACATCCTCAGAGCCAAAACAGTTATGTATGGTGGCATCAGGAAGGGGGAAGAAGGAGGAGGGAGAACTGAGGGAGAGCTACATCAGGCTTCGTACCTCCTCCCCCACAGATGATTCTTATCTGAATCAGATGGGTCTTTTCTGTAGTATTTTCATAGACAGATGTTCATTTATTTATTCAACAAACCATTACAGTGTGCACCAGTCTCTGGGGGGGACACAGACAAAAGTTCCAAGACTGGTTCCACAGCCCATGAAGAAACCTTGGATTGATTTGGATGCCAGTGCTTCAAGCCTGTCATCCTAGCTACTTAGGAGGCTGAGTTCAGAGGATTGAGGCTTTTGGCCCAGGGAGGAAATCCTGTAAGACTCTTGTCTTCAATTAACTACCAAAAACAAAATGCCAGAAGTGGATGTGTGGCTCAAGCCGTAGACTGCTAGCCTTGAATAAAAAGGCTTAGGGACAGCACCTAGGCTCCAAGTACAAGGCCCAGGGCTGACACAAAGAAAGTAAAGAGAGAGAGGAGGGAAGGACAGAAGGAGAAAAAGAGGAAAGGAAGGAAGAAGGGAGAATATGGAAGCCTTGGTTTGGAGTCCCTGAACCAAGGGAGACAACTATTCACAATCTCTGTGGGGACAGTTTCAGAACCTAAAGCCAGTATGTAGGACCAAGCCACTGATCCCTTAGCAACTTCATGACAGCAAGGAGCTGTGTGGTCACCGATGTAGAGGGAACCAGCCTCGGGTAGAACCTAGGGCTCAGGGTGGGTCACCAGATTTAAATTATCCCCAGCCTCATCGAGTTTATTTTCTGGTCAGATAAGAAGAAAATTTCCAAGGGCTAGGGAGGTATTGGGGTGAGAAAGTTTCAACGGGGGGTAAGGGTTAAGCAGGACTTTGAAGAGGGAGGATGGTCCCAGGTCAGGTGTGTCAGGAAATTGGAACCATGACCTCACCTGACAACATAAACTACCAGTCTTTGATCCAGCCAAAATGCTATTAAAAGTCCTGGCACCTTGGGTTCATCATTGACAACCTGGCTGCCGTTCACTGCAGGATGCCTGTGCAGTACATCCTTGGGAACAAGGACTTTCCAGGGCTCAATCTGAGGATACCACCCCCGGTATTCATTCCTCCACCAAAGACTGAGGTAAGCATGCCACTGCCACAGGACAGCGTGGGAATGAGGGCAGTAAATGGGTCTCTTGGCTGGCTCAGTCTTTAGTGTAGATGGCAGATCTGGGATTCAGAGAGGGTAGGCTGAAGGTGGGGCACAGCTGTGTAGAGGCTGGTGGGAAAACCAAAGCCACTGGGCTCTGAACAGGGTGGTTTCTTTGATAATACTCACAACATAGGAAAATTTCTGGGATAGAGCAGCCATTTTCACCTCCCCAAGATGGACTTAGATCTCCCCAGTCTCCGTCCCTTGACCAGGAAACCCTTTAGTTCCCTTTAGTGGTTGAATAACTAGACCTTACCTCACTGCCCAGTGCTGAGGCAGGACAGTGAGAGAGCCTGAGTCTTTGATAAGGTCAGAGGATTTTCAGTATGAGATTGTACTTGAATGTCCCAATTTGGTGCATGGTCAGTCCCATCTAAGACTGCCATGATGTAGGACATAGAAGCTAGAGAATAAGAGCTGGATGGGGTCTGTTCTGAGAGTCCTGAGTATTATGTGTTAGCTTTGAGCCCCCATATGCCCACCTGCTTCCCTTCCTTGGTTGGGTCTACGCTAGAAAAAGCTTGAAACTAGGGCTTGGATCTTATTTTTTATGCTCCAAGATAGCACTTTACCATTTGAATCACAGCTCCACTTCTAGCTTTTTTGGGTGTTTAATTGGAGATAAAGGGTTCTCATGGGCTTTGCTGCTAAGAGGCATCCAACTGCAGTTCTCATAACAGGAATGGAAAAGTATGTTTGGCTGGGTGCCAGTATCTCATGGCTTTTATCCTAGGTACTCAGGAGGTGAGATCTGAGGATCATGGGTGAAAGTCAGCCTGCTCAGGAAAGACCCTGAGACTCTTATCTCTAAGGGATTGCCAGAAAACCAGAAGCAGTGCTGTGGCTAAAGCAATTGAGTGCTTGCCTTAAGCTGAAGAGCTCAGGGCAAGCAACAAAGTCCAGAGTTCAAGCACCTTAACCAACAACAACAAAAAAAGAGGTGATTAAGTTTTCCGCATAGCAGTGAGTATGGTAGGAAATGCCATGCTCTTCTATGAGGCATTCCAGATATGTGTGAGGCTCACTGTTTTGTCTACACTGGGTCTGATGTCAGGACTGCAACCTTCTCAGGGGTGGGATGTGATCCTAATTGAGGGAGTTCATGATTCTTTTCTCAGGGACTACTGAATCCTTGGGCTCTCCGTGTGTGTGTGTGTGTGTGTGTGTGAGTGTGTGTGTCTGTGTCTGTGTCTTTGTCTGTGTGTCTGTGTGTCTGTGTGTGTCAGTCTGTCTGTCTGTGTCTGTGTCTGTGTGTGTTTGGAGGTAGAAGAACTGGGCCTTGTACTCAATCCCTAAATGTTGTTCTGGAGATTTCTTGCTCAAAGCTAGGGCTCTGACACTTGAGCCACAGCTCCACCAGTGGCTATTTGGTGGTTCAGTGTAGATAGGAGCCTCACAAACTTTCCTACATAGCTGGCTTTGAACAGTGATACTCAGACCTCAGCCTCCTGAGTAACTAGGATGACAGACAGGAGCCACCCGTGATGGCTTTGTATGTGTTTGTGTGTGTGTGTGTGTGTGTGTGTGTGTGTGTGTGTGTGTGTTTTATTTATTTATTACAGACGGGTTACAATTACATGGGCAAGATAATGAGTACATTTCTTATCAAGCATTGCAGCCTCTTCCATTGTTTACCCTTCACATCCCTTCCCAGCCTCCCCTCACCACCCCCATCCAATCCTCTCCCCCGCACCAAAGTTGTAAAGTTCATTTTTGACATGACAACTTGACAATCATAGTTGCATCGGGTCCACCTGTATCCTTAAACGACTTGTTTTTCCCCATCTCCTCCACAAATTATACCGACATCAAATATAGTGTGGGGGAGGGACATACAAATCTAGAAAGAAATAATCTTATACATGAGTTAGAAACAAACGCATGAAAGAAAAAAAAAACATTTAAATAGATATCTAAGGGTTCATTTTCCTAACATCACATTATTTGAACTTTCCTGCTTGACTCATACATATACTAGATATTGCAAATAAGGGAAATCATGGGACCTATGTTTCCTTGGGCTTGGCTTACTTCATTAATATAAATTTTTCCAAGCCTTTCCATATCCTAACAAATGGGGAAAAGACATTCGTTCTGATGGAGGCATAGAATTACCTTGTGTATATATGCCACACTTTCTTGATCCATTCATCTACTGAGGGGCATCTGGGTTGGTTCCATATCTTAGCTATGGTAAATAATGCTGCAATAAACATAGTTGTGCTGGTAGATTTAGTGTGGTCTTGTTTGAAAACATTTGGGTAAATGCCCAAAAGTGAGATTGCTGGGTCATAGGGGAGCTCTATGTGAAGTCTTTTCAGAAACCTCCATACTGCTTTCCAAAGTGGTTGAACAAGTTGACACTCCCACCAACAATGAAGTAAGGCTCCCTTCTGTCCACATCCCCTCCAGCATCTGTTGTTGTTAGAGTTCTTGATTCTAGCCATTCTAACTGGAGTGAGGTTGTATCTCAATGTTGTTTTGATTTGCATTTCTTTTATGACTAGGGAGGTTGAGCATTTCTTCATGTGTCTATTGGCCATCCTTCTTTCTTCTTCAGAGAAGTTTCTCTTCAAGTCTTTAGCCCACTTATTTATTGGGCAGTTGTTTCTATGAGGATTTGTTGTTGGGGGATATAATTTTTTGAGTTCCAAGTATATTTTAGATATGAGACCCTTGTCCGTTGAATGGCTAGTGAAGATCTTTACCCAATCCGTGGGCTTTCTATTGATCTTGCTAGCTATGTCCTTTGCCATGCAGAAGCTCTGCAACTTCTTGCAATCCCATTTGTCCAACCTTTCTTTGATTTGTTGTGTTTCCGGGTTTCTATTAAGAAAATTTCGGCCTGAGCCAAGGAGGCCTAGAGTTTCTCCTATTCCATCCTGTACTGTTTTCAGGGTGTCTGCTTTGACTCTGAGGTCTTTGATCCATTTGGAGTTTATTCTGGTGCAGGGTGATATATAAGGATCTAGTTTTAGTTTTCTACAAGTAGTTAACCAATTTGCCAGCACCATTTACTGAAGAGTTGGTCTTTCTTCCATTCTATTATTTTGGCTCCCTTATCCAAGATTAGTTGGCTATAGGTCTGTTGGTTCATTTCTGTGTTTTCAATTCTATTCCATTGGTCCTGAGGTCTCTTCTGGTAACTTCTAAATGCTGTCTTTGGGGGCAGCATGGGCTTTGAGTCTGAGGTCTGGGTGCCTGGAAGTGTGAGACCCTTGAAGGGGACTCAGCAACGTTAAATTATAAGAGCAAGAGAACTTTGTGCCCTGGAACTGTCTATTCCCATTGGCCTGGTTGGTGGCAGAGGGAGTTTGGGAGGATCTGGAGGTGGGGCACACAGGGGTTGGCTACCCAGGGGGATAGAGAACGTGGTCAGCACTTAGTACGGTTTGAGTCCTGTTAGTATGGAACATATTGGCATGGGTCTTCTCATCATGACGTCTGATAGGCAAGGCCAACCCTACTTTAAATCTTGACCTGTGTTCTTCAGATCTCAGGCTCCTGAGGAGGTAGGTTTATAGGCATGAGCTTCTGGCACCGGGCCTCAGATTCTTTTTGGTATATTATGGTTTGAACTCAAGGCCTTAGGCTTTCCAGTCAGGTCTTCTTCCATGGGAGCCACGCCTTTCTGTCTTGGGCATTTTTTTTTTTTTTTGTCGGTCGTGGGGCTTGAACTCTGGGCCTGGGCGCTGTCCCTCAGCTCTTCAGCTCAAGGTGAGCACTCTACCACTTGAGCTACAGCACCACTTCCAGTTTTCTGGTGGTTTATTGGAGATAGGAGTCTCACGGTCTCTCCTGCCCGGGCTGGCTTTGAACTGCGATCCTCAGATCTCAGCCTCCTGAGTAGCTAGGATTACAGGCGTGTGCCACCAGTGCCCGGCTCTGTCTTGGGCATTTCTGAGATAGATATTCCATATATGCTCAGGCTTGGCTAGATAATGGTCCTCCTGTGACAGGCATGCACCACCATGCCTGGTCCTCTGTAGTTGGGATGGTAAATATGTAGCGCCATGCTCAGTCATCGGTTTAGATGACTGTCCCAAACTCATAATCCACAGCAGCCGATTCTTGACCACAGTTGAAGCTCTGGGTTCAGCCTGGAACCATTGGTCCTCCGTCTCCTCACAGTACAGTTGTGAGGAATCAAGGGATCAATACAAGGGGAACTCTGGGGCAGAGCCAAGCATAGAGGTAACAGTCATTGGATAAGTTTCTTGGCAATTCTGTGAGCATATAACAAGAAGATACCTGGAAAGGACTCAGAAGGGGCTTGTTATTTATCATGCTGCAGGTCTAGGATTATGAAACAAAACATGGCTGTCTTTCATTCTTACCCTATCACCATGAGGAAGGGGATCCTTCATTGTTCAGCTTTGCAGCATCAGAAAATGAGGCACGGAAAAGCTGGATGACCTACTCATGACCCCCAGGACAGAAAGCTTGGCCTGACTTCTCTGCCATGCTTCCTCGGACAATTCAGTCCACTTCTTGTTGTGGGAAGTCCACTTATTGTCAGTCGTGGGGTTTGAACTCTGGACCTGGGCACTGTCACCAAGCTCCTCAGAACAAGGTTCGGACTCTACCACTTGAGGCACAACACCACTTCCGGTTTTCTGGTGATTCTTTGGAGATAAGCATCTCACAGGCATTCCTGCCTGGACTGGCTATGAACCATGATCCTAATATCTCAGTCTCCTCTGTAGTTACCTTTCTAGGTCTGTGCCACCGGCAGCTGGCTTAAGTGTAATTCTCTCTCTCTCTCTCTCAGTAACTTGTTGAAGGGGTGTTGGTGGAGGTGCCTCAGCATCCCCATGTGGCTGGGACCCTCTCATTCTGGAGGTAGGCTGTGGATCAGGAGCTTTCTTGCTTGGCCTGTAGAACTAGCTTCCTTAGGTAATTCCCTCTGTGCTAGGGGTAGACCGTGATGATTACTCATTGTCAGTCTGTGTGGTGAGTATTTCCCCACTACCCTTTGCTAAGACAGTTGAAGGAAAATGGATGAGGAGGCATCGCATTGCCCAACTGCACAACTCTATCCCTAGCCTTTGATCCTCACTGCCACCTATCTGGCCAGACACTGATTATAAGAAACTGAATTCACTCTATGCCTACTTCACGTTGCTTCTGTGTGTCATTTCAGAGAGTGGGAGCAGTGTGCAGAGGAAAGACCCCAGATCCAACATCTCTTGGGGGACATTTGTTGTGTGACAGCACGAAGTCATTGCTGTTGATAAGGAGGAAGCCAGCATCAGACTTAGCTGCAACAATGCTCAAAGCTAGGTAGGTTGTTGAAGTATCAAACCCACCCATGTCTGCTTCCCACTCACAACAAGGACGGTGCAATACAGGTAGCCCAGCACTGGCCCTAGGGGACTATAAGTGGATGGTGGTGGTCAGGTGCCAGTGGCTCTCGCCTGTCATTCTGGCTATTCGGGAGGCTGAGTTCTGATTGTCGTCACTCAGAGCCAGCCCAGGCAGGAGAGTCTGTGAGATTCTTTTTTTTTTTTTTTGGTCCAGTCATGGGTCCGGAACTCTGTGCCTAGGCACTGTCCCTCAGCTCTTCAGCTCAAGGCTAGCACTCTGCCTCTTGAGCCACAGTGCCACTTCTGGCTTTTTTTCCTTTTTGCTTATGTGGTGCTGAGGAATCGAACCCAGGGCCTCAGGCATGCAAGGCAAGCGCTCTACCACTGAGCCACCTTCCCAGCCTCAAGTCTGAGATTCTTATCTCCCATAAAATACCTCCCTCCCCCTCCTGAAAAAAGCTAGTTTTGGTGCTGGGGCTCAAGTGATAAAGCTTCAGCATTGAGTAAAAGAAGCTCAGGGATGACACCGAGTCCCTGAATCCCAGACCTGTGACTCACAAAAAATAAAATAAATGAATAGTGGGCGCTTGTCATCTTACTACCAAAATGGATGGATTAATTCTTCTCTCTGGTTCTTGTAGCCAAAGGTAAGGGGCTTCCCTTGATGTTCCTCTAAACTTCTCCTCTCTATTATCTTTCCCAACGTCAGTTGTAGGATAGAATTCAGATCATCACACTTGATGTGACCTTATGAACACTCCCCTACCTGCCTTCCTTGGGGTGGAGATCATGGATGTTCTTACCAATGGGAGAATGAATCACGGAAGAGATGGGGGTAGGTATCCCTGAAACTCACACACACACACACACACACACACACACACACACACACTCACCTAGGACAATTCTGACTAGCCTTTTCAAAAGACATTTTATCTCCTTGGATTAACTGACCTATGAGAGGAACTTGATCCCCTATAAATGATTATTTTAACTAGTGCTTGCTAGTTGACATGAGATAAACAGAAGCTCAAAGGAAAGGTTCTGGAGGCTGTCTGGCTCAGCTTCACGCTTGACATACTGGCTCCATGGTAGGCAGAGATCTGAGGATCAAAGATCGAAGCCAGCCATAAGCTGGAAAGCCGATAAGACTCTTCTCTGCTTGGACCCACCAAAAATCCAGACATGGAACTGTGGCTCAAGTGGGAGAGTAGAAGCCTTCAGTATGAAAACTCAGAAAGACAGCTCCCAGATCCTCAGTTCAAGCCCACACATGAAATGGCCTCATTTGTTGCCCCCAGACTGCCTGGGCCTCAAGTGCCCTCTCACAGATTGTGATACCTCACTGGTTCCTGGGTAGTGTATCAGAGCCTTCAAAAATTGGGTGGTGAAAGCCAGGCCTTCGCCTTTGTGCGCTTTCAACCCACACCAGCTGGAAGGCAGAGCATGACAAGGCCAACAGCCTGCAGAGCGGAGAAGATCTCCCTCTGCCATGGTGATTGGAGTGGGCTTCTTAGAGGCAACACTTGAAAGGGGGTCTTGCTTAACAGGGAGGATGTGACAGGAAGCACAAAGAGAAAAGATGCCATAGATGAAGGACAACAGAGAGGAGCGTGTTCTTTTCCAGCCAAGGCTGCTTGTTAGAAACTCGGTAAAGTTGGGCAAGACTGTCCCAAGACAGGCCCAAGGGGTCACAGAAGAACAGCTATCCAATATTGGGATTTTGTCTTAGCAGTAGTGGGCTCACCTAGCACACAGGAAACCCTGGGTTCGATTCCTAGGTCCCACATACACAGAAAAAGACAGAAATGGTACCTTGGCTTTGGGTGGAAAAGGTCTCACCTCAAGCAAAAGAAGCTCAGGGACAGTGCCTGGACCCCGAGTTCGAGCCCCCGCACTGCCAATATAAAACTGCACTCCAAGGGACCTGGGTGACAGGTGGATGGTGTGCCCTGTAGCTCTTAGTAGATCCATTCATGCTTTGTGTCTCCTTCTTTGACAAAGGGGATCCGGACACTCCTTCTGTCCTGGGCACCCTGGACCCAGTTATCAGCAACCCTCTCAAAGGCTTCCACTGGGACATATAGCAGCTGGCCCCAGAAATCCTCAGGTATCGGTTGGGTGTGGAGTGGGTATACATGAGCGGGCCTCAGAAGTCCTAGTTGGTCTGATCTGCCCCAGACATCCAGGCCATCCAGAGGAAGCAGATGGGAGCTTAGAAAAGGATAGTGATGTGAAGGGGGCCCTTTAATGCTCATGGCCCTCCCCATATTCTGAGCCTCCCTTTGCTCTCTCTGAAGGATGTAGAGGCGTGTCTAGGTGGTAGTGTCTAGAGGCGGACTTGTTGGAAATTGTAAAGAGTGAGACACCATAGGCCATGCATTGATGGCTCATGCCTGTCATCCTGGCAACTTGGGAGGCTGAGATCCAGAGGGTCTTGTGTCCCAGCACAGGGAGGAAAGTCCAATGAGAGTCTCATTGCCAATGTTGGTGCCATGGCTTAAGTGGAAAAGCACTGGCCTTGAGCAAAAATCATCATCAGGGACAGTACCCAAGCCCTGAGTTCAAGCACCTCATCCAAAAAAACAAGAAAGAAAGACACCATTTGCTTGCCAGAGATGGTGAAGGAGTAGGGTTGCTGTGGTTGGGACACCAGGTTCTGGCCTCAGTGTATAGCCATTTCTAAGAACTCCCCAAGTTTGCCCGAGTGTGAATTTACAGCAGGGTGGGCATTGTCTTACCAAGAACTGCAGAGGTTGTGGCCTGTCAGGCAGGGAATGGGCGAATGGGACCAGGTGTGGGAGATTAATGTCAATTATATTCTCTCCAACCAAGGAAGAATGTTTTTGGATGCTGGTGTCAAAGTCTGAAAGTGTAGGGTTAGATGTGCTTTATGACCTGACAAGTTGGGTTTCCCTGGTTGTAAGAAGGTGGCTGAAACCGGGCACTGCCAGTGTCTCACAACTGTCATCCTAGCTACTCAGGAGGCTGAGATCTGAGGATCATGGTTCAAAGCCAGCTTGGGCAGCAATGTCTGTATGATTTTAACTCAATTGAAGCACCAGAAAACTGGAAGTGGTGCTGTGGCTCCAGTGGTAGAGCGCACACCTTCAGCTGAAGAGCTGAGGGATGGCACGCAGGCCCAAAGTTCAAACCCCATGACCGTCGATCAAAAATAATCTGGCTGAGTTTTCTTCATAGCGGAGTGCACAGTAGGAAATGCCATACTGTTTTATGAGCCATTCTAGATGTGTGAGAGGCTCTGAACTTTGTCAACATTTGGTCTGAGGATGGTAGTGCCATCTTCTCAGAGATTGGGATGTTCAGTTGGTCAGGGACTACTGAGGCCTTAAGCTAACCATGTGTGTGTGTGTGTGTGTGTGTGTGTGTGTGTGTGTGTGTGTGTGTATGTGTGTGTGTGTGTGTGTGTGTACTTGGGTGTGTGTATTTTTCCCTGATCAATCTCTGCCCACTTCCTGGATGCTTGTCTGCCTCTCCCTGACCTTGAATGGTGCCCTTCCTCAATTGCAACATTGTCTTTAGCTCTCTATCATGGTCTACAATGAGTCCTAAATTACTAGAGACCTGCATATTCCAGCTTTTCCTTGGGACCCAAGTCCGGGTGTCCATATCTTTGTCCTCATCCAGGCGATTCTGGGTCAGCAGTGCCAGCTGGCATATATTCTTTCCTGTCTCTGGGGGGGCAGGGTCAGTCATGCTGGGTCCTGTCCTTTTCTCAGCTGGGCCCCTGGCTGCATGTCGCACTCCCAGCAGTCTGGCAGTGGAGTGAAGGAAGGGTGGTTGCCAGTGCCTCTGGCCAACTCGACCTTGATAGCTGACTGAAGGCTCCCCAAACAAGGATAATCTGGGGCTACATGAGAGGTGATGCTAAGGTGGCTTGGATGTACACTTCGATGTCTAGGAAATGTCACCGTATCTTATTGTAGGCAAATCTATCTTCTGGCCCCAGCTGGGCCTCTCAGGTCCTTCTAGACAATTCTGGATGCCCAGAATACAGAGGAATATGCTTTAGATTCCAGGGCCAGGGAACTGGGGGATGAGAGATTGGTATGGCCAGTACCTCAATGTTTTAGGGCATTAGTTTTGACCTGGATGAATTGAGCTAGGACTGGGGGCAATCCTGAGTCACAGTCACAGTAAACTCTCAAGCCTAATCAAGTGGTTTCTCCCTATGTCCTTCTTTGGCTGAGGGGTTTGGGCCATGGCAGTAAGTTCCACGGAACCTGCCCTTCGATTTCAACATGGAGCCACAGGATCAAGGGAAGGACACTAGGGATGATCCTTTGTAGTCGGCCCATGATTGCAGACCTTCATCTGCCCCCTTTCCCCAAGCACTGGTGAGGAAAGCAGGGCTCCATGCCCTAGGACTCCTGGGATAGTGCCTGCTACAAGCAACAGCCAGTTGGCTGTGGATTCCTGAGTCTACAAAATTTTCATGAGCCCAACTCAACACCTGCCCAAGTTCTGACTGACAAAATTGCACTCTTGTGATACTTGTGTGAGTGGGTATTATCTGGTGTGATATCTTGCAGCTCCTGCACCTCCTGGCCCAGAACCGTGATCTGAGATAGTAATTTACTACTCAGATCCACATTGCACCCATGATAGATGCCATTCTGATGATCTTC
Organism: Dipodomys spectabilis; assembly: GCF_019054845.1. NCBI lineage: Eukaryota > Metazoa > Chordata > Mammalia > Rodentia > Heteromyidae > Dipodomys > Dipodomys spectabilis. The sequence continues at coordinate 2,047,648 of NW_024870956.1, forward strand.
ATGCCCCCAGGCTTGATAATTCTCTGGTAGTGTGGCTTGCTCTCTAGGTAATGTCCTCAAACAAGCTGCCATCAAGACTTGCAGGACACCTAGACATTAGGAGACCCTGAGGGGCCCACTGGAAAACCTCTGCCTAGAGCCACAGAGTAAGGTCCAAGCAGGCCAGGTATTGGTCATGGGGCTTGAACTCTGAGCCTGGGCACTGTCCCCCAGCTCTTCACCTTACCACTTGAGCCACAGAGCAACTGGCTTTCTGTAGGTTCCTTGGAGATCAGAGTGTCCCAGACTTTCCTGCCAGGGCTGGGTTTGAAACGTGATCTTCACATCACAGCCTCCTGAGGAGCTAGGAAGACAGGCATGAGAGACCTGTGCCTGGATGACCTGGCCTTACACCACAGTCCACTGGGAGCTCCTGAAATCTTTTCTTTAATTTTCCTGTGCTAGTATTGGGACTTGAACTCAGGGTCTGGGCTCTGGTCTCTAAAGTTTTTCCTTCAAGGTTGCCACTTTACCACTTTAGCCACAGCTCCATTTCTGGATTTTGGTAGCTAATCGGCAAGAAGAGTCTCATTAACTTTCCTCTCCGGAGCTGGGTTGACACTCGATCTCTATCTCAGTCTCCTGAGTAGCTAGGATTTACAGGGGTTGAGCCACTGGTGGCATTGGGGTAGAAGCTTTTCTAAAGCAAGAGTTTTTCCCTGCATTTGCCCTGACACCTCCATGCAAAGGAGGCCTGAGAGTCAGGAGCTGTGAAAACAGGTTTCCAGCCACAAGAAATGGCTTTGGGACCCTGGCAAAAACCAAGCTAATCTTCCCCCTGGCCGCCATTCTGGGACCACTTCCTCTGCCCTGTGACTCAAGTGAAAGTTGACCCAGCCTTGAATTTCCTACCAGACTTTTCTGAAGCCATAGAACATTCATACAACTCACACAACCTGCTCTACAGCACACCTCAGGACCTTTGTCCATGCTATACCTTCTGCCTGAGGCTCTCTGTCTTGTACCCACATAATAGAACTACTGTGGAATTTTAGCACTGCCTATATCACTTCCTGAAGCAAGTCTTTCCTTCCCTTCTCCATCTTTATTTATTTTTTTTTAATATTGAGTTGATAGAGATGGAATTTGTGCAGGCTGAGTGGCAAATGCTCTATATTGGGGTGTGTGTGTGTTTGTGTGTGTGTGTATGTGTGTTTGTGTGTATTTGTGTGTGTGTGTGCGCGCGCTAATCCTGGGGTTTGAATTCAGGGCCTGGATGCTATCCTATCTCTGAGGTTTTGTGCTCTAGGCTAGCACTGTACTACTTGAATCACAGCTCTACTTCTGGATTTTTGGGTGTTTAATTTGAGAAAAGTGTCTTAAATTGACTTTCCTGCTTGCAATCACTTCCTCCTGAGTAGCTTACAGGGGTGAGCCACCAGCCCCTGCCGGCTACCCTACCTCTTACCTATAACCTCGGCCCTCCTCTGAGTCCCAGAAGAATATGTCTTTCAATTTAATTATGTAGCATGCTTCAATACTGAATATAATGTTCATGAAAAATTAGTCAATGTCCTAAATTATTGTGTATAATTTTATAATAGATGAGCAAAATATAATATTATGTGTATAATAATACTAAATGCAACAATCAATAAATGAATCAAAGAAAAATAAAATACAAAATCAATAATAAAATTCATAATATGAAATTAACCTACATATATAAGTATATATCATGTAATACACATATAGAAATATTTTTTTCCATTGCAGGGCCTTCATTAGGCACTGGGAACTCTATCCTGAAATTCTTTTCCTCAAGGACAATAAGCTATGCATTCACCCATCGTGCAAAAGACCTACCTGGATGGTGAGCTCAAAAACTTGCAATGGCAGAAATTCTGGCCCCAGTTCCAAGACAGTGACTTAAATTTTTTAATGGAAGCAGTTATGTTTATTCAGTTACATACTGAACATTAAAAAAAGGAGTGTAGATTTTTGTACAGCTATTCAAACATCCTTCCCTTACCTGCAAAATGTTTCTCTGAGAACTATATTGTTTCTCTTTTTTTGTATGTTTTTTATTGTGAAAATGTACTACAGAGGGGTTACAGTTCCACGAGCAAGGTAATGAGTACATTTCCGATTGAGCATTGTTTAATCCTCCTGTGTTTTCCGCTACCATCCCTTCCCTCCCATCTCCACAACTATCTCCCCCTGCCAAGGTCAGTGACTTAGTTTTTCATTTTTGGTTGGCATGGGGTTTGAACTCAAGTAATGGCAACTCTTCGCTCACATTGCTACAGATTTACCAAGACCCTGAGTTCAAATCCCAGGCTAGAAAAGAAAACTGACAGAAATTCCAAACCAGGGAGCTTTATTTTTTTAATTTAGTTAAATAATTAATAAATTATTTATCATAATAAAAAAATAAATATTGTTTTTTTTGGCCAAGCATAGGGCTTTAACACAGGTCATGGAAATTCTATTTCAGCTTGGATCGCCGTTGGCTGGGGTGCAGTTTCTGGACCCATAGCCGATCCTGGGATCGGGGGCCCAGAGTGCTTTCAGGAAGAAAAAAAAGTTGGAAAGCACAAAAAGTGGTGAATTACACACAGATGGGGTTTTATGATTTTTTTCTTTGGACAGTGACCATCCTGGGTCTGAATGACAAAGCTGCAAAGTGGACCTGACCTGCCATTGCTGGTGGCTGGTGGGCTATCCGTGAAGCCATAGGTCAACCTGTCAACATAGGCCCTGGGTTCAAATCGCAGTCCTGACATCAATCACAGAAGATCACAAGAGACTCATTCTTATGTACAGGAATACTGATTGAAAAAGTAGTTTATACATCGGTCTATGCTAAAATTGGATACAGTAATCCTAGAATGCTGATTGAGCTTAATTAATAGTTTATTATGTATGAAAAGAATAATATTCCTTCAATGGCGGTATAATGAATACCTAAGAGTTGATATATATAGGTAAAGAGTTCCAAAGCTGTCTATCTATGATAGAATGACACCTACTATGTTCCTATATATATCGCTGTTTTGCCCAAACCTGGGGTTGATCTCAGAGCCTGGGAACCACCTGACATCTTCATTGGCTAGAGGCTGCCATGCTCAAACTCACCTAATCATGAATTGATCCTGCTAGGCTCTAAGTTCAGATCCTGGCACTGCCAGGCATGATGGATAACACATCTAACATCTAGATGTTATGGGATAGGATGTAAAAAATGTAATAAATTCTATAGGTGTCATAAGAGTCAATAAAATAAATTCTAAATAAATGAATGACACAAGAAATAAAATAAATAACCACACCAAACACAATATGGACTGAACATCTTTACAGAAGTATAAATCCTATCTTTAAAATATATATAAGGAGGGCTGGGAAGGTGGCTCAGGGGTAGAGCTCTTGCCTTGCATGCATGAGACCGTTGGCTCGATTTCTCAACACCACATAAGCAGAAAAAAAAGCCAGCAGTGGCGTTGTGTCTCAAGAGTTAGAGCACTAGACTTGAGGTGAAGAGCTGAGAGGCAGTGCCTGGGCCCAGAGTTCAGGCCCACGAGTGGACCCACAAAAAAAAATTATATAAGGAATATCTTTTCCAGACCTGAGGCTTGAATTCACCCCCCCCCCCCCCATGCGGAGGGAATGGCGGCAGATCCTGAGATACTCGTTTCTGGACCTGGGAAGAGTCATGGAATGTGATCAAACTCATCCTTGAATCAGTAGTTCGTGCATGATGCAAGTAGGAAATGATAGGCAAGACTCATGGGGTATTGAATATTTGTAAAGAAATTGATGAAGCATGATAATAATCATCACAGTCATGAAATGGAGGCATCAGGAAAGATCCAAGAATCGGTAGTTCACACAGATTTGATTCCATCACAGGTTACCATCTCTCCTAATCTATATAAATGTGTACTTATTTGCCTACTACCTTCAGCTTATGAATGGATGACTGTTGTGTTCCCCGCTTTCCATTCAGGGGAGGGGGCTCAATGGCAGATCCCAAAGGCTGGTGTGCTCATGTGGACCCATTCGCCACTTGGTCCTGCTAGGTCTCGAGTTCAGATTCCCCGCTCTGCCAAAAGATTCATCTTTATGTCAGAAGTCAATCATTGCACCTGTTTTCTTTCCTTTGCAAGTCCTGGATCTCAGCTATGATGGAGAATGCTTGGGCCACCCTGTGGCCATGGGAATATGTTGTTAACCATGTCAGCCCAGTTATACCTGTCATCATATACTCAAGAAAATACACAATACACCCATGAATAGCATACAAATAGAATAACTACACTAAATGCACGATGCAGTCCACACACGGATGTGAATATACATCCCATGTTTAAATGATCATTGAGGACTATTTTGGCCTCCCTGGGGCTCGTTCTCAGTTCCTGGGAACAGCCCACCTCCTTAGGGGCTCACAGTCTGGTGTGATCATGTGGACCCATTGGGAAGTTGGGCCTCCTAGGCCCAAAGTTCGAATACCAGCACTGCCAAAAATTCACCCTGATGTGCGAAGCCAGTTGTTGCACCAGTTTTCCTGTTCTGTGCAAGTTCTGGGCCTTGGCTAGGAAAGAGAATGTATATGCAACTCTATACTCATGGAAACAGTTTGTCATCCAGTTCACCACAGCTATATCTGTCATCCTATACTCAAGGAAATACACAATACATCAATGAATAAGACACAAAGCAAAGAGATTGACTACACCAAAAGCAAGATGCCTTCCTCCCATGTTTGGAAATATGTATCCACTGTTTAATTATGAATTTATGACTATATTGGCCTCCACCAGGGCTCCATCTCAGATCCTAGGAATGGCCTAGTTCCTTAGTGGCTCACAGCCTGGTGTGCTCACCATGACCCATTCACCAATTGGGCCTGCTAGGATTTGAGTTCAAATTCCTGCACTACCAAAAGATTCATTCTGATGTGAGAAGCCTATGTTGGCACATGTTTTCCTGTCCTGAGAATGTCCTGGGTCTCTTTGAGGATGTAGAATGCTATATAGGCAACTCTTAGCCATGGGAATAGGTTGTCATCCATGTCAGCACAGTTATATCTCTCACCCCATATGCAATAAAATACACAATACATCCATGAATAAGACACAAAATAGAACAAATAACTACACTGAATGCAAGATGCATACCATATCTGTAGGTAAATAGAAATCCTATGTTTAAAAACAGTAGGCTTGTTATTTTGTCCAGTGTTGGGGCTTCAAATCATGTCCTGCACCAGGCCTGACATTCTAGTCTTCAAAGATGGTGAGCTTCCCCTTCCCCCACAGTGCAACAGAGTTACCCAGTCCTGAGCTCAAATTCCAGCACTGACAAAAGATTCATCCTGATGTCAGAAGCCAGTCGTTGTGCCTTTTATCCTCTCCTATGAAAGTCCTGGGTCTCAAATACGCTGGAGAATGCATAGACAACCCTGTAACCAAGAGAACAGGTTGTCATCCATGTCAGCACAGTTATACCTGTCACCATACTTATTAAAATACACAATATCTCCATGAATTAATTACAAAATAAGGAGAATATTTGCACTGAACACAAGATGCTGTCCATACATGTGTGTCAATATAGATCCTGTGTTTAAATTATGAATTTATGACTATAGTGGACCATCCTGGGGATTAATGTCAGATTCTGGGAATGGCCACACTATTTAGTTGCTCACAGGTTCATATGATCACCTTGACTGATTGGCCAATTGGTTTTGCTCTGCCTTGAGTTCAGATCCCAGCACTACCAACAAGTGGATCATGGAGTAAGTAAGAAGGAGTGTGTGAAACATTTTTTCCTTTTCTCTGTGAATTCTGGGGGTCAGGCACGATGGAGAACATTTCTACAAATCTAGATGTTTTGTTATAGGTTTTCATCAATGTAATAAACAGAATGGGTTTCATCATAGTAAAATCAATGATAAATAACTGAATAAAACAAAGGATACAAGGAACAACCATACCAAACCTGTATGGACTGAAAATCTATAGGTAAGTATAAATCCTATCTTTACAATATATGTAAATAGTATGTTTTCGAGGACTGGGTCTTGAATTCAGGACTAGTGAACAGCCCTGACTTTTTTATCTTCATGTAAGGTAATCTTCCCCTTTATCCACATTGCTGCAGATTTACCCAGATCCTGAGTTGAAATCCAAAGTCTGTAAGAATAAACTGTGCGAATTACAAGCCCGGAGCTAATTTTTTTCTCAGCATGGGGCTTGAACTCAGGTTGTGGCAACTCTGCCTCAGCTTCTATCAACCTAGGATGGAGTGCAGCCACGGGACACACAGGTGCTTCTGGGATCCTAGACTGCCACGTGTTGCAAGGAAAACAATGCAAAGAAAAAATGTGGCCTTTTATGTTTTCTTCCTTTGCACAGTGACCCTTCTGAAGGTCACTGTTGCAATGGGTACTTCACCTTGTTTTGCTGAAGGCTGGCAGATTATCAGGGAAGCCATAGGCCCATGGGGCAACATAGGCCCTCATTTAGAATCCCCATCCTGACACCAATCAATGGCAGGAGGTACTAAGTAACTGGTTCCCATCCAAAGGAATAACACTGGAATTTTGTCAATGTCACAGTTGAATGAGTTGATCATGAATGATGATACTATAAAATTAAAAAGCATCATTTCAGAAAGCTGGTTGATTTTATTTAATATTTATGAATTATTAAAAGAATATTATTACTTACAGGAACACAATAATTTCAGGACATTGAGTGTTTTCATTAATATTTTAAGGATCAAAACAATAACATTAATTACATGGACGCATAATGAATACTCAGGAATTGGTAGGAATATAGTCTATATAACTGAATAATGTATACACATCTCTGGCACTCTATAAAGATATATATATTTTTAGCATACTGCCATCTGCATGTCAATCTGTTCTTATTTGGTGAACCCCTGAGGCTGGTTCTCAGGTGGAACAACCTGTCTGCTCAATTTGCCCCAGGATGGCATTTTACACTCACCCATTAATGAATTTGGCCTTGTAGGCCATGAGTTCAGATGCCAGCGCTCCCAAACAATGAATCGTGGAGTTAGAAGCTGATAGTGACACATGATTTCCTTTACTGTGAATCTTCTGGGTGTCAGGTATGAAGTGGAATACAAATGTAGACCTATAGCCTATGTAGTCAATGTTCTATGTGCTGTATAATAGTCAATAAAATAAATGGCCAATACATGAATAAAACAAAAAATAATATAACTATACTGATGCAATATGGAGTCAACATATGTATATAAATATAAAACACATATGTAAATTGTACATGAATAGGGTGTTTTCTAGTACTGGAGATCGATTTCAGGCCTAAGGAACAGACTTGAATTTCTTCACTTCAAGAAGGCAAGCTTCCCCTTCCTACACAGTGCAACAGAGTTACCCAGACTATGAGTTCCATTCCAATCCCAGTCCTGGTAGAAAAAACGTCACCTTTATAGTATGTGAGACCTAATTCTTAGGTATTTCATTATGCCTCCATTTAATGAATGTGATTGTTTAAAAACTTAATAAAATATTAACTAAAATCAATCAGTGTCGTGTAATATAATTGTGTATAATTTTATCCTAGAATCATTCAAGTATTGTTCATTCAATCATGACTTAAATCACATTCCATTGGTAATCATATGGATAGGAACAAGTTTCTTAGGATCTCCTACCATTTGGAGGTGGCAAGACCAGGATTCGAATTGTGGACTCCAGCTCCCACCACCTCAACCTGAGGATAGGGAACTCACCAGTCTGTCCAAGAACATCAACATGACCAGTGATTAGGCAGGCACCAGTGGCTCTCAGCAGTCCCCCTTGATACTTACAAGGCTGTGATAGGAGGATCATGGTCAACGTCAGCTTAAGCAGGAAAATCCTTGAGACCCCTGTCCAACTTCAGTGCCAACAAAGCCAGAAGCCTTGTGTAGAGGACCAGCCTTGAGCAAAAGCAGGTCATGGACTGTGCCCAGATACTGAGTTCAAGGTCTGGGACTGGCAACAAACAGAAATACACAACAATCTGTGTAGCCATACAGCTAAAGCAGGTCACCCTCTTGTCCCCAACTGAACTGGACAGCATTCCCTGGGAAAAGGGCTGGGAGAACCACTGTCATCTTGACTATGCCCATGCTGCTTGCTTCACAGGATTCTGGCCACACCCCCATTCTTTCATGCTTCTTTCTGACCAATGGGATACAAGACTGGTGGCCACGCCCACATTCCATGCTGCCAGGTAGCACTGGGATTCCCTCTGTTAGTTTACACCACTACCAGCAGTTGAGGAAGGTAGTGGTGGTTGAGTGGTGAGGAAGAGACTCGAGGTGACTTTGGAGTATAGTAGGAAATTGATGTTTGCACCCCCACCTGGCCCCTTCCCTCCCTTCACGTGGTGCCAGGTTTCAAACCTCAGGAAATGGCGTGCTGCCAGCAGGCCTAAATCCCCGACCTGGTCCCTGCCCCTAGTCTTCTGCTCTGGGCCCAAGTGATTGCAATGCTGCCACCATCCCTGCTGCCCCAATTGGAGCAGCTGCCAACAGCTTCTCCCAGTAGCACAGGTGAGTGGCCGCCCCAACACCAACATACCCTGGGTCAAGCACTCCTCTGGGGGCACCATGAACCCCCCTGCTTTTTTCCTCTCCAAGCCTCTGATGTGTCACCTTTCTGTCTTGAGCATTTCTGAGATAGAAACAAAATATATGCTCAGGCTGGGCTGAATCACGGTTCTCCTGTGAAAGATATGCTCCACCAGGCCTGGTCCTCTCCAGTTGGTAAACATGTGGCACCATGCTCAGTCATTGGTTTAGATGGATTATCACAAACTCAGTCCACAGCAGCGGATTCTTGACCACACGTGAACCTCTTGGTAGGGCCTCAACCATTGGACCTCAGTCTCCTCACAGGACAGTTGTGAGGAAACAAGGGATTTATACAGAGAGATCTCTGGAGAATGGCTAGGCAGAGAGGGAGTGGCATTCAGATAAGGTTTGGCAATTCTGTGAGCATATGACTGGAAGATACCAGGAAGGGATCAGGTGGGGCCTGAAGCTCGGCCTGACTTCTCTACCATGCTACCTAGGACAATGGGTGCTATTCAGTCCACTTCTTATGGTGGCAAGTCCACTTCTTTTCAGTCGTGGGTCTTGAACTCTAGGATTGGGCACTGTTCCCGAGCTCCTCAGCTCAAGGCTAGCGCTCTATCACTTGTACCCACAGTGCCCCTTCCAGTTTTCTGGTGGTTCTTTGGAGTTAAGATTCTCACAGACGTTCCTGCCTGGGCTGTCTATGAACCATGATCCTCATATTTCAGCCTCCTGTGTAGTTAGGTTAATTTTATGCCACTGGCACCCGATTTAAGTTTAATTCTGATTCTCTCTCTCTCTCTCTCTCTCTCTCTCTCTCTCTCTCTCTCTCTCTCACTCACTCACACACACACACACACACACACACACACACACACACACACACTTGATCTCAGGAACTGGTAGAATGGGTGCTGTAGGAGGTGGCCCAACGTCCCCAGGTGGCTGGAACCCAAATGACCCACTCATTCTGGAGGTGGGCTGTGGGTCAGGAGCTGTCTCATTCAGCGTGTTGATACATCTCCATGAGATAAGCCCTCTGTGTCCTTCCAAGGCTGTGAGGGTTATTCATTGTAGATCTAGCCTTACTGGATTTATTATATTGTATTCTTTTCTACATTATTTTCTAGCACCTGGCCAATATTATGGTACATATTTATTGAATGAAAATGTAATGTCAAATTAAGAAAGTCATTTAGGGATCTGAGAATGTGGCCTCGTGATATGGTGATTGCCTAGCATGCATGAAACCCTGAGTTCATTTCTTCAGTACCACATAAATAGAAAAACACTGGAAGTGGTGCTGTGCCTCAAGTGGTACAGTGATAGCCTTGAGCAAAAAAGCAAAAAAAAAAAAAAAAAAAAAGAAAAAACGCAATCCAAAACAAAACCAAAAAACATTTAGCTAGTAAATGCAAAATAAAGAGCCCATACTTGGAATATATAATTGCTCCTGCCATACTGACACCTGACAATGGTCCCTAATTCATGTACTTTACTTATATTAGGATATTGTGTTGAAAAAAATAGTTTTGTTCATTAGGTCACAGCAATTAATGGCTTGAATGCGCTTAGATGTCAGGTGAAGTTTAGTTCTGGAAATTCAAAGGTTCCAGGTTTTTGAATGGTCATTGCTAATATTCTAAGTGAGATTTGGAAATCTTTTTGGTTAGTCATGGAACCAAAACGGCAGAGGCAAATTAACAGTTGTGACAGAAGTGAAGGAATAACTCCAGAGTTAATGAATAAATGATATTAACTAAGGTAAAGCAGAAACTGTTTTAGAGAACCATTTTTGGTTATTGAAAAAAATAGTTATCAACTTGTCTTATTCCTCATTACCTTTATCATTCTAAATCTCTTAGGCTACTTCTTAATCTCTGTGTAATAAATGTATCTCCTTCTGTGCTGTTTTATCTTACCTTATCTTCTTTGCTTTCTAAAAATCTCAGTCTTTCTATATTTCTCTATGAACATCTCCATATAGTAAATACACCTGCACAGATGGCAGAGAATGCTAATCTAAGGGTCCCATATCTCATGAGTCATTAATGAAACAACATGGAAAAGGAGGACATATTTATTGTTACCGCAAATTTTCTGAAAAGCTGCAATTGCCATTATTTGTCTACATAGTGTCATTCAGTGCACATAAACGCAAATGTTAGCTGGGTGCTGGTGGTTCACGCCTGTAATCTTAGGTATTCAGTAGACCAGAGGATTGTGGTTCAAAGCCAGCCTGGTCAGGAATGACCATGAGATGCTTATCTTCAATTAACCACCATAAACCCTGAAGTGGTGCTGTAGCTTAAGCTGTAGAGTGCTCAACTTGAGCTGAAGAGCTGAGGGAGTGACCCCAGGATCAGAGTTCAAGCCCCACAACCAAGAAAAAGTGCAAATATTACCTTAAGTTTCCCCAAAAGGAAGACAAGATCAATAATCTTCTCAAGTAGAAAAAATAATTTCATATAGAGGAAGAAGCGAGACATGAATCTCAAGGTGAAGAAAAGAAAGACCGTTTGAAATTCAAAAATGATTTCTATTTTTACAAGTTTTGCACCGTGAATAAATTCAACTCAGCCTAACATAGTTAAGTCACAATGCAACTACTTTTCTAAATATGTAAAGAATGTAACAACACATTGTCTCTCATCAAATGTTTCTATTAAATAAATCTGAGCTTTCATAAATTTAAAAAAAAAAGAATTTCAAAATGATTCAGTGCACCTACTTTTGCTGAGTTATTTGTTATGGCTTATTTGCTACACATATTCTCTTCCTTTAAAAATTGTCAAATATTAGCTTTACAATAAACTTCATCTAATATTTCTTGTTTCAAAAGAGAAGTCTATACAATTGATGTCACTTAGTTTTCTTACTATATTAATTCAAAGCCAAACCAGGCAGGAGGGTCTGTAAAATTCTTATCTCAAATTAAAAACCAAAAAACCAGAAGTGGAGTTTTGACTCAAGCAGTAGAATACTACTTTGGGGGCATGTGGGCAGGAAAGACAACTGTTCAGGGACAGGATCGAGCCTCAAGGTTCAAGCCCCAGAACCAGCACAAATTAAATAAACAAACAAACAAAAATCCCAGATATGTCTTTGGGACCTTCCTTAAAGGAGTACAGGTCAGAGAAGAGGCTCCTTTTGCTGATCATATTCACTGGATCCTGCTTTTTTGGAATCCTCACTGCTCTGGAGAACTCAAGACCAGACCAAAGCAATTGATAACTGACGCCTGCATCAACAGAATCATCTCAGGGGTGAAATATCCATCCATAAGACCCTTTAAAACCTCCATGTCTTTGTTCCTTTGCAGGAGAAAACTTTTAAAACAACGTTATTTCCTTTTGTTCTATGCTGGCCTTCAAATGGTACATTATTTCTTTTTGTAACACTCTGAACTAGAAGTTTACAGAAAAATTTTATATGAGTAAAGAACACACTTGAAAAAGCCAGGGACAGAGTTTCCTTCAAGTCTTGGGATACTTTTCTTGTACAGTAAAAAGGAAAGCACAAGGTTACTTGAACTTTCTTATTCCTCTATGTTCCATTCCTCTACTGGGGTCAGTTTCCACATCCAGTAACAGTTACTTCCAGTAACAATCGATGGCGCTGCTTGAGGTATAATGAAGGTTTTTCTGGCTTCACTGAAATAATACCAGAACAACTATGGACCTGAGGTAACACGTGTTTCAGAGACAATTTAGTAAAGAGAAAATATGAAAATTATATTGCTTATAAATACATTATACATGAGTACATTGAGTTCAAATTTTGTAAGTTCTCTGTAAATTAAGGCAAATTTTAAATGGGAAGAAGGTTTTCAGAACATTCTTTTTGTGAGTGTAGGTGCTGTTCATTATTTCCCAAGTGAACATGAGCTAACAGTAAGGGAAACAATAGTAATAATAGGAGAAAGAGAAGTTCTGTATTTAAGTATAAAGGTTCAATACAATATTGAAGACTACAAATAAGACAACATTGAAACAATAAAACCAAGTCCAGTATGTAGAATTTTGGGAGTGATATGCAGAAAGCAAGACTCCTGCCTGGAACATGAAGTATGAGGCCACTCCCATTCTAAATCATGCTTGCTAAACATGCAACTTTGTAGAAAGTAGAATGGAAGAATAATTCTCTTTCCAATGCAAGTCAGATATAAGAGCATGTATTTAACTGGAAAAAATGTCCATCTTGTGAGATCAGCGATTACGCTAGCAATGAACTGGTGGCTATAATCACATTTCTTTTTTTCTTTACACACACACACACACACACACACACACACACACACATATATATTTGTTGGCGGTGGTCTTGGCACTTGATCTCTGTGCCTACGAGCTGTCTCTCTGCTATTCAACTCAAGGTTAATGCTCTACCACTTGTTCCACAGTGCTATTTCCAATTTTCTTTTAGTTAATTAGAAGAAAGAGTCTCTGGGACTTTCCTACCTGGGCTGGCTTTGAACCTCAATACTCATATCTCACCATGATCCAGCTTACGATCACATTCCTAACAGTGAACACTCAGGATATGTAATGTGTGTTTTCATATATCTTTATAAGAATTCTTGAGTTAGGGGCTGGGAAGGGGGCTCAGTGGTAGAATGCTTGCCTTGCATGCCTGAGACCCTGGGTTCGATTCCTCAGCAGCAGTTAAGCAAAAATGAAAAAGGCCGAAATTGGCGCTGTGTGGTAGGGTGCTAGCCTTGAGCTGAAGAGCAGAGTGACAGAGCCCAGGTCCAGAGTTCAGGCCCCAGGACCGGACCTCCCACTAAAACAAAAGAAAAAGATTTGTTGAGTTAAAAATCTGGGTTACAGCTTATACATTACCCTCAAAAAATGTTTGCAGTTTAAAAGTTGATACTCCTGGAGAAATAAAACCTAAGAATGTAAAGGAGTCTGGGAAGTTCAGTTTGCATCCAGCCTGGGCAGAACACTCTTTGCAATAGTATATAAAATTTAGTAGTCAAAAGCTGGATTGGAAGAATGGCTCAGGTGATGGAATACCAGTCATGAGCAAGACTGCTGAATAAGAGCTTGAAGCTTTTGCATACATACATACAAACATACACATACACACAGAGGCACTTATATGTGCACACACAAATACATAAATGAAACAACTCTCAGAATGTGTAGAAAAGTTAGAAAACAATAAATATATTTCCTGAATAAGACTAGAATCAAGTGAGAATTTTTAATATTAGAAAGTCCTCAAATGAACTTCCTTCAAATAAGTTTGAGAATATTACATTGGTATGGAACAGAGATAGTAAGAGAGTTAATAATCATTATTAAAGGGAACGGATCCATGGAGGAATGAATCAGAGATCCCGCAGGTGCATCTGAAAATGTCCATATCCTGTGCCAAAGTTAGAACATCTTTGAAAATAGTACATGAACAGTCTGAGCAGTCACTCTGGTGTATAATATCACGGGAGAAATTCAGAATTAGCAGTCTGTATCTAGATTAAATAAACCAAGAAACTATGGCAGGGCAATGTGATACAAGCCTAGAATTCTAGCACTAAGATTAAAACAGGAGATTAGAGAATGGAATTACATAGTGAAACCTTTCCTGGACCAGGTAGTATAATTTTGTCTTAATAAAAACAAAACAAAGCAGGAAGGAATGCATAGTTGGACGTTTGGGCTAATTTTGTTACTATGTTTTGAGAAGTCAAATTTCCTGTTGAAATGCAACTCATACTTAATCCTCACTTGTGTTTTAAATTCTCTGTTCATTACAGATCATTCCTAGATGCAAAATGACTCATGATTCCCATCCAAAATTTGAAAAAGTAAGTAATCATCATTCTGTTGTATCCCAAAGAAATGATGAAGGATTACGAAAGTTTAAGCCTGGAAAAATAGCAAAGTTCGTCTAATGTAGGATTTTGAAGACCTTGCTAAATTAGAATTTAGATTTAAAATAAATATTTTGGTTTTTTTTTAATTTTATATTGTATAGGATTCTACAAAATTCTTTTTAAGTAGAGGGTTTAATTGACAAATTCACAAATGATTTTGCATCCTATTTGCCTAGAATATTCTTTCAAGAGAGCTATAATTAGAAATTAGTTAATAGATAATTCCAACAGTTCATGTATAAAATGATAATGTGAATGCTGTAGACAGAGTTGCCAACAAATTGATGATATTAATTTATAAATTTAGAATAAGAACAGTATTTTTAGTTTTTGATATAACATGGTATGAAGAGAATAATCGTGTGACATCTTCTTTCTTCTACCTGTATGTAAGGAATTTCCTTAATTATTTGCTACTGTATACACTGAGAAAAATGTTAGGTTTTTTTTTATTTTAGTTTTTGTTTTATTGGTTTGTCCTAGGTCTTGAACTCTAAGCCTGGGTACTGTCTCTGAGCCTGTTTATGCTCAAGGCTCGTGCCCTACTGCTTCAACCTCAGTGCCACTTGCATCTGGCTTTTGCTGAGAAGTTTATTGGAGATAACAATGTAGGGAATCTTTTCTGCCTGGGTGGGCTTTGAACTGTAATCTTCCGATCTTAGCATCTAGAATTTATATGTTAGTTTAAAAAGTATAAATATAAGTAATATTTACAAGTGTTCTGATCTCAAGAATACCAGTGGGGGGAAAATGATGCAACCAAGTTTATTGTGGTGTTCTTTCTAGAACATGTATGGCATTCCATTTGCAGAGTTATATTTTTTCACAATAGAGATAAGCTATTCATGATGTGATTTAAGGGAAGATTGAGGTGCATCCTAAAAGTTGGAAACTGTTGGGCTAGGATGTCTCTATATCATAAATATTGGTATTGATGGTCATAAAAATAATAGCTTACTGTGATAAACAATTGCTTAATCTTGAAGAATTAATTATTACAGATGCTTCATAATCTTATCCTCTATAAGAATGTGGCTATTTTTCTGTTGACTTCTCAATCTGTAAAACCCCATTGGAAACTGTATCTACTGCAGAATTACATAACATGCAAGCCGGTACTGTTTTGATTCTCTCAGGTATAGAATCTCCCGAATTTGTAAATGAGTAGTTACTAGTCATTGGAATGTTGAAGAACACATATATTCTGTCTTCTTAACAACTTATTTACTTTTAAATGTTATAGGTTTCCATAGAATTAAACTGTTTTCACTTTTAGTATGAGAAAATACTATGTTTATTCTTTTTCAAAATATTGGTAAGTATATTGTGAAAATATTGTCTAGTCAGATAGCATTCAAGTTGATGGTCCTCTGATTAAAAAGGGGTAAATAATTCAAATTAGACGCCAAACAGTATTGATTTTTAAGATGTTACTACATAGAGAATAATAATTACTATACCAATACAGTGAAATTTTATTTCATGCAGCTTATTTTTTAAATTTAATTTTATTGTCAAAGTGATGTACAGTGCTGTTACAGTAATTTAAAGGTAGTGAATACATAACTTTTCAAACTTGTTACCCCCTCACTCATTTGCTCCACAGTTTTCCTTCACCCCAATACTCCTCACAAGTTGTGATGTACATTTCCAACATATTGTCTTGTGAGTATTGCTATTGCATTGGTTTGCCTTCGTCCTTTGTCTCACCATTTTGTTGTTCCTCTTCCCTTTCCTAATTAAGGTAAATATATACACAATACACAGGTACCAAAATCAAATACATCAGGAAATAAAGCATAGGGGGAAAACCCAAAAGAAAATAGAAATCACATAGTACATTAAAAACAACAACCTCAAATAATACTCTCTGTTTCCATATCTTGGAGTTCATTTTGCTCAGAATCAGCTTATAAGGTTATATATATGCATAACAAAGCCACTGGAAAATAATAATTTCATGGACACTATATCATGGAAACAACATGTTAACTTTTTTTGATGGTAAAGGTGGAGTTAGGATTGGTGAATTCGTGGTTCTAATAAACGAATTTCAAAAGTGTTTTAAAATTATGACAGGTAAATTTTAATTTGTTCAAACTTTTTAACAACTTAGCCTATTATGAAAATTTAAAATTGCTTGGGAAAATAGGCTTTCATGCAAAGTAATCCGTGAAGTCTTACCTGAAAGGGAGCAATGTGGGTGAAGATGGCTCATTTTCACACTAAACAAACAAACCTCAGACACCTTGCTATAAATCCTGTAGGTTCCCTTGAGAATTGTCCTTACCCAGGAAATCTATTCTTACTGTGTGAAACAAGGTTGTAGTGGAATTTAAATTAAAAATTCTTTAAAAAAAAAGACATCAAAATTTGTGAATTGACTTTAATTACCAAACAGTAATTCTCTGAAAAAGATAATTTGGGTCCAAATATTTAGGGAGAAAGTGCCCTCAACAATGAAAGAAGATATTGGGTTTACACTTTTCTGTTTGTAATACTTTCTACAAGGTCTTTGCACGTGAAGCACTGAAACACAGAAAAAAATCTGATTGAATACTTGAAACCAATGATGTCACATTTCTTAGTAGCTCACACAATATAATATCCTTATAAACATGAGATAGTGAAGATTTCTCTTATTACATAAGCCAAAAAGTTTTGAGATCAGAAAAGGATTGAGCAAATTGAAAAGGCAAGAAAACGCCTTCTTAGAAGTCCAAGCTAAGCATATTGGCTTTAGCAGTGGAGGGAGGCCAAAGTTTTTGATATACATTGCCATAATATTTTTGCTACCTAAAGTGATTTTACAAAGCCTATTTATCTCATTACAATTTAGAATGGATTTTTGAATGAAGACGGGAAAATAAATTCCACATCCAAATAAAAGAGTTTTAAAAGAGAAACCATGAAGATGTAGCAGTGGAGAAGGCCTTATAGTCCTTCACCTTCACTAGACTTGAAGCCAAGGATCTGTGATTAGTTGGAAATCAGGCAAGAGCTAAGAGGAGGACAGAGAAATAGGACATAGGAGCATTGTCCTTTTGTAACAGACACTGCCATCCAAGGTATGGATGATTTAACTATGTTCTTTTCCATACATCTTGCGGAGCAAATGCAAGACAAAGAGAAAGATAATCTATTGAAATAGTTTTGGAAAGAATAACTTCACTGATCCTGATATGGTATCTAAGGAGAGTCTTAAGAGAGAAGATAAAAGTGGAGTATTCTTCTGTTTCCTCTAAGCATATTGTTAGCAAAATATATCTTTGAGGTTAGAAGTGATTGTGACAAAAAGTGGTGGAGTACTTATTTTTGAGGTCACTTTAGACACAAGAAGAATTTCAAGGTAAAAGAAAAAAAGATAGCTATATATTTGTGATCGCAGCTTCCTGGACTGGTATTTTGGAGACAAAGTTTTACATTAGAGATTGTCCTCATTAACATTGATGCTGGGTTTCCATACCTACCAACTGAAAGGGGGAAGTTTAATGGGCTCAGTTGGACAAGTA
Source organism: Dipodomys spectabilis (assembly GCF_019054845.1). Lineage (NCBI taxonomy): Eukaryota > Metazoa > Chordata > Mammalia > Rodentia > Heteromyidae > Dipodomys > Dipodomys spectabilis. The sequence continues at coordinate 2,065,654 of NW_024870956.1, forward strand.
ACCAGCATGGTAGAAAAAAATGGCAAATAATAGTAATCAAAACAGCTTGGTACTGGCACAAGAACAGACCTCAGGACCATTGGAATAGAATTGAAAACCCAGAAATGAACCTACAGTACTATAGACATGTAATCTTCGATAAGGGAGCTAAAAAAATAGAATGGAAGAAAGACAGCCTCTTCAGTAAATGGTGCTGGCAAAATTGGTTAACTACATATAGAAAACTAAAGCTAGATACTTGTATATCACCCTGCACCAGAATCAACTCCAAATGGATCAAAGACCTCGGAGTCAAAGGAGACACTCTGAAAACATTATAGGATGGAATAGGAGAAACCCTAGGTCTCCTTGGCCAGGCCAAAATTTTCTTAATAGAGACTCAGAAACACAACAAATCAAAGAAAGGTTGGACAAATGGGACTGCATGAAGTTGCAAAGCTTCTGCATGGCAAAGGACATAGCTAGCAAGATAAATAGAAAGCCCACGGATTGGGAGAAGATCTTCACTAGCCATTCAACAGACAAGGGTCTCATATCTAAAATATACTTGGAACTCAAAAAATTAAATCCCCCAACAACAAATCCTCAAAGAAACAACTGCCCAATAAATAAGTGGGCTAATGACTTAAAGAGAAACTTCTCTGAAGAAGAAAGAAGGATGGCCAATAGACACATGAAGAAATGCTCAACCTCCCTAGTCATAAAAGAAATGCAAATCAAAACAACATTGAGATATCACCTCACACCAGTTAGAATGTCAAAAATTAAGAACTCTAAAAACAACAGATGCTGGAAGGGATGTGGACAGAAGGGAAACTCACTTCATTGTTGGGGGGAGTGTAAACTTGTTCAACAACTTTGGAAAGCAGTATGGAGGTTCCTCAAAAGACTACACATAGAGCTCCCCTATGACCCAGCAATCCCACTTTTGGGCATTTACCCAAATGTTTACAAACAAGATCACACTAAAGCTACCAGCACAACTATGTTTATTGCAGCATTATCTACCATAGCTAAGATATGGAACCAACCCAGATGCCCCTCAGTAGATGAATGGATCAAAAAAATGTGGTATATATACACAATGGAATTCTATGCCTCCATCAGAAAAAATGACCTTGCCCCAATTGTTAGGAAATGGAAAGGATTTGAAAAAATTATATTAATTGAAGTAAGCCAAGCCCAAAGAAACATAGATCCCATGGTTTCCCTTATTTGCAATATCTAGTGTATGTATGAGTCAAGCAGAAAAGGTCAGATAATGTGATGTTAGGAAAATAAACCCTTAGATATGTTTAAATGTTTTTTTTTTCTTTCATTCATTTTTTTTAACTCATTTATAAGATTATCTCTTTGTTGCTTTGTATGTCCCTCCCCCACAGTATAACCCCTGCTTTCACTATATTTGATGTCGGTATAATTTCTAGAGGAGAACGGGAAAAATAAGTTGTTTAAGGATACAGGTGGACCCGTTGCAACAATGAGAAGTACAAGTTGTCATGTCGAAAACGAACTCTACAGTTCCTGTGGGGGGCAAGGATGGGGTGGGGGGACGGGGGGAGGCTGGGAAGGGACGTGAAGGGTAAACAAAGGAGGAGGCTGCAATGCTTGATAAGAAATGTACTCATTATCTTGCCCATGTAATTGTAACCCCTCTGTACAGTATGTTCGCAATAACAAATTTTAAAAAAGAAAAAAATGGTAAATAATATATAGTAAATTACTTTGAACAAAGAAGGAAAAATATAATTCAAAATCACTTGACTTAAAATTATGAATAAAAGTAGTCAAGAGAAATGAGAGAAAACATAAAGGACTGTTTTCTTTCCAGTGGAGTAATGAGTTCTTGATCTTGTTTCTTCCATTCTATCTTCACAAGCTATCAAGGGTGGTGAGGACTGGAGTATCCAGTTCAGACCAAGAGAATTCCCAGAAGAAAATATTTGCAGCAGATGTAGGAGATTTATAACCTTAGACAATCTATTTAAATCTATTAAAAATTCTCCTCTACCCCAAACTGCCCACTTAAAACAACTTTGTATGCTTTTCCCAAGATTGTCCTTCATTAACTATTTAAAATTTTGAGAGGTCATAATCATACTCTATAGAGATCTCTGTTTCGTTGTGCTTTTTGTGTGTTTTTGTTTTTTAGTTGTGTTTTTTCACTGAATTTAAAAAGGTTGTGCAAGTGTGTTACAATTAAATATGTCCATTTAATTGTCCAATGTTCCGGGATCAGAGTCACTCCTTCTATCATTCTCAACCAACCCCTCGACAAGATTAATTTCCGATTTACCACATCCTTTCTCACATGTGTATATTGAGTATTCTAGCTGTGCTTGCTCCTTGTTCCATTTTCATTCATTTTATATCTTTACTATTATTTCTCTCTGGTTTCAACTTCCTGACAGTCATTCTGTTAAACTGTCTGCTACTACTTTGAAAGTTTTATATACATTCCATGTAGTTTATATCCTGCATATACTTGAACTGATGTCAGCTTATATTTCCATAATTCATTCATCTGAATTAACATTTTGCAAGATTGCAGACATGAAGCACCTAGACATGATTTTATTCACCTCCTTTTGGAAGATCAATCTGTAGTCAACAAGAAAGTTTAAAAAAGGCTTAGAATGGATTCCTAACTACCAGTTTTATAAATGTCTTTGTACAATGGCTTGTGATTATTTTATTCTACATGGGATAATATTTTCTACTACCTATAAGTTTTGGAAAAAGAAGAAAACTAAAATTTACTACTGTAGAGGAATATGATAGAGAAAGAAGACAGATTTTATGTTTGTCAAATATCTGATGAGTACCCATATTCAAGAATTAAAGTCATATTTCTTAGTATGTTAGAATGATAGGAAAAAAATAAAACACCATATGATAAGGCAACTATTCATGACTTTTTAAAATGTACTTATTATGTGATGAAATTTACTTTATTAGCTAATGTTTTGGTTTGAAATATGGGAGGCTGATCTATTTAACAAATTTTCGAAGGCACCTACTGAAAAACACAAATGGTGGGGGGAACTATTTCTACACTTTAATGAATTGTTGAACCTGTTTGGCATCAGTGCTGGGTAAATAAATCAAGTCTATTGTAACTTGCTCCCTACACTTGAAAATCTAGTAACGTCATTAAATATCATCTACGTGTAAAGTGTTATTTTTTCAAATGTGATTTTAAAAAGTTTATTTGAAAAGGAATATACTTTCAGGAGATTAAATGTAGGTTATCATTTGTTTGAGAATGACAACATTTTTATACTACAGAACCAAGTTTTATTGAAGTACCAGTGTTTTTAAGTACTAAGGATCTTCACAATTAATGTTTTTTCTGAATTATATTTGACCTTTATGTCAAGGATTCCTAGCATTGGTAGACCAATTATGGATCTATCATTCTAGGAACTATGTTTTGGCCTGCTGATGCTGGACTGAATCATTCATTAATCATTAGGAGAGGGGTATTACAAATAACAAATCTTGTGACATTTTTGGTCATGTTCACTCATATGGGATGGTCATCTGAAAATTGAAAGTTTGCATTACTGTACTTTAACATTTTGGATCTCATTCTGTATTTTAAGTTGCCTGGAATTTCACAATTGCTTACTGCTAATTCCTGCATTACAAGGAATTGGGGCCCTGAAATATAAGAAATGAGAAATTGAGATGGGTCTTCAATTACTTTCTGTTGGCATGTTGCCTGGGCCTAGGTGAGAACTCTTGCCCTAGTTTTCTGATGATGCAGATAAATGGGACCTGGGATCCTAGGACCCGTGGATCCTGTAGAAGAATAATAACTTTTAGACATCATATCAGCACAATTTGTGTATAATCAGTAGGAATGCTACAGAAATATGGGGAAAAATAGTTTGGGACCAGCATGTTTCCAAAATGAGAGTTGACTTTAGAGAAACATGATGAGTTGTATGTAAATAGGTGCTTAGCTGATTTTGTTAATTTGTAAACTAATACAGGGAAATAGATTACAGCAAGGTAAAGAAAAAAGAACTTCGCATTGAAGTACTCATTTCTGTGTGTGTGTGTGTGAGAGAGAGAATGTGTGTACACATGCACGCATATAAACGCACTCGCATGTGCAAATGCTCATTCATTCATTCATCATTCCTGAGGCTTGATAGTGCCTGGGCACTCTCCCTAAGCTTCTGTGACCAAGGATAGTGGTTTACCACTTGAGCCATTGTTTCACTTCTGTTTTTTTGGAGATAATCGCATGTATTTTCATGATTGGATTGGCTTGGAACAGTGGTCTTCAGATCTCAGACTCCTGAATAGCTAGCTAAGCTTCTTCAGCCTCTAAGTAGCTAGTTAAAATTGGGCCTGTCCACTATGCTTCACTGCTCTTTTATTCTTGTCCTGAGGTGTTCACATGGCTAAGTCATATGTATGTCTAGTTGCTTTAAAAAATACTCTTACTGCCTGGCACCAGGGGCTCCCATCAGAACTCTTAACGATTGGGGAGGCTTGAGAACAGAACCCAGGCCAAAAGTTTAGTGGACTTCCTTCTCAATCTATAGCTGGGTGCATTTGATTATTTCCACCATCCTGCACTATCTACAGGTTAAGATTGGAAGGACTGCAGAATCCGGGCCAGCCAAGGTAGGAATTCAGACAAGTTGGTGTGCAACTGTTATGCCATTGATAATCGAAAGGCTAAAAAGACAGATCAGGTGCATGTTCTTGTGGAAAGGGAACCCCTATCCTAAAATTAACCACTGATATGACACCAGTCTAACAAAAACAATACACCAAGTTGAACACAATTTCCCACAACAAAAATAAGTATATACATTAACATCCAAAACTTAGTACAATCTGCTCTTTGTTCTAATATCACCTTCATCTGATTATTATATGTGACAGAATAGTTTCTTCATTAAACATATTATATATTTAAAAAGACCTAGAAAATTCTTTCTCACTTATTAAGTGCAAACGAATGGCAAATTGCCTCATTTCTTACCTATTTGACTAACACTATAAATTCATCTTATGATTATTATTAATAGTAATATATTCTGATTTATTACTTTACTTTGTACCAGTTTTTAAACATTTGGCTTCTCTGCTGAAGTTGAAGTATTTAAATAGTATCATCATATTATATTACTTGGGTACATAGGGCAATTTTCTAAAAAGTTTTTAACCAATGGCTTCTAGTAATTCTGTTTTTTTGTATTTTTTGGAGGGGGAGGTCCAGTCGTGGAACCTGAACTCCGGGCCTGGGCGCTGTTCCTCAAGGGTAGTTCAAGGCTAACACTAGACCACTTGAGCCACGGTGCCACTTCCGGCTTTTTTTTTTCTGTTTATGTGATGCTGAGGAAGTGAACCCAGCGCCTCAAGCATGCAAAGCAAGAGCTCTGCCACTGAGCCACCTTCCTAACTCTCTACGAATTCTTTATTGGTACATTATTTAGTTTATTTTTAATTTCAATTTAATTTTATTGTAAAGGTAATGTACAGAAGGGATAGTTACATAAGTAAGGAAATGAGTATATTTATTATGGAAGAAACATTGTTATCTCTTCCATTGATTTTTTGCACACTCAAAAAAAACTACTGATATTTTTCCTGTCGCTATTGACCAATGTGTAATTTTCTTACTTTGTTCATGCATTTCTTATTATAAAATTGATATACAGAGGGTTTACAGTTATTTAAGTCAACTAAAGAGTACACTTCATTTTATTTTCCAAATTTCAAATTTTGAACTTATTTTGTCTTGTTTCTTTAGGGTAATTCTTTTTTCAGAGTTGTAGGATTAGTTAATCTAGTTTTGCATAATTTTAACACATTTAAATTATTCAGACATATATTTTTGCTTTCAAAATAGTTAACATGTGAATATTTAAAAATTATTTTCTTAAATTTTATGATTGGTGAATTTAAATAAATTTATTTTATTATAGTTCTAAACATATTTGTCCAGGTAACAAATACTGTATTTTCAAGAAGCACATACTTTATTAAAAAAGGCTGCATTACATGTTCAGGTTTGGAAATATTTGTACTTGAATTTTAAAAAAAACTCTTTGAGCTGGGCATAGTGTTTGTAGTTTCCATTTTCTAACTATGGTGGGAAGTGTAAATAGGGTTTGTGATTCAGGAGAGACTGAAAAAATATGAGACCTTATCATAAAATTACCAGAGTGAAATGATTAGAGATATAGCCATCCCTAGCAAGATATAGAGCACATGGTTATCATATTCTAAATCTTGAGTTAAAACACCAGTAAGATCAATCTTTTGTCAAAAAAAAGGACACATAATTCAAAATGTTCATTATTTAAAACTTGTTTGCAAAGTTCTCATGTCTTTTATTTTTTAATTTTCAATTTAATTAATCTATACGAATCCAAGTATCTTGTGACTATTTTATTTCTACTAAACGTTTGAATAGTATGAGCAATATTATGATTTCATATATTAAAATACTTTTACTAGTTGTGATAATTTCCTCTGTTTAATATGATAACAAATGTGTGTATGTGGTGTGTCTGTGTGTATATTTATGTGGGTTTTGTGTGTGTGTGTATTTGTGTGTACTTTGTAATGCTTGGGTGATCACACAATTGCTCACATATGTTAGGCCAATGATTTACCACTGAGCTATACTATCTAGTTATAATAAAAATTGTATTTTAAATTATGAGTTTTAAGTTTTCATTTCTAGTATGTTTTTTCAAAATTATATATGATAAAATGTGATCCATCTTCTATCCACGTTAGCAATTGTTATTCTTATTCTTTCTCTTATTTCTTTGGAAATTAATTATATTCCTATTACTTCTTTAAATTGTAACAGCTCTATACAATGCTTTTTTTTTTAATTTTATTTTTCCCATGTTATCTGACTTTCAGTCCAATCTATCAGGTGGATTACAAAGAAACTAGATTCAGGACACTTTATTTTTCTCCTTCTCTTCTCTGAAGTCTTTCTGTTTTTTTGAAACAATACCAAAGACCTACAGCTCCTATGTGGTCCACCATTCTTCCCCCTCCCATTCTCTTCGGCAGTACAGCTCAAGTCGTTATCATTCAGCTTTATTATGCTGTACTGTTATCTAAATCTTAACTCATTCCTAAGTTAATTTTAGTTGCATTGAACAGTCTCTAAATACATTTTCTATATATAAAATCAGGGGTTTGTATTTTCACAAGGGGCGAAATATGAGTGAATATCAAATATTTAGATATCTCTGTAGAATATTGGTCCACCTGCTCAATAATCTCCTATGTAAATTCAAGGAATACAGGTCAGTCACGGCAATCTTGTAAAATGGTTTAGCTTGAGCCTTCATACTAGCTTTGAATAGTATTACCATGTTTAGTAGTGAAGACAACATAATTCTACTATAAGAACAGACAAATAGAAGAAGATAACAGATTTGTCAAAAATAAATTCTTAGTTTTATGGTCCACAGATTTTGAAAAGGATGCTATGACTTTATGAAATAAAAACAGAATCTTAAATGGTTGTAATGGCACTATTACCTCTCTAGATTTAAAGAATGATCTTAGACTACTACCTCAATCCTTTGTTTGTTTGTTTGTATGTCAGTCATGGAGTTTGAACTCTGGGCTTAGGCACTGTCCATGTGCTCTTCGGCTCAAGGTGAACACTCTACCGCTTGAGCAACAGCAAAACTTCCGGTTTTCTACTGGTTTTTTGGAGATATGAGTGTTATGGACTTTCCTGCCTTGGCTGGCTTTAAACCACGATCCATAGATCTCAGCCTCCTGTGTAGCTAAGATTACAGGCTTGAGCCACCAGCACCTGGCCTACCTCAAACCTTATAAAGAATGATTATCAAACTAAATCTGAGGTGTAAAACCCTATAAAACATAAATGTAAAAATTCACGACATTAATCAGTAAAGGTTTCTAAAAATTTGACATGGAAATTATTAGTAGCTAAAGAAAAGCAAGAACTGGATTATATCAAGTGATAACCTTTCATAATTCAAGCGACACTATAACAGAAATAAAAACATATCCAACAGAGGGCACATATTTGTTAATGCTACAATGTTAATGCTACAATGATTCTGAACCTTAAGTATTCTTATATCTTCTACTATATAAATTTTTTCCTGAATAGGATATTTCTTTAAATAACATATATAAATTAATAGTCAATAGGAGGAGCATATGAAATAAGCTCCTTTTCAGTGTCTAAGAAATGATAAAAAGAAAACTCACTAGTATGACCATGATATAAAAAGAGGACGCAAAATATAGTAATACACTTGTGGAGAAATTCATATACTTCTTGTAGTGATCGATTTGTATAATACTGCAATCATTTTAGCAAACAATTTTCAAGTCTTCAAAAGGTGAAAGAGAATTGTATAGGATCCCGGCATTACACTTCCATTACTGTATTAATCAGAAGTTAAAAACTTTTTTGGACAGAGAATGTAGTTAATTGTCAGTGAACTTGAATATTATGTGTGAGTCCCGGGAAACGATCCCCAAAAACAAATTTTGAAAAGACACACTATACAGGATGTATGCTGGGCAAATTCCTGTAACTGAATTTTATATCTATTTTAATGTCTCTTCTGAAATTTACAGCATTTCTCTTTGAAGAAATGCAAGTTTGTGAAAATTTGGCTTTGAAAACCTATGAAGGTACAATTCACTTCCAAAGCACTAAAATATATAAAATAAAAGGAGATAATATATTGTAAGTGAATTGCATGTCAGAAAAAAAAAACTATTGTTAAAACTTCTTCACCCAAAATGCAGAATAGCTAAAAAGATGTTTTTGGTGTTGGATAAAACTATTTGTAAACTACTGCATTTAAAACAAAGATGTGATTTCTGTTTATTTTGAGGGTATTTTGTCCGTTTGAGTTTATACAGAGATAACTCAAGGCAAAACTACATGTGAAAACTGGAATACCTAGGAATTATGCATCATTTCTAAGTAATTTTTTATTATTTTTATTTTTTTATTGTGAAAATACTGTACAGAGGGGTTACAATTACATGGGCAAGAAAATGAGTACATTTCATATCAAGCATTGTAGCCTATTCCTTTGTTTCTCCTTCCCATCCCTTCCCATCCTCCTCCGCCGTCCCACCCAATCCTCCCCGCTAACCCCCCCAACCAAAGTTGTAAAGTTCATTTTTTGATGTAACGACTTGTACATCTCATTGTTGCAATGAGTCCACCTGTATCCCTATTTTTTCCCATGGTTTCCCTTATTTGCAATATCAAGTATATGTCTGAGTCAAGCAGAAAAGGTCAGATAATGGGATGGTCGGGAAATGAAGCCTAAGATATTTATTCAAATGTTTTTTTTTTTTTCATGCGATTGTTTCTAACACATTTATAAGATTATTTCTTTGTTTCTTTGTATTTCCCTCCCCCTCAGTATAACCCCTGCTTTCACTGTATTTGATGTCGGTACAATTTTTGGAGGGGAAGGGGAAAAACTTCGAATACTTGAGAAACTTTTCTGGAAGAAACATTTAGCAAATGACAGAAGACACAAATCTATGCATCTGCATTTTATGAAAGTTATATGTTACTTGCTCAATCCAATTGCTTATCTTTACTTTGCTAGGAAAAACGTATTCTCAAGATAAGACCTAAAAGCAGTGAAAAGAACAAAATACGCAATCATCTTGATTCATTTGTGAAAGTAACAAATGAAATAAAACAATTCCACTTAAGGGACTCCAATATTAGTGTATGTGAATATGTTCCTGAATGCCAATATCCATTAAATTTTTGGAATTTTAAAGTCTACTAACACATGAAAACTAGAACAAGGAAACAAATATAAATTTAGAGTGAACCAGCCTTGAAATCATTTTCTTAATTGTTTTGAAATTACAAAAGAATTGATACTCCTTTGCTTTGGAAATCATTTAAAAATATTTATCACTTATGATAATTCAAATACCAACCAAGAGTAATTTTATATAATCATTATAAATATCATTTTATTTCTATTGTAAAATAGAATAAAAAAACCAGTCTCAATATATGACCTACCTGTCATTATTCTTAACTTCTAATCATTACCTAAATTTCTTAAACAATCTAAATATTCATGTCTTTAACATAGACGTAAATGTTCTATACATTTTTACTTAATATTTTCCAGGGGTATGTATTCATGTTTCTAAGAAATGTTCACAGCAGTTAAAAGATGCTTTTGTCAAATTAATGTGATACAATTTGTTGTTGTGGGTGTTTTTTGCAAGGCCTGGGCATTGTCCCAAGCCTTTTTATGCTCAAAGACAGCACTCTACAACTTGAGGAAAAGAACTAATTTCTGTTTTTATTGGTTAATTGGAGATAAGAATCTAAGAAGTACTTTTCTGTCTGGGCTAGTTTCAAAAACAATTCTAAGATCTCAGCACCCAGAATAGTTCATATTATAAGGGTGAGTTACCAGCACTTGGTTTCACGAAGTTTTGTTTTTTTAATTTTAAATATGTTTTAAGATGTTTGTTTCACTATGATGTATATCATTCTGCAAATAAATTTAGATATATGTATATATTTCTGAGGACAAATAATGTCTAAAAATGTACTATTCTACTCATAATATTTATATATATATATACATATATATATATGACAGACTCCCTCTAAAACTTTTATGTTACTATTTTTGACCTTTTTCATTTCAAAGATATACAGTCTATTTTGCTAAAAGTTTCCTAGAATAAAATAATTATATTTCAACAGAAAGTAGAGTTTATTACTTTCAAGGGAATTTTAGATATACACATGATATTGTAGGAATATTTACATATATTACTTTAAAAGGTTCTGCCCAAACTCTTTAATATTTGTTTGTTGTTAAGGAGAGAGAGGAAGTTAATTCATACTCATTAGGAATTTGCAATGCTTCAAAAATTCTATTCTATATTTTGTTATAAGCACATAGTCAAGCTACCTGATATGGTTTAGTTTTTTTGTTTATTCGTTCTAAATTTCAATATGGATGCATGCACAGCGGTAACATTAAAATTATTAATCAAAAGACAAATAATAGTAAAATCATAGACAGATATCCGACATTCAATAATTAGCACTTATGATGCTAATAATAATTTGGGTGGAGAGGATGATGACCACAGTGTAGCCTGATAATGACGATGTTGTGATTGAAAAGGAAAAATAAAAACTTTAGATAACTTTGAAGCTAAATTTCCAACATTGAATACATAGTTATAAACATCGTTGGATTACATACAAAAACAATAACAAGAGGAAGGCTGGGAAGGTGGCTCAGTGGCAGAGTGCTGGCCTTGCCTACATGAGGCTCTGGGTTTCATTCCTCAGCACCAAATAAGCAGAAAAAGCGGGAAGTGGCACCGTGGCTCAAGTGGAAGAGTGCATTGAGCTGAAGAGCTGAGGGACAGTGCCAGGCCAAGAGTCCAGTCCCCAAGATGAACCAAAAAAAAAAAAAAACAGAATAAAAACAGGAGTGTTTCAATATCAAGAAATACAATCACATAAACAGGTAGTCTTTCTAATGTATACTCACTGTAATTGGTGTTATTATTTTCTTATAAATAAAATCATTTATTTCCATATTTTGATGGACTAAGATGTAGGTTTCAACTTAGTGTGATTAGTTCAAATAACATTCTCATATAGATACTATTCAATAACTAATGTTTTACAATGATATATTAAGAGTATGTTCTTCATTACAGCTGTAAATACATGACACAATTTACATAATAACACTTACATATATCCAGTTACCATAAAATGACACAAGCTGTAGAGCCAGGAGTAAAAATTTATTTTTATTTCTGCATGAAACTATTTCTGTCTTTATACCAACAAACTGAATTTGACACTTTCCTTATTTGTAAGCTAAGGTAGAAAATGTAAGGACTGTTTGCTTTCTTTTTCCTTGCTCTAGAAATCAACAAATATATTCTTCAATATTTCTGGTAGATTACATCCATTTACAGATGAGCAATGCAAGACCAAAAGTCAATGTTGTGAGTAAATAATGGTACTAGAATTTTTGTTTGAGTTCTTCACCCTGTGTGCTTACAAGGAGAGACATTGGTTGATGGAGAGGACCAATATGAAAAGACCATGGGGAAAAATGCATATTTTGTAAACAGTTGTTTTAGGACTGAATGACTGGTGATGAGTATTTGCAATAGATTGGTTTCAGGGGCACAAAAAGGAGTACATAGATATTACATTAGTGACAGAAACTGAGAAAATCTTGATCATTCATCTTATCTAATGGATGGAGGTAGGGCAAAAGGAAATCTAAAATGTTTCCACATCTCGGTCTCCTAACTGTGTTAGTTACATTCTTGGTGATAAGGACTTCCGGTGGAAAAGATGGATTTAGAAGGAAAAACTCTCTGCTAGTTCTAAGGTTTATGTTAAACAGATGCAAAGATAGTTCTGTTTGAACATCATCAAAATATCCACGAACATGAATATTAAAAAATAATAATAAAATCAGGGAAATTATTAAAGGGAAGAGGAAAAGGAAAGTTCTGACGAAAGTGTGAATAATGTCAGTAAGAGTGTGGATAAAATTGGAGGAAAGAGATAAATAAGGTAACAAAAAATTAATAAACACAGATTTACAGAAGAAATGGAACGAAAGAATTTTCAGGAAGATATTGAAGGAAATCTATTTGGATTTGAAAAGTAAGAGGACATAGACAAGTTCAATAAGAACAGTGTTTTGGTGAAAGTCATATTGATAAAATGTTGAGATATGGATGTGAAGACATAAAATTCTGGATCCATTAATTCAACAGATCCTATTGATTTTAAATGTTGGGAACAAATGCTTTAACACTGACCTTAAAAATATTATACAGATATAACTGTCATGAACTTTTCTTAGAGGTATTCTGTGAACAATTTTGAAAAATTTATTTAGCCAGGAGATTATAGATTGAACAACAGCACAGAGAAGCCTAATTTGTCCTTCAGTTCCAATTAGTGACCCATCTATCCATATCAGTTTGGGATTTTATTGAAATATTTTTATCAGCCTACTCATTATAAATGTAGGACAAGTAACACCAAGTATTAGATTAAACATACAGTTTTACTGATGTGACTGAAGACTCCTTGAATTGATTCTTCTTTAGAACAGAAAATGCCTCAATAGACTTTAACAAATCATAACCGCCAAATACTCTATTGAAATCTAATTCTTCTTAGGTATATCTCCATGCTGAAATAACCCTGTCAATCAACCTGACACAAATTGTTATATGTAGAAAAATGTTCTTATAAACTTCAAGCTTTTATTGAATGGAAAAATTCAGACATTACACTCACCACTAGGATTAAATGCCTAAAAAGATAAGACATTTTGCTTTAATGCCTTTCTTTCATTTTCACATACACATTGTCAAGTTGTGAAGTTTTCAGATGTAACAATAATACAATGGTGACTTGTATTAACACAACATCTAGAATCTAATGTTAATTTGGATACTTACTAATTAGCTCCAAATTTTGTGCATATTTATATTTCTCCTGCGTAAACTAATGAGCTCCAAGAAAATGTCCCTAAGGAGCCTTTCAATTCTAATATCACTGTTCTCTCAAAATGCTTTAAATTCTACATGCTCTAATGTGGGCATAGGGTTATATTGTGGAACTTTTCTCCTCAGAGAGTGAGTATTACCCTATTGCTTAACATGGACAAAGTACTTTCATACATAGACTGAGCGTGTGCAAACAAGAAGTGGTAGTTGAACAATGTTCTTAGCAGTTTGTACAGATGAAATGGAAATAGAGCAACTATGAACTCAAAAGGAATGTGCAAAGAAGACAAAGACACAAAGGAGAATGTGCCAAGAAAAGCTGAAGTATAATTTCAAATAATGTGCTCAGGTGTGAGGGTGTGTTCAAAGTACAGTTTCAGAAAATGTAGTTGGATATCTTGGGAGAAAACTGTTTTAAACTATTTTGGGATAATTGTACAAGTATAAGCCCCTAACTCTGACTCTAATCAGCCACAACATCATCAACTTAGGGACTATTTTCCAAGTGCAAAGTAAGAAAAAGAGGGCTGATCACAGTTAGTGTTCAAGTTGAAGCAATGGCAATCACAAAAATTTTCTTTTAAGTTTTCATTTATTTTGGAGCATTTAAGTAGGGAAAAGCCAAGTAAATACTTTGCATGTACCTAAATTAAGTGGGACGTATTATATTGTCTCTCTTTAATTTGGAAGTTATAGATTATGTCTTTTCCTACTCTAACTTGGGACAATGATCTGCTGTCAGTTATTTTCTTCTCTTACCTTTCTTTTCCCCTTCCACTTACATAATTATTATTTAAAGAGATATAATTGGGCTTGCATTTCTAAATTCTTCAAAATTATCTGAACTACTTCATACTTTTGGCAGCCTCCTATATCTTTCTCAAGGGAAATATTTTGTCACTATCATTTTAATCATATGATATCTTCCTGCCTAATTTAGTGCAAGATATACATTAGACTCATCCAGATATCTCAACACTTGTAGCAACATAAAATACTATCTTACTTGGAAATCATATTAGTATGTCTGGTGAGTTGGCATCTCTCATTTTTGAATGGCCTTAAGAGATACTTACATACAATCATGTTTTAAAACAAAATACCACTCAGTAGATGAACGAATTAACAAAATGTGGTTTATATATGTACAGAGGAATTCTATACTTCCAATTCATAAGGAAATGGAAAGACTTGGAAAAATCCTACTAAGAAAAATAAGCAAGAAAAAAGAAACAGATTCCATGGTTTCCCCCATTTGTAATAACTAGGAAATATCTAGGATAGTCCTAGCAGATGAGCAAAATGGCTATATAGCTATCTATAAATGACCGCATAAAATGATGTTGAGCAAAATAAACTCCTAGCTATGGAAAGAGAGGTTTTTTTGTGGTTGTTGTTTTTAATGTACTATGTGATTTCTTTTTTCTTTTGTGTTTTCCTCTATGGTTTGTCCACTGTTGTATTTAATTTCAGTATCCTGTGTATTGTATATACATTTATCTTCATTTGGCAAGGGAAGCAGAACAATAAAATGGCAAGACAAAGGACAAAAGGCAAACCAATGCAATAGCAATATTCACAAGACAATATGTTAGAAATTTACATTACAACTTGTGAGGAATATTGGGGTGAAGGAAAAGTGTGAGAAAAATGAAGGAGGGGGTAAAAATTTTGACGTTATGTATCCACTACCTAACAATTACTGCAACCCCTTCTATATATCAGCTTGACAATAAAATTAAGTTAAAATGAGCTGCATATAATATAATTTCACTGTACTGGTACAGTAAATATTATTCTATGTGTATTACCTTTTAAAAAAAATGAACATTTTGCGTGCTAATTTGAATGACCTCTTTCTTTATCAGAGGGACATCAACTGGAATGTTATCAAACTATACATTATTTTCAGAATGTAGTTGCCATTATTTTGAAAAAAATATTATTTTAGTATTGTCTTATACTAAAACAGAAAACAGTTCAATTCTATGGAAACTGCTAACTTTGAAAACTGACTAATTGTTAAGAGGACAGAATATATCTGTTCCTCAACATTCTATGACTACTAACAACTCATTTTCAAATTCTGAACATGCCATACCAGAGACATTCAAAACAGTACCTGTTTGCATTTTAATTAATTCAGCAATTGATGCAGTTTCCAATGAGGCGCTACATATTTAAAAGTCAACAGAAAAAAAAGACACGTACTGGTTGAGGTTAAAACTATGAAATCTATAATAATTAATTCCTTAATAGTAAACATTATTATATCAGAGTAAGCTATTATTTCTATGACAATCAATCCCAAGGTTTTATGCCGTAAAGTCATCCTAGCCCAACAATTTCCAACTGGTAAGGTGCACGTTAAAATTCCCTAAATTCACATCATGACAACTTTATGACTATTGTCAAAATGTATTACACTTCTGCTAATGTGATGCCATTCTTATTGTGGAAAGAATACTACACTAAACTTTGCTACATCATTTTCCCCGCAGTGGTGTTCTTGAGATCAGAGCACTTACAAATATTTTATTTTATTACATATATTTTATTATATATTTTATCTATCATAGATAATCAGGAGATCTGTATATCTTCATATTAAGATTTGAAGAATATGGTTGAAAGCCCACCCAGACAGGAAGGTTCCTTATATTCTTATCTCCAATAAACTCATAATGAAAAGCCAGACCCAAGTGGCACTGAGGTTCAAGTGGTAGTGCAGGAGCCTTGAGCAAAAACAGGATCAGGGACAGTGCCCAAGCCCTGAGGTTAAGCCTAGGACAAACCAAACAACAAAAACAAAATAAAAACAAACCTCAAATGTACCATTTTTCTCATTGTATGCAGAGGTTCATAATTAAGGAAATTTCTTCCTGTGTTATGTATAGGTAGAAAAAAAAAAGATGTCACACAATTACTCTCTTCATACCACGTTACACCAAAGTCTCAAAAGATGGCTCTTTTTCTATATTTATAAATTAATATCATCAATTTGTTGACAATTTGTCTAGATTATTCACATTATCATCTTACACATGAACTGGTGGAATTATCTATTAACTAAGTTCTTATTATACCTCACTTGAAAGAATATTCTAGTCAATTAGAATACCAGATTCATTAGGGAATTTGTAAATTAAATCTTTTACTTGAAAAGGATTTTGTAGTATCCTATAGAATATTAAATTATAAACAAAAAATATCTATTTTAAATCTAAATTCTAATTTAGCCAGGTCTACAAAGTCCTACATTAAATGAACTTTCCCATTTCATCAGGCTTAAACTTTTGTAATCCTTCATCATTTCTTGGGACTCTAACAGAATGATACTTACTTTTTCAAATTTTTGGTTGGGAACCATGAGCTCTTTTGCATCTAGAAATGTTCTATAATTAAGACAACATTTAAAACACAACTGAGGATTATATATGAGTTGCATTTCTATAGGAAACTTGACTTCTCAAAACATAATAATAAAATTAGCCCAAATTTCCACCTGTGTATTACTTTCTGGTTTATTTTATATTCCTTTCTTGTTTGGTTTTATTGAGACAATATTTTATTGTTCTAGTTGGTCAAAGTTTCTGATCAGCTCATGTAACTTGGGAGTGGAGTCCATGAGGTCCATTAAATAAAACATCATGTCATTTTCATTTTTTTCTTCTTTTTCCTATTTTTAAATTTATTATTTTTTATTGTGAAAAAATTGTACAGAGCGATTAAAATTACCTGGGCAAGAAAATATGTACATTTCTTCTGAAGCATTGTAGCTTCCTAATTTGTTTCCCCTTCCCATCCTTTCCCATCCTCCCCCCTTGTCCCCACAACCAAAGGTGTAAAGTTCGTTTTCGATATAAAGACTTGTACATCTCATTGTTGCAAGGGGTCCACCTGTATCCCTATTTAAACTATTTGTTTTTTCCTTTCCCCTCCACAAATTATACCAACATCAAATACAGTGAAAGCATGGGTTATACCGTGGGGGAAGAAATACAAAGCAACAAAGAAATAAATTTATAAATGTGTTAGAAATAATCCCACAAAAGAAAAAAAACATTTGAATACATATTTTAGGGTTCATTTCCCTAACATCAACTTATCTGACCAATTCTGCTTGACTCAGACTTATACTAGTTACTGTAAATAAGGGAGACCATGGGACCTATGTTTCTTTGGACCTGGCATACTTCACTTAATATAATTCTTTGTAAGTCTTTCTATTTCCTAACAAATGGGGCAATGTCATTCTTTCTGAGGGAAGCATAGAATTCCATTGTGTATATATACCCCATTTTCTTGATCCATTCATTTACTGAGGGTCATCTGGGTTGGATCCATATCTTAACTATGGTAAATAATGATGCAATAAACACAGTCGTGCTGGAAGCTTTAGTGTGGTCTTGTTTGTGAACTTTTGGGTCAATGCCCAAAAGTGGGATTGCTGGGTCATAGGGGAGATCTATGTGGAGTCTTTTGAGGAACCTCCATATTGCTTTCCAAAGTGGTTGAACAAGTTTACACTGTCACCAACAGAGCAGTAAGGTTCTCTTCTGTCCGCATCTCCTTCAGCATCTCTTTTTATTAGAGATCTTGATTATAGCCATTATAACTGGGGTGAGATGTTATTTCAATGCTGTTTGGATTTGCATTTCTTTCATGGCTAGAGAGTTTGAGCATTTATTTATGTGTTTATTGGCCATCCTTCTGTCTTCTTCAGAGAAATTTCTCTTTAAGTCTTTAGCACAATTATTTATTGGACAGTTGATTCTTTGAAGATTTGTGGTTGGGGGATTTAATTTTTTAATTTCTAAGTATATTTTAGATATGAGACCCTTGTCCATTGTATGGCTAGTGAAGATCTCCCAATCCGTGGGCTTTCTATTGATCTTGTTAGCTATGTCCTTTGCCAGGCAGAAGCTCTGCAATTGCATGCAATCCCATTTTTCCAACCTTTTTTTAAATTATTTTGTGCTCTGGGTCTCTATTAAGAAAATTCTGGCCTGCCCCAAGGAGACCTAGGGTTTCTCCTATTCCATCCTGTAATATTTTCAGAGTGTCTGCTTTGACTCCGAGGTCTTTAATCCATTTGGAATTGATTCTGGTGCAGGGTGATAATGATCTAGTTTAGTTTTCTACAAGTAGTTAACGAATATTGCTAGCATCATTTACTGAAGAGGCTGTCTTTCTTCCATTCTATTTTTTTAACTCCCTTATCGAAAATTAGATGGCTATGGGACTGTAGGTTCATTTCTGGGTTTTCAATTCTATTCTATTGGTCATCTTGTATGTTTTACTTCATCTTTCCTTATTTGGATTCCCTTTAAGTTTGCATCTTGTCTTATTGCCCCAGCTAGCATTCTAATACTAAGTTGGAGAGGAGTGGAGAGAGCAGACATCCTTATCTCTTTCCTGAATAATAAGAAATGGCTTTATCTTTTCACCATTAAGTATAATGCTGGCTGTAGGTTCGTCAACTCTTAGCAGAAAGAACAAAACTGGAGCAATATCACTTCCAAATTTCAAACTATACTAAAAAGCCATAGTAATAAAACCAGCTTGGTATTGGCACAAGAACATGCCTGAGGACCAATGATATAGTACTGAGGACTCAGAAATAAACCCATTGACCTATAGCCACCTAATCTTTGACAAGGGAGCTAAAAGAATAGAAAGGAAGAAAGACAGACTTTTCATTATATGGTGCTGGTAAAATTGGTTAAACACCTGTAGAAAACTAAGGCTAGATCCATAAATATATATATATATATATATATATATATGATACACATATATCATATATATACATATATATGATATATATATATGTCACCCTGCATGAGGATCAAGTCGAAATGAATCAAAGACCTCAACATAAAAGCACACACCGTGAAAACATTACATGAAGGATAAGAGAAACTCTAGGGCTCTTTAGCACAGGCCAAAATATTCTTAATAGTGAATCAGAAACAAAACAAATCAAAGAGAGGTTGGACAAATGGGATTGTATGAAACAGCAGAGCTTCTGCAAGGTAAAGTTCATAGATTGCAAGATCAATAAAAAGCCCACTTACTCAGAGAAGTTCTTCATGAGTCATAAAACAGAAAAAGTCTTATATCTAATATATACTTAGGACTCAAAATCATAAATCCCAGTCCAACAAATCCTCAAAGAAACAACTGCCCAATAACTAAGTCAGCTGAAGACTTACAGAGAGACTTCTTTGAAGAGGAAATAAAAAATGTCCATTAGACACATGAAGAAATGCTCAATTTTTATAGTCATAAAAGAAATGCAAATCAAAACATTGAGATTACACCTCACTCCAGTTAGAAAGGCTATAAACAAGAAATGTAATAATGACATGTGCTGGTGGGGATGTGGCTAAAAGGAACCTTACTGCATTACTTGTAGGAGTGTAAACTTGTTTAACCACTTTGGAAAGCAGTATGGAAATTTTTCAAAAGATTCCATGTAGAGCTCCCCAGTGACCCAGCAACCCCACTTTTGCACACTTACCCAAATGATCACAAACCTACCAGCACAACCATGTTTATTGCAGTATTATTCACCATAGCTATGATATGGTACCAACCCCGATGCACCTCAATAGATGAATGGTTCAAGAAAATGTGGTACACATACACACACATACACACAAACACACACACACACACACACACACACACACACACACACACACACAAACACACACTGGGATTCTATGCTTCCATCAGAAAGAATGACACTGCCCCATTTGTAGGAAATTGAAAGACTTTGTAAAAATTATATTAAGTGAAGTAAGCCAGACCCAAAGAAACATAGGTCCCATCATTTACCTTGTTTTACCTTTGTTTGCAAGGATTAGCACATGTATAGGACAAGCAGAGAAGATCAAAGGCTAGGTACATATGACCATACAAGATGATGTTAAGCGAAATGTACACAAGTGGTTTTTCCTTTCTTTCTTTTGTTTTTAATATGCTTATAATTCTCTATGTGATTCTTTTTTTTAAATTTAATTTAATTTTATTTGTGAACATACTGTACAGAGGAGTTACAGTTACATGGGCAGGATAATGCGTACATTTCTTACCAAGCATTGCAGCCTCCTCCTTTGTTTACCCTTCACATCCCTTCCCAGCCTCCCCCCTTCCCCCCTAAACCCAATCCTTCTCCTTCCCCCCCTTTCCCCCCCTTCCCCGCCCCCCACCCCGCACCAACGTTGTAAAGCTCGTTTTGGACATGACAACTTGTACTTCTTATTGTTGCAACAGGTCCACCTGTATCCTTAAACAACTGGTTTTCCCCCATCTCCTCCACAAGTTATACTGACAACAAATATAGTGAAAGCAGGGGTTATACTGTGGGGGAGGGACATACAAAGCAACAAAGAGATAATCTTATAAGTGTGTTAGAAACACATGCATGAAAGAAAAAAAACATTAAAATACACATCTAAGGGTTCATTTTCCTGACATCACATTATCTGAGCTTTTCCGCTTGACTCATACATATACTAGATATTACAAATAAGGGAAACCATGGGACCTACGTTTCTTTGGGCCTGGCTTACTTCACTTAATATAATTTTTTCCAAGTTTTTCCATTTCCTAACAAATGGGGCAATGTCATTCTTTCTGATGGAGGCATAGAATTCCATTGTGTATATATACCACATTTTCTTGATCCATTCATCTACTGAGGGGCATCTGGGTTGGTTCCATATCTTAGCTATGGTAAATAATGCTGCAATAAACATAGTTGTGCTGGTAGCTTTAGTGTGGTCTTGTTTGTAAACATTAGGGTAAATGCCCAAAAGTGGGATTGCTGGGTCATAGGGGAGCTCTATGTGAAGTCTTTTGAGGAACCTCCATACTGCTTTCCAAAGTGGTTGAACAAGTTTACATTCCCACCAACAATGAAGTAAGGTTCCTTTCTGTCCACATCCCCTCTTTTCTGAATAGAGACCCGGAAACACAACAAATCAAAGAAAGGTTGGACAAATGGGATTGCATAAAGTTGCAGAGCTTCTGCAGGGCAAATGACATAGCTAGCAAGATCAATAGAAAGCCCACGGATTGGGAGAAGATCTTTACTAGCCATACAACGGACAAGGGTCTCATATCTAAAATATACTTGGAACTCAAAAAATTAAACCCCCCAACAACAAATCCTCAAAGAAACAACTGCCCAATAAATAAGTGGGCGAAAGACTTAAAGAGAAACTTCTCTGAAGAAGAAAGAAGGATGGCCAATAGACACATGAAGAAATGTTCAACATCCCTAGCCATAAAAGAAATGCAAATCAAAACAACATTGAGATATCACCTCACTCCAGTTAGAACGGCAAAAATCAAGAACTCTATGTGATTCTTTTGTACGTTATTCCCCCACGGTAAACCCGTTTTCACTGTATTTGAGTCCAGTGTTCTGTATCATATATATATATATATATATATATATAATATATATTGATTTGGGGAGTAGAGGGGATATAGCAGAATGCTTAAATGGGGATGCAGGTTGACCATTGTGACAATGAGATGTACAGGTTATTGTGTTGAAAATGAATTTACAATATCAGGCAGGGGTCGAGGAGGGAAGAGTTGGAGAGGTGGGGAGGGAAAGGACGGTAGGGGTAAAACAAAGTAGGAGGTAACAATGCTGTATAGGAAATGTATTCATTACCTAGTCCTGTAACTCTTAGCCCGCTGTACAGTATTTTTACAATAAAAATATATTTAAAAAATCTCTGCGTGCTGTAGATTTCCAGTGCTGGTCTCAAAATTGCATTATCTGCCTATTCTGGCTGTGGTTAGGTCCACCTGCCCAATGGATCAGTAATCTTCAAGGCATCTTGGTCCTGCAGTGGGACTTGAATTATCCAGTGGTGGTTGGAACCAGGCCAAGGACAGGACAAAACCACTTTCAGGACATGGCTTCGTCATTACCCATGCAACTAGGGTTGCAAGCAGAATTTCTCTGAATTTGACTCCAGAAAACCGTCAGTGAACCAAAAGGCAAGTCCACCAAACACCTCACTCCTCCCCCCCCCCCATTTCCTCCTTTCTCCCTCCCTTGGAAAGTATAAAATAATTTTGCAGGTCTTGATACACACACAAAATGCCCACCATCTCCCCTGGTAAACGGTTTCAAGTCACTAAGTCATGTCATCGGATAATGCTGCATTCATTATTCTGGACAACATCTTCAGGTTGTTTGATGCTTTAATTTTTTGTTGTTGTTGTTGACGTTGTTAGGGGGGCCTGAACTCTGGGTCTGGGTGCTGTCCTTGAGCTGTTCAGCTCAAGGCTAGCGTATTACCACTTTAGCCACAGTGTCACTTCCAGTTTTTTTCTGCTTATGTGGTGCTGAGGAATTGAACCCAGGACCTCATGCATGCAAGACAAGCACTCTAACACTGTGTCTTCTTCCAGCCCTAATGATTTAATTCTTTAAAATTTCTTTTTGTCAGTCAAGGGCCTTGAATTCAGGGCTTCGGAATTAATATATCCCAGATTTCTTCAGCTCAAGGGGAGCCCTTTCCCAATTGAGCCTCAGTTGCACTTCCTGTTTGGAGATAAGTGATTCACAGACTTTCATGCCAGGATTTGCTTTGAACAGGTGAATTTTTAAATTATATTTCTTCTAGGTATTTATTGGTACATTACAGTTTTTCTGTAATTTAAAGTTTTCTGTAAACCTTTGTCTTCAAGTAATCCAACAGCATTAAATATTACATTTCGAAGCTATCCTTTAGCACATCCATTTTGAAATTATTATCTTAAGATAAAATTCTAATTCTTTGTAAAAACAACCCATTAAAGTCCAAATGGGAAATATGCTAATTTCAGCAGCCTTGACTCTCCTTCCTCTTTTTTTCTCTCCAGTATCTTTTCTTATTTTGGAACGAGTGTCTTAGACTGTCCAACTATTCAAAAGGAAGCTTATTCCATTAATTTAATAAGAAAGGAATCCAGCCTGCCTGCATCTCAAGGCAACTTTGAGTATAATGTTAATCTAATAATTCATGTCAGTGGATTTTCAGTCATTTCGATAATTTTTTGTGTCACCACTCATTAAAGAGGTTCCAAAAAGCAAGAATCAAAAATCATGTTTTGCTTTCTAAGAATGTTTGAAAAGCTAGTAATTCAACAAGACACATTTTATTCTTCCAAGATTCCATGGTGAAGAATTTCTCTTTTATCATAGCCCTTAGCACTGACCCCTTCCCTTCAAACTTGTAGCTTTGTTCAGTTTTCTTGTTCCAGCTTTCATTTTGGTAATTGCCTCAGTTATATCCTTGTAGTATTTGCAATGAAATTCCATTTATTGTTAGAGAGCTCAATTCATATTGCCAAAGGCAGACTCATGAACATATCATAAAGCATAAACTATTGAGTGTCATTAACATGATCATATGCAACAATTCCATAAATTAATATAAGTACCACATAAATGTGCATCTTCATATACTTTTTAAAATGCAAAGTAGTTGCATATCTATGTCATAAATCATTCAGATCACTGGTAGAAGAGATTAAGCTAAAACTTTTATTTATATCATCCCCAATATTTTTGTCAAATTTTCTTTTCTCATTAACTTTCACCTTAGGGCCTGATTTTCCTAGTAATAAGTTAAAAGTTGATATCCTTGAATTTTAGTCCCCTCTGAGTAACCTCTTTTCTTTCCACCACCAGTTAGTCCCTCATGATAAATACCTGAGGAATAACGTCCTATTATGCCTGTAAGAGGAGTACCCAAGTTGATTGTCTGTGTCTACTAGTGCCTTGCTTTGTTTGGGAATGTGGTAGCAGAGACAGAGTGTCAGGGATCAGGTGGCTGGAACCATGGTGTTAAGAATTATGGGTAGCAAAATGAGTAGCAGAGAAAGGCAGTACCAGGGTAATTGCTGAGTTGCAGTGGGAGGAAATTGGGTAGCAGCAACAGCTTTGCAGGGGTTGGGGTAGATAATACAGGCATCCAGAACAATTTAGCAGTGACAAGGAAACATAGACAAAGTGAAAGATAAAAGTTGTGAGGCATAGTGGGAATTATTTGTCTAACCATTCTAAAAACATGGAGGAGGGTTATTTGAAACTAAAACTACAAAAGAAAATTTAAGGTCTTGGTGCTAACAAATCTGTCCAGGTGTTATTACATCACACAGAAAATTCAAAATGGTTTTTCGTCAGGAATACAGAGGTCAAAGGTATTATAATTCTTATTTCAAAATGCAAATTAAAGGGGAAAATTAGTCAGGAGATAAAATTCATATTGAAAGTTAATATTTAATTGGAAAAGAAGATCCTAGATGGCAGACTAAAGACAAAACAGTATCAGAGCATTATATGTTCAATAATAATTGAGAGGGCTGGGAAGTTGGCTCAGTGGTAGAGCACTTGCCTTGCATGCATGAGGACCTGGGTTCGATTCCTCAGCACCACATAAGCAAAAAGAATAAAAGCCGGAAGTGGCGCTGTGGCTCAAGTGGTAGAGTGCTAGCCTTGAACTGAAGAGCTGAGGGACAGCGCCCAGGCCCAGAGTTCAGGCCCCACAACCGGACCCAAAAAAAAATAATAATAATTAAGAAATTTCATTGAAAAATTGAGCTGGAATGTGCACATCAGCAAAGGCAAGCAATCAGAGCCTACCACCATGAAAGAAACACCATAATATATATCTCAGAAAAAGGAACCAAGTTCCTTATCCTTGATTTCAATGATACACATTACCCCCCTTAGACACACACACACACACACACACATACACACACACACACACACGAATGTATGCAACAGCTCAATCTACTCACATCCATTCAACATGAATCAAAGATCTTCCTGTAATATTTGAAACTTTAAAAGTTTGAAATTTTACTCTGAAAACATTACAGGAAGGAATAGGAGAATCCGTAGTTCTCCTTGGCCCAGGCCGAAATTTTCTTAATAGAGACCCAGAAATACAAATATAATCAAAGACAAATGGGACAAATGGGATTGCATAAAATTGCAGAGCTTCTGCATGGCAAATGACATAGCTAGCAAGATCACTAGAAAGCCCATGGATTGGGAGAAGATCTGCACTAGCCATAAAACGGACAAGTGTCTCATATCTAAAATATACCTGGAAATCAAAAAATGAATTCCCTCAAAAACATATCTTCAAAGGTACAAATGCCCATTAAATAAGTGGGCTAAAGACTTAAAGAGAAACTTCTCAGAAGAGGAAAGAAGGATGACCAATAAATACATGAAGAAATGCTCAACCTATCTAGCCATAAAAGAATTGCAAATAAAAACAACATTGAGGTACCACCTCACACCAGTTAGAATGGCTATAATCAAGAACTCTAATAACCACAGATGCTTGAGGGAATGTGGACAGAAGGCAACCTTACTACATTTTTGGTGGGAGTATAAACTTGTTCAACCACTGTGGGAAGCGGTATGGAGGTTCCTCAAAGGCTCCACATAGAGCTCCCCTATGACCCAGTAATCCCGCTTTAGGGCATTTACCCACATGATCACAAACAAGACCATACTAAAGCACACCTATGTTTATTGCAGAAATATTTACCGTCGCTATGGTATGGAACCAACCCAGATGCCCTTCAGTAGATGAATGGATCAACAAAATGTGGTATATATACACAATGGAATTCTAGGCCTCCATCAGAAAGAATGACATTACCCCATTTGTGAGGAAATCGAAAGAATTGGAAAAATATATATTAAGTGAAGTAAGCCAGACACAAAGAAACGTAGTTCCCATGGTTTCCCTTATTTGCAATAACTAGTATATGTATGAGTCAAGCGGAAAAGGTCAGATAATGTGATGTCAGGAAAATGAACCCTTAGATATGTATTTTAATGTTTTTTTCTTTCATGCATGTGTTTCTAACGCATTTATAAGATTATCTCTTTGTTGCTTTGTATGTCCCTCCCCCACAGTATAACCCCTGCTTTCACTATATTTGATGTCAGTATAACTTGTGGAGTAGATGGGGAAAAACCAGTTGTTTAAGGATATAGGTGGACCTATTGCAACAATGAGAAGTATATGTTGTCATGTCCAAAACGAGCTTTACAAAGTCGGTGCGGGGGAGGGGGGGAGGGAAAAGGGGGGGAAAGGAGAAGGATTGGGATTGGGGGGGAGCGGGGAGGCTGGGAATGGATGTGAAGGGTAAACCAAAGGAGGAGGCTGCAATGCTTGGTAAGAAATGTACGCATTATCCTGCCCAAATAAAATTAAATTAAATTAAAAAAAAAAGAAAATAAAGAATAACATAAATAAATATAACATGATTTTAATAGTAATGGTAAACATAAATACAATGTCGATTATTTTCCCGAGCAATTTAATAAAAACCTCAAGGAAAAGAAATCAACTTTTTTGAGTGCTGATACTATGGTTTAAACTTAGGATCTTACCTTGTCACTTAGGGTTTTTCCCTTAAAGTTGGTGCTCTGCATTTGAACGACAGCTCCCCTTCCAACTTTATTTGGGGGATTATATAGAGATAAGAATCTCATGGAATAAAAATCATTTGTGCCCTACCTTGGGGCTAATTTCACATAACATCCTCTTATATGGTTATATGGTACCATGTACTAGTTACTCCAAGTAAGATTAACCATGGGACTTATGGTTATATGAGCCTGGCTTATTTCACTTAATACAATTGTTTCTACGTCTTTCCTAGCAAATGGGACGATGTCATTCTCTCTGATGGAGGCATAGAATTCCATTGTGTGTGTGTGTGTGTGTTTGTGTGTGTGACATTTTCTTGATCCATTCATCTACTGAGGGGCATCTGGGTTGGTTCTATATCTTAGCTATGGTAAATAATGCTGCAATAAACATAATTGCACCGGTAGCTTAGTATGGTCTTGTGTGTGATCATTAGGGTAAATACCCAAAAATGGGGACTGCTGGATCATAGGGAAGCTCTAAGTGAGGTCTTAGAAAACATTATATCCAGTGAAGTAAGCCAAAAGCAAAGAAACATTGGTCCTATGGTTTCCCTTATTTACAGTAACTATTATATGTCTGGAACAAGGATAAAAGTTCAAAAGCTATGTACATACGACAAGATAAGATGCTGTTAAGCGAAATGAACCCCAAGACAGGGTTTATAATCTACCATGTGTTTTTTTTTTTTTTATGTTCCTCCCCAATTGTTTAACCCTTGTTTTCACTGTATTTAGGGTCGGTGCCCTGCATCTTGTATACACCTTTCTCTAGCTTGGGGAGGGGAAGGGAAAAAACAAAATAGATAAATAGTGATATAGGCTGACCCATTGTACCAATGAGATGCACAAGACACTATGTTAAAAAAGGATATTTGCAATATAGGCGGGGAAGAGGGGAAAGGAATAGAGGGGAATGAAGTTATGGTGTTTGGAGGGGAGGGGAAGGGAAAAACAAAGGAGGAGGTAACGATGTTTGATAGAAAATGTACTCAATAACTTGCTCATGTAACTATAACCCCTCTACACAGCATTTTTACAATGAAAAACTCTTTTAAAATCAGAATGTGTGCCTGGCATTGGTGGCTCACGCCTGTAATCCTAGCTACTCAGGATGCTGAGATCTGAGGATCAGGGTTCAAAGACAGCCAGAGAAAGAAAATCCGTGAGACTCTTATGTCCAATAAAACCACTAGAAAACCGATACTGGTACTGTAGCTCAAGCGGTAGAACCCTCCCCTTGAGCTGAAGAGTGCAGGGACAGCGCCTAAGCCCATAGTTCAAGCCCCACGACCGACAAAAAAAAAAAAAACAGAAGGTGTCATGTACACCAAGTATAGTAGCCCCATCTGTAATCCCAGCTGATTGGGAAGCAGAATTGACAAGGATCTTGGTCTGAGGCCAGGCCAAAGAAATAATTGCCAAGACAGCCATCTCAACAAATGAGTTGCCCATACTGTTTCACATCTGTAATCCTAGCTAATTATGTTTTGAGGCATAGGTAGCAAAGTCTCAGTCAATCTAAGATCCGACCAAGGCAAAAGTTCAAGACCTCAAGTAAATAAAATGGACTAGAAGTATGGCAAAAGTAGTTGATATGCTTGGTGCTATACAGACAACGTCCTGTCTAGCAAGCAGAGAACCCCTGAATAGAACCCTAGTAATATGCCTTTCTTCCACCAAAAAGACTAAATAACTTTGTCGTATTTGAACATCTAATTTCAAGGCCAATGACATATGAGAGATGGTGATATTATCTTAAAAATTAGGTATTCAAAAGATACAAAGTTCTTTACGTTTTGAAAAAATAGAAAAAGTAGGAAAATGCATGTGATTTTTGTTAGTTCCATAATTCTTGAAAACATAAAATGTACTCAAGTGTTTAATATATATCCATATGTGTGCATATATCCATGTATGTGTATATATATATATATATATATATATATGTGTGTGTGTGTGTGTGTGTGTGTGTGTGTGTGTGTGTGTGTGTGTGTGTATGTATATAATCATATATAGAGAGAGATACATATATATATGGTTCATCCCTTTTCTGTGTAGCAAATGGTACAAATAAATCTGTACAATCACTACTCAAAGGCAAGAATAGACAAAGAGAATGAGCAGAGAACTCATACCCAGGAATCTATGGTTAGCCCATAACCTTGAAAATCTTTTACATCAGTGTGCATGTATCAGTTACTGCAGTACAGGGACAATACGATGGCAATGAGATACCAGGCAGATGAAATGAGAAATGAGAGATACAAATGGTACAATGTTCTTTCTGATGGGTAAGTAGAATTTCCAGTGTGTGTGTGTGTGTGTGTGTGTGTGTGTGTGTGTGTGTGTGTTTGTGTATTACATTTACTTGATACATTTCTCTTTTGGGGAGTATCTGGGCTGATTCAGTAAGCATGGTTGTGCTGATACCGTTACTATATGCTGGTTTATAATCTTTCAGGTAAATGCCCAGGATTAGAGTTGCTGGAAGTGGGTAGTCAAAAGAGGAGTGAAGTGGGAAAAAGTAGAAGATTGAATAGAAGAAAAGAGGGAAAATGCAGAGAGAAATCCAGTAAATATCCTACAAAATTAAGAAGAGTGAAGGAAGAGGTATATAGGGGAGGGATGGATGAGAATTTTGCAAAGGTTGGCATTGATCAAGGTATATTGTATGCATAAACTGCTTTATTTAATGATAACTGCTTGCTGCTTAAAATAATAATTAAAAAATCATGTCCCTAAAATGTTAAGCAATTAGAAGCAAAGCATGAGAATCTGCTCAGATAATCTCTAGGGTCAATAAATTGTTTTTGGTTAGGGTAAGTTTTAGAACAACACTAATGATACATATCATCTGAAGAAAATTAAATGATTTCCAGCTATTTAAAATAATCATTTTTGAAGATATGGCTCAAGTGGCAGAGTGCTACTTAGTGAGCAAAGCTGTCAGATAATGAATTCAAGTCTCAATCTCGAACAAAAGTAAAAACAATCAGTATAATTCAGGCAATTTCCTGGGCACTAGTAGCTCATGCATTAATCCTACCTTAAATCAGAAGGCAGAGATCTGGGGATTTCAGTTCAATGTCAGCTTAGATAGGAATGTCTGTGAGACTCTCATCTCCAATTCACTGTCAAAGAAAGCTGGAAGTGCACTCATGGCTCCAGTGGTAGAATGCTAGCCTACAGCTAAAAGCTCAGGGGCAAAACCCAAGCCTTGAGTTCAAGCCTTAGAATAGTGCATATACATACACAAAGAAAGTAAGTCACTCAATTTCTCAACCTTCCATTTCCCTAATTCTAACTCTAATCTTGGACAGAACCCTAAGAGTAATCTTGATGATAATAGTAACACAATCCTAAAATTAATGGAAAATACTCGAGTTTACACACATTCTAACAGATACTAATTGTCTTTGAAATAATTTGCAGTTTGCTTCCAAATCCTACAGATTCCCTGACTTGGACTCTGAAATCATTCCCTATTATGAATCATTAACCTTAAATCTTCATATCATGAAAACGATCAAAATTTCCACTGATCTTAATGGTTACTGAACTCCTATATCTCCAAAAAGAAGTTGCAGGTTTTTTTTAAAATCTAGTTTAGTACCTAACCTTAACTATATATAAACCTTACTAGTAACCTAACTCTAAATTTAACCCTATTCAAAAGTGAATAGAAAACTTAGGAAAACTCTGTAGTTTTTGTTAAATTTCAAACTTATTTTACTTGAAAATGTTAGTAGAGAACTTTTACCGTAAAGCTTACCCTTCCCTAAGCCTAAGTCTAACCTGAACTAGAACAGTAACCCTAACCCTAGAACTAATAGCCTTTGGATTCTAAAAGCCATACAAATACATTAGTTTTTATTCATCCTAACTTTGATTCAAGTCATCTTTCTAAAAATAGTTTGTAGTTTTACACAGTATCTTGCCATTTTTGTAACCCGAACCCTAACTGGAATATTCAGGCTAACCCTCACACTAATCATACCCTAATCTTAATATTATTAGCAGTTTCTTATTTCACATTCATCCTAATTCTAACTAGACTTGTTATTCGAAGATTTACTTTCAGTTTGACCCTAAACTTTCCATTTCCCTAAGGCTAACTCTAACTCCAGCTGGAACTGAAACCTAACTTTCACTTTAATGATAGTCCAATTCTAATGTTTAAGAAAAAGACTCTAGTTTTTAATCATTCTAATGGATACTCCAGTTTGCAATCTGAAATGCGTTTCAATTTGTCCTAATTCCCACAATTTTTCTGACTCTACCTCAGAAGTTATCTTGTTTCCTAACATGAAGTATTATAATATTTGTCCTCAAATTCTCTTATCAGGAAAAATACTGTAGTTTCCAATGATCTTACCTTTTCCTGAACCCCTGTACCCTGAACAATTTCAGATTTACTTACCATCTAATCCATTACTTAACACTAACTCTCAAGCTAAACATGGCTGGAAAACTCTCATTAATTATTACTAGAATGATCACTGAGAAATAAATATAATGATAATGCTCTAGTTACTATTCAATCTCACATTTTTGCTCCTAGTAGTTAGTGAAAACTGAAATGTTTTTTGGTAAGTCATGGGGCTTGAACTCTGGGCTTGGGCGCTATCCCTCTGCTCTTCAGCTCAAGGCGAGCCTTCTACTGCTTGAGCCACAGCTCCACTTCCAGGTTTGGGGGTGTTTAATTGGAGATAAAGGGTTCTCATGCACTTTGTTGCCAAGGGTGGCATCCAACTACAGTCCTCATATCTTAGTCTCCTGAGAGGATAAAATGACAGGCATTGAAAAGTATGTTTTGCTGGGTGCCAGTAGCTCATGGCTGTCATCCTAGGTACTCAGGAGGTGAGATCTGAGGATCATGGTTCAAAGCCAGACTGGGCAGGAAAGACCCTAAGACTCTTATCTCCAACAAACCACCAGAAAACTGGAAGGGGTGCTGTGGCTCGAGTAGTAGAGTACTTGCCTTGAGCTGAAGAGCTCAGGGACAGCACTCAGGCCCAGCATTCAAGCCCACAATCGAAAAAAAGAAAGAAAGTAAAACATTTTCGCTGCAAAAATATGGAGTTGTGTGTGGGAGGGTGCTGTGATTGAGAGACCAGGTGCTGGCCTCACTTTACAGACATTTCAAAGAACTCCCCAAGTTTGCGCCAGTTTGAAGCCACAGTAGAATGGATGGTGCCTTACCAAGAACTCAAGTGGTCAAGGCATATGGCAGGCAAGGAGTGGGCAAATGGGTGCAGGGGTGGGATTGTTGTGTCTGTACTTTCCCTAATGAAGGATGGATTTGGATGCTTGGTGTTAAAGTATGAAGTAAAAGGTTACAAGAAATTTGTGGCCTAAGAAACATAGGCCCCATGGTTTCCCTTATTTGCAATATCTAGTATATGTATGAGCCAAGCGGAAAAGGTTAGATAATGTGATGTTAGGAAAATGAACCCTTAGATATGTATTTTAATGTTATTTCTTTCATGCATGTGTTTCTAACGCATTTATAAGATTATTTCTTTGTTGCTTTGTATGTCCCTCCCCCACAGTATAACCCCTGCTTTCACTATATTTGATGTCAGTATAACTTGTGGAGGAGATGGGGAAAAACAAGTCGTTTAAGGATCCAGGTGGACCTGTTGCAACAATGAGAAATACAAGTTGTCGTGCCCATAACAAACTTTACAATGTCAGTGCGGGGGGCGTGTGGGGGGAGGGGGGAGAAGTATTGGGACTGGGGGGGGAGGGGGGAGGCTGGGAAGGGATGTGAAGGGTAAACAATTAGGAGGCTGCAATTCTTGGTAAGAAATGTACGCATTATCCTGCCCATGTAATTGTAACCCCTCTCTACAGTATGTTCACAAATAAAATAAAATAAATTAAAATAAAAAAAAAAGAAATTTGTGGCCTAATGAATTGGGTTTCCTCTGGGTATATGAGATGGATGAAGTCTGGCGCCTTCGGTGGCTCACAACTGTCATGCTAGCGACTTATAATGCTGAGATATAAGGACCACGGTTCAAAGCCAGCTTGGGTAGAAAAGTTTGTGGGTCTTGACATCCAATGAGCCACCAGAAAACAAGAAAGGGCACTGTGGCTCAAATTGTACAGTGCTCATCTTCAGCTGAAGAGCTGAAGGACAGTGCCCTAACCCAGAGTTCTAACCCCATGACCAATAATAAACAAAGAGGTTGGCTGAGTTTTTCACATTGCAGTGTGTACGGTAGGAAATTCCATGCTGGGTTATGAGACATTCTAGATATGAGAGGCTCAATATTGTGTCTACAGTTAGTCTGAGTATGATAGTGCCATCTTCTCACGGGTTTGATGTGATCCTAATAGAGTGAGTTCAGGGTTTGTTCTCAGGGATTTATAAGGGCTTGGAATATCCGTGTGTGTGTGTGTGTGTGTGTGTGTGTGTGTGTGTGTGTGTGTGTGTGTGTGTGTAATTTTCCCTCGTATTTTTCGGTCCCCTTCCTGGTTGCTGGTCTGCCTATTTCTGACCTCAGATGGTGCCCCTCCTTCACACAGACCTTGCCTTTAGCCCCCTATCAGGGTCTACAATGAGTCCTAAATTGCCACAGGCCTGTTTTCCAACTTTGATCTGGGGCACAAGTCTGGCTGTCCCAATATTTGGCCGCCTCCAGGGGATTCTGGGTCAGCGATGCTAGCTGGCATAGGGTCGCCTCTGCCTGAGAGGGAGGGCCTCAGTCATGTGATGTCTTATCCTTTTCCTCAGCTGGGCCTCTGACTGCACATCCCTCTCAGCAGGCTGGCAGTGGAGTGGGGAATGGGGGATTGCTGATGGCTCTGGCCACCTCGAGCTTGACAGCTCACTGAAAGCTGCCCAAGCAAGGAGGATATAGTGCTACATGGGAGGTGAGGCCAAGGTGGCTTGGAAGTATAGATCAGTGTCTAGGAAATGTAAATGTACTTTATCACAGGACAGCCTATCTTACGGCCCCAGCTGGGCCTCTCAGGTCCTTCTAGACTATTCCAGATGCTCAGAGTACAGAGGCACAGACTTTAGATTCCAGGGCCAGGGAACTGGGGGATGAGAGACTGGTATGGCCAATACCTCATTGTTTCGTGGTATTAGTGTTGACCTGGCTATGCACCCCCTTGTGTACTTTCACTTCTTAACCCAGTGTTGGCCACACACCGGCCACTTGTGGTAGTACTGTGGAAGTGGCAGGAGTGGAAGTGAGGTCTAGGATCACAAAATCAGGATTTATGGCCTTTGGGGGGGAGCAAAGGATGTCTTTTAAAAAAATCTTAGAGCTGGAACTGAGGGCCTAGGGAATGTCCCTGAACTTCCTTTGGTCAAAGCTAACATTCTACCACTTGAACCAGAGCTCACCTTTCAACTTTTTTTAGTAGTTTAGTGGAGATAAGAGTCTCATGGACTTTCTTGCCTGTTCTGGCTTCAAGCTGCCATCCTAAGATCTCAGCTTCTTGAGTAGCTAGGATTGCTGGTATAAGCCACTGGCATCTGTTAAGGATATTAGTGTGTGTGTGTGTGTGTGTGTGTGTGTGTGTGTGTGTGTGTGTGTGTGTGTGTGTGTGTGTTTACCGGGACATGAATTCAGAGCCTAGGTGCTACCCTTTAACATGTTTTCACAAGGTTGGTGCTGTACCACTTGAACTACAGGAGCTCTGCTTCCTAGCTTTTTGGTGATTCATTGGACATAAGAGTGTGCCCAGGCTAGCTTTTAATTTTGACTGATCCTCAGGTCTCAGGCTTGAGTAGCTAGGATGACAGGCATTAGCCACCGGCGCCCAGTTGATAATGGCCTTTCTCCACAGTGGACTGGGATTTCCTGAAAACTTTCCTTATTTGTTCTGTGCCAGTACCGGGGCTTGAACTCAGGGTCTGTGTGGAGTACATGGGCAGCAAAGATGGCACTGGGAGGGGGTTGAATGGGCAGAGCCTAACTTACTGTAGAGCACATGGGCAGCCAAGATGGCTCTGGGAGAGAGTAGAGTGGGCAGAGCCCAATTTACTGTAGAGCACATGGGCAGCCAAGATGGCGCTGGGAGAGAGTAGAGTGGGCAGAGCCCAATTGATCTTCCGATCAGTGCCTAACCAGCCTGTGAAGGCTCATGTGCATGATAGGGTGTGACCTTGAGAGTGATTGATTCCTCTTCCTCCCTTGCCATGTCACCCACCCTTTTTGGCTTTAAAAAGGGCTGCTCTCTGTTAATAAAGGAGTTTTCTACCTGCTGGATTTGGCTCACCTCTGTGTCTGATTGTCTCCTGGGCTGAGGGAGGCTGGGGAATGGGCGAGCGTCGAACTTATTTTTCCTTGGACCTCGTCTGTCTTTCGTGGGGCGGACAAAGACCCAACAGGTCTGGGCTCTGGTCTCTTAATTTTTCCCTCAAGGCTGGTACTCTACCACTTGAGCCACAGCTCCATTTCTGGATTTTGGTAGTTTATTGGCCAGAAGAATGTCACTAACTTTCCTCCACTGAGCTGGCTTTGACCAACGATCTTTGATCTCAGACTTCTGAATAGCTAGGATTTACAGTGGTTGAGCCATTGGAGGGATTGGGTAGAAGCTTTTCTTAAGCAAAAGTTCTTCCCTGCATTTTCCCTGACTCCTCCATGGTAAGGGGGCCTGAGGGTCAGGAGCTGTGAAAAATAGGCTTCTAGCCACAAAATTGGCTGGGGTCTTTGGTAAAAAGCCAAGCTAGTTTTCCCCTGAGCCCCATTCTGGGACCCCACACTCTACCCTACCTGTGACTCAAGTGTTCTACTAGCCTTGTCTGAGGCCACAGAACCTTCATTCCACCCACACCACTTGCTCTACACCACCCCTCAGGACCTTTGTGCAAGCTCTGTACTTCTGCTCGAGGCCCTCTGTTCCACATCTTAGAACTCCTGTGGAATTTTGGCACTGGTCATATCACCTCCTGGAGCAAGTCTTTCCTACCCTTCTCTCACTTTTTTTTAATACTGAGTTGCTAGAGATCGAACTTGTGTAGGCTGACTGTCAAATGCTCTGACTTGGTGTGTGTTTGTGTGTGTGTGTGTGTGTGTGTGTGTGTGTGTGTGTGTGTGTGTGTGTGTGCCAGTCCTGGGGTTTGAATTCATGGCATGGATGTTATCCCTGAGTTGTTATGCTCAAGGCTAGCATTCTACTACTTGTACCACAGCTCTGTTTTTTTTTTTTTTTTGGTGTTAAATTGGATAAGAGTCTCATATAGACTTTCCTGCCAGCACAAGCTTACAGTTATTATCTTCAGTTCTCAACTTCCTGAGTGCTATTATTACAGGGGTGAGCCACCAGCACCTGCCCTCTATCTCTTACCTATAACCTCGGCCCTCCTCTGAGTCCCAGAAGAGAATGTCTCACCAAGCTAACATTTGTTTTTGCCAGTGTTGTGGCTTGAACTCAGGGTCTAGGCATGTCCCTGAGCTGCTTTTTCTCGAGGCTACATTCTATCTCTTAAGCCACAGTGACACTTTTGGATTTTTCTGTTTATGTGGTACTGAGGAATCCAACCCAGGGCTTCATGCTTGCTTGGTAAGCACTCTACCACTTAGCCACATTCACAGCCCAAGGCTTACTTCTAACAGGAACTATGAGCGTGAGATTTATTGGCATACTCTTTTCAGCACAGAAATCGCTGGCCATTTCATATATTTGCCAGGATTTGGGAGCAGAGTGAGACTCGGCAAGGAGGAATGATGAATGAGTGATAGCCACCAGACCCCAGAGATCTAGGCTCAAGTCCTACAGAGGGATATGTAATATGGAGCCACAACCTTCCACAACTCCTACAGCCTAGGAAGATGTCCCACCCAATTGGACATCTCAGCCAGAACTTAATGAATCCGTTGCATACACCAGCCAAGGCAAGCCTTCTGGGCTTCAGTTATTAAATGGCAGAGAAGGATGCTTTGTTCAAGCTACTGCCTCAGACTTAGTACTCTCTGAGGGCTTGTCCCAGCTTTCCCAGGTTGGGGGTCTGGTCATGGGCAACCTGCTGAATGCATATCATCTGTACATCATCCATATATAGACAGAGACATGGGGTTACTGCCTTCTTATTTTCTTTGACAGGTCTCAGGTTGAAATATGAGACTAGGCCCTATCCCTGATCACCTCTTCCTTTCTCAAGAGTAGCACTCTGCCCTTGACCCACAGCCCCAACCCATGGGGATATTTTCCTGTGATTTCTTAGAAATAAGGTTGTTGCAGACTTTCCTGCCCTGTCGGAATTCAAATTGGCATACTCTCCATCTCAGCCTACTGAGGAGCAAGGATTACATACAGGAGCCACTGACACCTGGCTTTCTTTTCTTCTTGTTGTTCTTTTTTTTTAATTGTGACAATCTGAAATCTTCAATGTCATTCCAATTGTTTGCATTAGAGTAAACTTCTGAGGCCTGGAGTTCGAATCCCAGGACTGCCACACACAAATGGAGGGAGATCCTGACAAACTCATTCCTATTTACATGAATGCTAATAGAATGTTATAAAAGTAATTAAATTTGCAGTTAATTCATGATTCCTTTTTAGAAAGCCACACAAAAATCATTGGATTTATATCTTCCCTTCTAGCACTATGTTATGATTCCCCTAATGGAAGGATATTGATTAATTTTTAATTAATGCTTTTATAAGTATTCAACCATGATACTTCATTAAATGGAGACATAACTTAATAACTAATTATTGGTAACTATATATATAAAATTTAATAATATCCTCACATTCTCTCTCTCTAAATATATATATATATGTATATATATATATACATCAATCTACACACACACACACACACACACACACACACACATGTATATAGGGCACTACTGTGGCTTGATAACAAGTAACAGGTCGTCAGAACTTCCTGGCAGCTCAGTTTGCCAGAGGTTGGTGTGCTAAGACTTTGACCCCATTTATGGATTGGACATTTTATACTGTGAATTGAAATCCCAGCATTGCCAAAAATTTATTCATGTAGTAAGCAGCGACTTTTCACACATTTTTTCCTGAAAAGAAAGTCCTGGGTCTCAGTATGATGTATAATTCATATGCAAATTATCCTGTATGATAGGATGTAATAAATGAAATGTTATATGCGTAATAATACTAAATGAATAAGGGTAATAAACGTCATACTCACTAAACTCATGTGTGTAATTTTTACAGTGCTGGGGCTTCAATTCAGGCCCTGGGAATTGGTCTGAATTTCTTGTCTTCAAGGACAGTGAGCTTCCCCTTCACCCACAGTGCCACAGAGATACCAAAATGCTGAGTTCAAATCCAAAACAAAAGTTAAAATAAATAACTACACTGAATGCAATATGGAGCAATTATATGTATGTAAATATATATCATATACTTAAAATGTACACAAATAGGATGTTTTCTAGTGGTAGGGATCGATTTCAGGCCTAAGGAACAGACTTGAATTTCTTGACTTCAAAAAAGCAAGCTTCCCCTTCCTACACAGTGCAACAGAGTTACCCAGACCATGAGTTGCAATCCCAGTCCTGGCAGAAAAAAATGGCATCTCTATGCTATATGACAACCAATTCTTAGGTATTTCATTATTTCTCCCTTTAATGAATGTAATTTTTTAAACGCTTCATAAAGTATTGATTAAAATTAATCAGTATCGTTGAATATAATTGTATATAATTTTATCCTAGAATCATTCAAGAATTGCCCATTCAATCATGACATACATCACATTCTATTGGTATTTATATGGATAAAAATGAGTTAGAATCTCCTGCCATTTGGAGGTGGCGGGACCAGGATTCAAATTGTGGGCTCCAGCATCCACCACTTGAACCCGAAGATAGGGAACTCACCAGTCTGTCCAAGAACATCAGCAAGACCAATGATTAAGCAGGCACCAGTGGCTCTCAGAAGTACTCCATGATACTGACAAAGCTGTGAAAGGAGATTCATATGTAAAGTCACCCTAGTCTGGAAAGTACTTGAGACCCCTGTCCAACTTCAGTGTCAACAAAGCCAGAAGTAGAGCCATGTGGCTCCAGTGGTAGAGGGGTAGCTTTGAGGAAAAGCAGCTCATGGACTGTGCCTAGATCCTAAGTTCAATGTCCCCGACTGACTGGCAACAAACAGACATACACAACAATCTGTGCAGCCATCCGACTGTCTGTTGGTTGACACCACTAGTAGCATTTGAGTGGTAAGCAAGAATCTCAAGGCGAATTTGGAGTACAATCAGAAATTGATGACCTAGTCAGTGAGTGGGAGATTACAGGATTTCCCCGAGCCTGGGAACGTGGTCAGCCCATCTTTCCCATCCCAGCGTTCAGATGTCTGAAACAACAAGACTCTGAGACAGAGCTGAGGGCAACAAACTACTGCCAGAACACCAGCAGAAGAATCCTCCTGTCAGACCTTCAACATTCAAGAAAACAAAGAATACAAAAAAGAGAAGGATCCCAAAGACAAACACTACTGGGAGGGTGATTCAATGCAGGGTCTGGCCAAAGGTGATGCCTACTACAGGCCTCCCCTGCCTTTGGACACAGTCACAGCCATCGCTGTCCAGAGTGTCAAGGGTCCCGATACCACCAAGAATCTAGAGGTGCTACCAACATGTGGTGCCTTCCCTGTACTGCAGCAAAAGAAGAAACCAGGTGCTCTGTGCCAAGATCCAACCACTGAAGCAGGAAAAGACAGACCTGCAGGACTGACAAGAGAAAGAGAAGGAGAAGGTAGCCCAAGTGCACAAAGCACCAAAAACAGAGCTAGACATCCACAAGCTACCCATACAGAGGTTGGTTTCAGCAGAAAGTGATTTACAATCGGCACAAGCCCACATGAAGCTCATGGCATATGACAGAGAAATGGAGCACGAAGCTCTAACCAGCTGCCTATAGGCCGCAGAGCAGCACATGGGGGAGCCAGAGATAGAGGCTTCTGTGGTTACTACTTACAGAAGGAGACTGAAATGTTGTTTGAACAGCTGAATGATGTAACATTTCAGCTCAAGGA
This sequence comes from Dipodomys spectabilis, assembly GCF_019054845.1. Lineage (NCBI taxonomy): Eukaryota > Metazoa > Chordata > Mammalia > Rodentia > Heteromyidae > Dipodomys > Dipodomys spectabilis. The sequence continues at coordinate 2,105,693 of NW_024870956.1, forward strand.
AAAACCCAATAGCTTCTATGACTTGGAGCAAGTGAACACAGAGATTTAGGAGAAGCTGGAAGCACTCTGGACATAGAGGAGCAATAAGAAGAACAGAATCTTCAAGTTCCAACAAGTGCTGGATGGGTGTGAGGTACTAAAGAGACTTCAGGACAACCTGAGCTGAATGGTGACCGCAGCAAATCTGGAGACAGACACCTTCTCGCAGAACCTGAGCATTGAGAGTTCCGCGCAGAAGGAGGAGGCCTGTTGGCTGACCGAGCAGGTAAACCAACTGACAGAGGAGAAGGAGTGAGGATCGAGGTAGGTGTTGCACCTAGAGAATAACTGGGGGGACAGAGAAGGAAGCTGGCAGAGCCATGGCCCCCCGTGGGTCCATCTCAGGAGGAGCACCACCTGCAGGCCCACACCTACCGCATGCAGATGGGGTTGAAATACCTGGAGGAACAACTTCATATCTAGGTCCAGGAAAACCAGAGACTCCATCTCCAGATTGGGGAGCAGCAGGAGCAACTGGGAAGACTAGAGAAGAAAACCAAGGATCGGCAGGAGATCCCCGAGACCCCACGATGTGCATGTGTGTGCAACCCACAGCTGGAGGAACAGCTGGTCTTGCTGCGGGACGCTCTCCACAGGGTGAGCAGTGAGAAGGAGGCTCTCTCTAGCATCGTTGGACTCAGAGCAGCAGGTGAAGAAACATCTGCCGGAACAGCTAGACGGCTCAGAGGAGAAGATAGAGGAATGGAAAGAGGTGGCTGAGAGAGAGCCAAGCGATTCGGGAAATGCAGGAGCAGCAGGAGCAGGCTCTGGCCTAGATACAGGAGCTCAGAGCCACCTGTGAGCATCACATCACTTCAAATGAGCAGCTGTGCTCCAAGTAGTAGGTCCTGCAGTAGCACCTGCAGAAGCTCACCCAGCTGTTGGAGCAGCTGAAACATTTGCAGGGTCCGACCAACTGGGGCACTAGGTTGTGCCCCCAAAGTGACAGGACAGTTTCAAGTGCCTGGAAGTGACCAGTCTACAGAGGAAGCACCTGCAGGCCCAGCTGAGGTTCCTGGCTTTCCCTGTGGAAGTGGAAGCTCTGGACCCTGGAGAAGCAAAATCTGAGGAAGCGACTCTCCTCAATGTGCCCATGGCAGAGGATGGAGATGTCCCCCAAACTGCGAGGGATGTGGCTCTGTTAGCACTCTCAGAGGCTTAGATCCACAGGGGGAATCTCCTGCCGGACTGCTTCAGGCACTCCCCCTTTCTGGACAGCTCAGTGCCAGATAGAGCCAGAGCCACAGGTCCTCCGCCCCGTGAGCTGCCACCACAACATGTGAGAGAATGGGAAGTGGGACAAGTGGGCATCCGAGAAGAAAATCTGCTTCATCCACAACCTGCCTGATGAGGTGGATTTCCAGAGTCCTGCAGATGAGCTCCACCATTGATGCAACCAGCTGTTGGCACATATCCCCACTGCCCAGGAATCCCTCCTGGCATGTAAAGGACAGATGTTCATTCTGGATCAGCTGTGTCAGGAGAAAGCCCCGTGCATATGCCAGCTGTCTCAGGTGAAGATGAAGAGTAGATAGCTGCAAGAGCGGCTCTCACTCCTACACAGGGCTCCAAATGCTGACACAGGCTGGGCTCCCCACCAGTGCAGCTGCTTCAGAGGCCTCAGGCTCATGGGTGGTCAAGATGAGGTAGGCGCAGAAAGGTTTTGAAGAATTGCAACTTCAGGATAGTGTGGAAACTGCAAGAGGAGAGGTCAGGGTTCCATGCCCCGTACAGGACTAGCCCACAGAGCATATCCTGCGGCAGATCCCCAAATCCAAAACTACCACAGCTGGTGCACTCAGGCTTGCAGTGCTCCATCTCTTTTTCCTGTAGACTGATGGGGATGATGACTCCCTATGTGACATGCTGAGTCCCACAATCCTCAGCAGCCACCAGAACTAGGTGGCCAGGTGGGCTTCTCTAGGCCTCCATCTGCCTGGTGATGGAAGGGTAAACTGTGGGCCGAGTAGAGCAGAGGCTGCTGGGAGGAGGCCCAAATTCCAGGGACATCTAATGGCCCATTGGTGGCCAGGGAAGAGGCCCATGTTGTGTTTATCACAAAGCATAAATCGTTTCCAAAGGGAAAATAAAGCCTCAACAAAGATTTGTTCTTCCAGTTATCGGGCTTGAACTCAGGGCCTGGTCACTGTCCTTGAGCTCCATTTGATCAAGACTGGTGGTCTACAAGTTGAGCCCTACCTCCCTTTCCAGGGTTTCATTGTGGAATTGAACCCAGGGCTTCAGGCTTGCTAGGTGACTATCTCTGAGCTACATTCTCATCTAGGATGATCCCCCACCCCTAAACCCATATGGCCAATCCTCAGATAAATAGGAATTAGGGATTAGGATGAATATGAAGCACAAGTCTGGCTCACGCGGAAATACTTCCCTGCCCCCTCATCGACACCCTTACTTAAAGTTTCTCTTTTAGTATTGAGGGATGAGAGAGGGAGAGGGACGTCTGAGAGAAGAGTACCAAGAACAGTGGTCCCCTGAGTCCCACAGTCTTCCCAACACAAGTGGTCCTACAGATTCCCATCTTACCTGACGCAATGTTTTGTCTACACTGTCCCCTACCCCTGCAAGGCTCAGGATGAAATAAATGTCAGCACTGGCCTCAGCCAACACCCAGGGTAGAAGCTCCTAGTCCCAAACTGACTTCCACCTCTGACTTCCCCGAGTTAGGCTGGACCCACCACTCACCATTGTGTCGGTGTCAATGATCTCATGGATGGATTTCAGGAAGAAGGTCTATGGCAAAGAGCAGAAGCAGCAGTGTGAGCATGGAGGAAGGAGCCAGGGCAATTGGTCTGGGATCTTCCTCCTTGGAGCTTTCCCGTCAAGCCAGAGCCATCTTGACCCAAAGCACGGCCAAGGCCATGGTTTGGAAAAGATAGAGGAGCATGAGATTAAAGGAGGTACTGCTTTATCTTGGTGCACTTGAAAGTTCCAATATTTGGCCCATGCCAATCCCAAAGCCAACATGCAATGCCTCTCCTTGTTGTTGTTTTCCATGAGCTCTGTCCCTGAGCTCTTTTTCTCAAGGCTTGCACTCTACCACTTGAGCACAAGGACACTTCTTGTTTTCTGATGGTTCTTCGAGGATAAGAGTCTCACACTTTCCTACCCGAGCTGGCTTGGAAGCCAGATCTCACCTTCCTGAGTAGCTAACTTGACAGGCTTGAGACACCAGTGACCAGCGTGTGATGCCTCTTTAAAGGATCTTGGCAAGTCTGTAAAAGGAACCCCAAAGGGTCTGGATAGACCATGATCCAATCAAGGAGCTGGGATTGGGAAAGGCTGACGTTATAGCCAGTGTGTTCCCAAAATTATAGATGTCAGGTGGTGTTGGATGCATCCAACTCCCAGGCCAACAACCACCAGACTTAGTGGGGGAAAAGGTAGAGAATACCCAAAGGTTACAGTGTAGAAATCTCTGATTTTGCATGCATATGGGTTGTGTGTGTGTGTGTTTCTGTGTGTGTGTGTTTATCAAGGCTTGAAGAACCTAGGGTTAACCTTTAGCTTGTTTGCACATGTTTGGTGCTCTAACATTTGAATTATAGTATTTCTTCTTCGCAGCTTTTTGGTGATTCTTTGGAGATAAGAGTATGCCCAGGCTAGCTTTGAATCTTGATTGATCCTCCAGTGTCAGCCTTGAGTAGCTAGGATTATAAGCATGAGCCACTTGCATGCAGCTGCACGGATGTCTTTTCATACTATCTTTTCTAACAACTGTCTACTTGCCCTGGCCTAAATCTCTGACCTGTACATCAGCTCCCAGCAGCCCCTGACTCTGTGGAGAACATAAAGCTCAAACCTGTCAGGGCATCCTTTTTCTTTGTCCTCAGGGAAGAGTATGTTTCCTCTGAATCCCAGAGGGTTAGGGGAAGGGAAAGAGGGATAGCTGTAGATGGGTGCTTGGCTAGGAAATAGGTATTCTGTTTTATCCAAGAAGGAAAGCGAGGCCAGATTCTAATGGCTCATGCTCTCATATTCCTAGCTCCCTCAGCAGGCTGAGATCGGAGGACTAACATTCAGATGCAGCCCAACAAGAAATGTCTGTGAGACTCTCCTCTCCCAAGAACCACCTGCAAGCTGGAAGAAAAGCTGTGGTCAAGTGGTAGAGTGCTATCCTTGAATGAAAAAACTGAGGGACAGAGCACAGGCCCTGAAGTCAAGCCCTACTACTAAGTTTCACTCATGCACACATTTGCATGCACGTGTGTGTGCATGCACACACACACACACATACACAAACACACACACACACACACACACTGAGGAAGGTAGTAATGATAAGCTGAGCTAGAACTAAGGGCAGTCCTGAGGCATAATCCAAGTAAACTCTCAAGCTACGTCAGTAGTTTCTCCTTAAGTCCTTCTTGGGCTGAGGAGTCTGGCCTATGGCAGGAAGTTCCATGGAACCTGCCCCTCCATCCCAGCATGGGGCCATAGAACCAAGGGAAGGACACTATGGATGCTCCTTTTTAGTTATCCCATGATAGCAGACCTTCATCTGCCAATGAGCAATGGTGAGTTAAGCAGGGCTCTGAACCCTGGGACTCCTGGGATATAGTGACTGCTACAAGCAGCAGCCAGCCTGCTTTGGATTCCTCAGCCTACAAGTCTCTCATGAGCCCAAAACCTGCCCAAGGTGTGCCTGACAAATTCACATTCTTGTGATTCCCTTGTGAGCCGGCGTTATCTGGTCTACCCTTTCTGACGCAGAACCGTGGTCTGAGACATCGATTTAGTGCTCAGATCCACACTGCACTCATGACAGATGCCCTTCTGATGACCCGGCCGATGACCTCCATTCCACAAGGCTTGATCCTTGTCTTGTACTGTGTCCCGCTCTGTAGGCAAAGGCTTTCAGGGAGGCTGCTTTCAAGACTTGTAGGACACATAGACATTGGAAGACCTTCAGGAGCCCAGTGGAAAGTAGTCTGCCAAGAGCCACAGCATGAGGTCAAAGTAGGCCAGGTATTGGTCATGGGGCTCTAAGTCTGGGCCTGGGCACCATCTCTCAGCTCTTCAGCTTAGCACTTCAGACACATCACTGCTTCTGGTTTTCTGGTGGATCACTGGAGATCAGAGTCTCCCGGACATTCCTGCCCAGGCTGGATTTGCACGGCAATCCTCACATGTCAGCCTGAGGAGCTAGGAGGGCCAGCATAAGCCACCCTTGTCTGGCTGATGAGTCCTATCACCACAGTGGACTAGGAGCTCCTGAAAGCTTTTCTTTATTTTTTAGGTGCCAATTCTGGGGCCTGAACTCAGGTTCTGACCTGTAGTCTCTTAACGTTTTTTTCTCAATGTGGACATTCTACCACTTGAGCCACAGCTCCATTTCTGGCTTTTGTTAGTTCATGGTCAAGAAAGTCTCACTAACTTTCCTCCTCTGAGATGGCCTTGACCCATGATCTCTGCTCTCAGGCTCCTGAGTACCTAGGGTTTACAGGGGGTGAGCCACTGGTGGGATTGAGCTAGAAACTTTTCTTAAGCAAGAGTTCTTCCCTGCATTTGCCCTGACTCCTCCATGCAAAGACTGCCTGAGGGTCAGGAGCTGTGAAAAATAGGCTTCTAGCCACAGAAATTGTCTGGGGTCTTTGGTGAAGAGTCAAGCTAATCTTTCTCTGGGCCTCAATCTGGGACCCCTCCCTCTGCCCTACCTGTGACTCAAGTACAAAACTTGACCCAACCTTCAGTGTTCGGCCAGACTTGTCTGAAGCCACAGAACCTTCATTCCATCCACACCACATGCTCTACCCCACAAATCAATACCTTTGCCCATGCTGTACCTTGTGCCTGAGGCTCTCTCTCCTGTTCCACATCTTAGAACTCCTGTGGAATTTTGGCACTGATTATATCACCTCCTAGAGCAAGATTTTCCTCCCTTCTCCCTCTTTTTTTTTTAAATATTGAGTTTCTGAGGTGGAAATTGTGCAGGCTGACTGTCAAATTCTCTATCTTGGTGTGTATTTGTGTGTGTGTGTGTGTGTGTGCGTGTGTGTGCGTGTGCCAGTCTTAGGATTTGAATTCAGGGCCTGGATGCTATCCCTGATCTTCTGTGCTCACGACTAGCACTCTACTACTTCAACCACAGCTGTACTTCTGGCTTTTTGGGAGTTTAATTGGAGAAAAGAGTATCATATAGACTTTCCGGCTTGTATTTGGGATCCTCAAATCTCAGCCTCATGAGTACCTAAGGTTAATGGGGTGAGGCAACAGCACCTGCCCTCTACCTGTTACCCATAACCTCAGCCCTCTTCTACGTCCCAGTAGAAAATGTCTTACCATGCCTACCTTTGTTTTGTTTTTTTTTGTTTTTGTTTTTGGCCAGTCTTGGAGCTTTACCTCAGGGTCTGGGCATGTTCCTTAGCTTCTTTTGCTCAAGGTAAGCACTTTTATTGCTTAAGCCACAGTGTCACTTTTGGCTTTTTCTATTTCCGTGTTAGGGAGGAATCAAACTCAGGGCTTCATGTGTGCTAAGTAAGCACTCTACCAGTAAGCCACATTTGAAGCTGAAGGCTTACTTCTAACAGGAGTTATAACGGTGGGATTTATTGGATTACCCCTTTTGGCACAGAAATTGCTGCTTATTTTCTATCTTCCCAGGATTTGGGACCAGCCTGAGACTCAGCAATGAGGAATGATGAATGAGTGATGGCCAGCAGGCCCCAGAGACCTAGGCTCACATCCTACAGAGGGATATAGGATATGGAGCCACAACCTTCGACAATTCCTACAGCCTAAGAATTGTGGTTTCCCTTGATAAGTGCCAGGACATAATTCACCTGTTGTACACACCAGCCCAGGCAAATGCTTCCTGGCTTCAGTTCTTAAACTGCACTGAAGGATGTTTGTTCAAGCTGCCTGCACAGACTTAGTACTCTCTGAGGGCTTGTTCCAGTTTGTCAAGGTTGGGGGACTGGGCATGGCAACCTGCTGAATGCCCATCATTCAGGCCATGTCCCTGAGCCCTTTGGCTCAAGGGTAGTGCTATGCAACTTGAGCCACAGGGCCACTCAGGGTTTTTTTGTTGTTATTTTCTTTTCATTTCCTGTGATCTCTTAAGAACTATGAATATCGCAGTCTTTCCTACCCAGCTGAATTCAAATTGTCATCTTAGCCCCCTGAGGGGCTAGGATTATAGGCAAGAGCCACTGACACCTGGCTTCCTTTTCTTCTTGTTGTTCTTTTTTATCGTGACAATCTGAATTCTTCACGGTGTCATACCAATGGTTTGCATTCGAAGTAAACTTCCCAGGCCTGGAATTCGAATGCTAGGATGGCCACCCACAAATAATGGGAGATCCTGAGTAACTCATTCCTATTCATGTGAATGCTAATGGAATGTTATAAAAGTAATAATTAAATTTGCACTTAATTCATGACTTTATTTTTGAATGCCACACAAAAATTATTAAATTTATATCTTCCATTCTAGCACGATGGTATGATTACGGATATTGACTGATTTTTTATTAATATTTTATAAGTATTAGATGATGATACTTCATTAAATGGATGCATAATTTAATAACACATTATTTGTAAAAATATATAATTCAATAGTATCCTCACATTCCCTCTGTCAGTATACTATATATATATATATATATATATACACACATATATATATATATGCACACACACATATATAGATAGATAGATAGATAGATAGATAGATAGATAGATAGATAGATAGATATCTGTATAGATATATAGATAGATAGATAGATAGATGGCACTACTGTTCCTTGATCACAAGTACTCAGATCTTCCGGGCTAAGACTGTGACCCCATTGGTGGACTGGGCATTGTAGGCTGTGAGTTGAAATCCCCGCATAGCCAATAGTGTATTCATGGAGTAAGAAGCCAATTTTCACACATTTTTTTCCTTCTCTGTGAAAGTCCTGGGTCTCAGTATACATGATATGATGTAATAAAATAAATGTTTTATGTGTACTTATACTAAATAAATAAGGGTAATAAAAGTCATATGGAATAAACCCATGTATTTAAATAGATCTCATATATTAGTATTATTTTTTCCAGTACTCGGACTTCAATTCAGGCCCTTGGAACTTTTCTGAAGTTCTTGTCTTCAAGGACGGTGATCTTCCCCTTCACCCACAGTGCCACAGAGTTACCCAGACCCTGATTTTAAATGCCAGGCCTGCCAGTAAAATGGTGCAAATTCCAAGCCAGGGCCTTATCATCATCATCATCATCATCATTATTATTATTGTTGTCATTATAATTATTGTTATTTTCTTTTAGTCCAAGCACCAGGCTTGAACTCAAATCTTGGCATTTCTTCCAAAGTTGATCCTGGAATCCTAGGTCCTGAGTTCAGATCTCAGGGCTGGCAAAAATATAAAAAGGAAAAGGATAAAACTGAGAAGTTCAATCAGATGGTTTTACTTTTTTTCCTTTGTATAGTACCATCCTGGGTCTAAATAACAATGCCTAGACAATGTACATGACCTTACATTGCTGATGTTTGGCGGGCTATTAGGGAAGCCAAGCCGAAATCAGCAACTTAGGCCTGAAGGTTGAATCCGGGGATTCCCACTAATGAATGTCTGGCAGGAGATTCTAAGAAACGCTTTCCAGGGCTGGGAAGATGGCTCAGTGGTAGAGCACTTGTCTTGAATGCTAGAGGCCCTGGGTTCGATTCCTCAGCACCACATTAGCAAAAAGAAAAAAGCTGCAAGTGGCGCTGTGGCTCAAGTGGTAGAGTGCTAGCCTTGAGCTGAAGAGCTGAGAGACAGCGATAAGGCCCAGAGTTCAGGCCCCACAACCGGACCCCAAAAAAAAAACAAATTAAAAAAATTAAAATTAAAGAAGAAACGCTTTTCAATAGACATCTGTAAAAATAGAATGTTGTAAAAGTAACAATTACACTAGTAGTTAGTGTACGATTATATTATAAAATTATACACAACAATTATACTACATTGACTAATTTTCAATTAATACATTATTATGCATTCAATCATGATATTTAAAAAGGAAGGAATAATTTAATTGTCAATATTTATATTCAATTTCATAATTTACAGACATCTCTCGTTAAATATATCTACATCTATCTATCTATCTATCTGTCTGTCTATCTACCAATCTACACATTTATCTGTTTATACACTTGTCACTACTGAGGCTCAGTGGTAGAGTGCTCGCCTAGTAAGTACGAAGCCCTTGGTTCAATTCCTCACTACCATTTGCATAGAGAAATCCACAAGTTGGGCTGCAGCTCAAACATTCGAGCACTAGCTTTGAACATAAAGGCTTAGGGACTGTGTCTAGATCCTTACTCAAGACCCAGGACTGGCACCAAACCAAAAAAAAAGGAAAAGATAGAATGATCTGACTGCAACTATATAAGGATAGGGCTGCAAATGCCTCATCAGAGAGAAAGCTGGGGGTCTAGTGCTGACATTTACCATCTAACCTGAATTAGCCAGAGGCAAACCGCTGGAACCCAGTGCCAGGGACTAGATGCTGCTGGCTTGCTCACCCTGTCATCCAAGATACTCGGGAGCTGATATCTGACACTGGTGGGTTTAAAACCCAGCCCTAACAGGAAGTGTGCGAAACTCTGAGCTGTGGCTTAAAGTGGTAGAGTTCTAGTCTGATCAAAAGACCTTAATACAGTACCCCCAATATTTCAGTGCAATCCCCGTGGCTGACTCCCCTCCAAAAAAACCTCACCACTCTGAAATCTAAATTTTGATTGTATGTGGCGTGTTTCTGAAAGAATGGTGATACTGATGAAAGCACCCTAATTCTAATGACATTATGTGGGTTACAGTTATATGATGAGTCTTTCATGAGTTGTTGTGTGCTGAGTCCTTCATGGGGTGCATTTTTTCATCTGGTTCTTGTAAGAGGTCCACAAGTAAGATTATTGTGCAGATGAGAAACTTGTGGCTCAGATATGTCCTCATGTCAGGGCCAAAATTATGTATGTACCTAACTCCAGTGAGTTGTCTCCTGCACACAATTGTTTTATTTTTGTTTCTTGATCATGAACCTTGAACTCAGGGCCTAGCTACTGACACTTACCAGTGGGGATCATGGGTAGCGCTCTACCACATGGAGCCAAGGACCCCCTTGCAACAGACTGTTACAGTCTAGGCGTGTAGTAGCTGAGGTCTGTCATCCTGCCTACTCAGGAAGCTGAGATCTGACGATCTGGGTTCAAAACTGTCCCAGACACAAAAGGTCCCATGAGACTATGATCTCCTATTCACCACTTAGAAACTTGAAGTGGAAGCTAGTGGCTGCTGACTTGTGCCTGTCATCCTAGGTACTCAGGACACTGAGAGCTGAGGATCACGGTCCAAGGTCCAAAGCCAGCCTGGGCAGGAAATTGCTTGAGACGCTTCTCTCCAGTGACCCACCAAGAATCTCAAGGGGTGCTGTTGCTCAAGTGGTAGAGTGATTGGCTTCAGGTAAGAGCTCAAGGACAACACCTAGGACTAGACTTAAATACCTCCAACTTCCAACAAAAGAAAGAAAGAAATCTAAAGTAGAGTGCTGGGAATATGTCTTAAGAGTACAGTGCTTTGCATGTATGAATCCCTGGATTGGATTCCTTAGTACTACATCACTAGAAAAAAGCCTGGAATGGCTGTATGCCTCAAGTGGTAGAGTGCTATCCTTGTACAGGAGAAACTCAGGTACAGTATTCAGGTCTTGAGTTGAAGCTCCAGGACAAGTATATGAACACACATACATGCACAAACACATACACACACAGATACCAGAAGTGAAGCTGTGACACCAAATGATAAAGAACTGAACTTCTGCTCTGAGCTCATGGTCAGTATCCAGGTCCTGTGTTCAACCCTGAAACACAGCTACCCAGGGCCCAACTAGGAGAGGTCAAAATTTCAAAATCTGTTGAGTTTAACCAGCATAGATGACAGGAAGCATAGTGATATTACATATGTGCTTTGATTTACCAAGCTTTTGGAAACCCAGGGAGGCATCATTGCCAATAATGAATCATTTCATTAGGTTCTGCTCCGTAGTTGTCTGCCAGAACGACCCTTGAATTAATTGTAGCAGGTTATTTCAACACTGGAACATAGTCTAATAAAGACAGGATAAGTGCAGGGAACTTGGCCACGGGAGCTGCACAAATGAAGTCTTCCTGTCACAACAGAGCTCTCGACAGAGAGATAGCTTAAGGTACATAGAGGCCTTTTTCTCCTGGCCTTCAGAGCCTACCCAAACTCCTCACTAATTGGCCTAGAAGGAGTTTTTTTTTATCACTCAGCTGTACAGGAGTGAAGCCTGTTCCAACAATGAGGAAGACTTCTTCCAGCAGTCCCCGATGTGGAGAAAACCTCAGGCTACAATGTGAACAGTGAGAGGAGCCCCGGAACATGCACTGTCTTGAAAACTCTCTCTGTTCTATGAAATCATTCTATTCAAAGCAAATTGCCTAGCTGGATACCTTTCATCATAGGAACTCTAGACCTTCATGAGTAGAAATACATGCATACAATCATGGGGAGACATGTTGTTACTGGCTTTTTTTTTATTGGCTGGTCCGGGGATTTTACTATGAGACTAGGCAATGTTCCTGAGCTACTTTTGCTCAAGGGTAGCGCTCTGCCCTTGAGTCAGAGCTCCGTTCATGGGAATTTTTTATTCCTCTAATCCCTCAGAAATAAAAGTGTGGTGGAATTTCCTGTCTTGGCTGAATTCAAACTGGCATTGTCTACCTCTCAGACTCCTGAAGAGCTAGGATTACAGGTAGGATCCACAGACACTTGGCTTTCTTTTCTTCTCATTCTTTTCTTTCATCCTGACAATTTGAAATCTTCACAGTGCAATTCCAGTGGTTTGCATTTCGAAGTAAAATACCCAGGTCTAGAATTGAAGTGCCAGTACCGCCATCTACAAATGGAGGGAGATCTTGAGAAAATCATTCCTATCCATGGGAATGCCTAATGGAATGTTATAAAAGTAACAATTAAATTTGCAGTTAGCTCATGATTCTCTTATAGAATGCCACACAAAAAGTATTGGATAATGTCTTCCATTCTAGCACCATGGTATGATTCTCCCAATTAAGGAATACTGACTACTTTTACATTAATGCTTTAGTAAGTATTCAACCATGATACATCATTTCATTAAAAGGAGGCATAATTTAATAACTAATAATTCATAATATATATAATTTAATATCCTCACATTCTCTCTATATACATAACAAACTACACATCTATCTATCTATCTATCTATCTATCTATCTATCTATCTATCTATCTATCTATCTATCTATCTATCTATCTATCTATCTATCTATCTATCTGTCTATCTGTCTGTCTGTCTGTCTGTCTGTCTGTCTGTCTGTCTGTCTGTCTATCAATCTATCTATCTGTCTATCCGCCACTACTATTGCTTGATCACAGGTCCTCAGAAATGGCTTGCAGTTCAGTTTGCCAAAGGCTTTTTTTTTACAACTGACCCATTCATGATTTGTGCATTGTGGGCTGTGATTTCAAATCCCAGCATGGCCAAAAGTTTATATGTAGAGTCAGAAGACAATTTTGACCCATTTTTTTCCTTCTCTGTGAAAGTCCTGGGTCTCTGTGTGATGTATAATCTATATGGAAATAAGTCAATGTCATAAGATGTAATAAATGAAATAAATGTTATATATGTAATACTACTAAATAAAATCAATAAAAAATAAATAAAGGATTTTTTCCAGTGCTGGGGCTTGAATTCAGGCCCTGGAAACCGGTCTGAAATTCTTGTCTTCAACGATGGTGGTTTTCCCCTCCCCCACAGTGTCAGAGAGTTAATCAGACCCTGAGTTGAAATCTCAGGCCTGTCAGAAAAATGGTTCAAATTCCAAGCCACGGTCTTAAATTTTTTTTGACCAGGAACATGCACTGTCTTGAAAGCACTCTCTGTGCTATGACATCATTCAATTCAAAGCAAATTTACTGGGTGCTATTCTTCATAACGACTATGATGTTCACTGATAGAAATACATGCATATATACACATACACATGCAGTTACTGGCTCCTTTTTTTAGTGCAGATCCTGAGGCTTGAACTATGAGCCTAGAAATTGTCTGTGAGCTCCATTTACACAAGGAAGCACTTTATTGTGCCTTATTCCATGATACTTCATTAAATAGAGGCATAATTCATTACCTAATAATTATTAGTAATATATTACATGTAATTTAATAATATATAGACATCTCACATTCTATAATATTTTTATATTTAAATGTACACTGGAATATACATATACATCTCTCTCTTTCTCTCACTATATATATTTATTTACATATATTTGCAGCAAATTGCACATCTATCTATTTATATATTGGCCAATCCTGGGGCTAGAACTCAGGTCCTGGGAACTGCCTGGCATTGAATTTGTTTGAGGCTACTGTGCTTAAACTACCCCTTGATGAATTAGACATTCCAGGCCCTGAGTTCAAATCCCAGGAGTGCCCAAGTCAATAGGGGAGTAAGAAGCCAATGTTGACCTGGTTTCCTTTCTGTGGAAATATTGTGCCCTAGATACAATGTGTAATATCTATGCAAATACATGTGTATGATATATATTATACATGTATATAAATATTATTTTTTTGCCATTTCTAGGGCTGGAATTCACACACTGGAAAATGTTCCGGATTTTTCTTTCCTCTAGGAGGTTAGCTTTCACTTCACCCAGAGCACAATACTGTTACCCAGTCCCTGATTTCAAATTCCAGGTATGACAGATAAAATGGTTCAAACTCCTAGCCAGGACCTTAACTTTTTTGGGAGGGCAGGCACGGGGCTTGAACTCAGGTCGCCACAACTCTGCCTTAGCCTTTATTACAGTAGGCTGGGGTGCAGCTATTACACCCACAGATGATCCAGGGTTCCTACAACCCGAGTTCAACTCCCAGCTCTGGCAAAAAGATAAACCAACCAAGATGGAGGAGGAAAAACCAGGAAGTTTTAGACAACAGTTTTACCTTTGTTTCCTTTGCACTGTGACCATCCTGACTCTCAATGACTCAGCTTGAAAATTGTACATGTCCTTACATGGCCGAAGTCTGGTGGGCTGTCAGTGAAGCCTGAGCCCAACGAAGACACCTAGGCCCTGAGATTGATCCTGGGACTTTCACCTACACTTTCCTGTTTATAGGAACAATAATAGAATCTTTGTAATGTACCAATTGAACTACTAATTAGCTAGTCATTGTAGTATAAGATTGTACGCAATAAATATAGGTCATTGATTAATTTAATTAATACTTTATTAAGTCTCCCACCGTGATTAATTAATGGAGGCATAATTTTAGACCAAATAATTCATAGTAATAGAATATATAAAAATAAGATATAGGTCATCATTCTTTATACAGAGTTATACACTAGAATCTACATAAATGTCTATTTGTCTCTCTATATAACTTTATAGATTCATATACATATGTAAATGCACACACACGCTGCAATCTACACATCTATCTGTTTATACATTGGCCACTCCTAGGGCTTCATCTCAGGTCCTCAAATTTGCCCGACAACTTCACTTGCGTCAGAGTGGTGTGCTAACATTGACCGATTCAGGAAGTGGGCCTTCTAGGCCCAGAGTTCAAATCACAGAACTGTCAAAAACTTAATCCTGGTGGAAGAAGACAATTGTCCCACTAGTTTTCCTTATAAGTGAATGTCCTGGGTCTCAGGAATGATGTATAATACATAGGCGAATCTATGTTCTGTGTAATAGGATGTAAAAAATATCATACTTGTAATCATACTCTCTAAAATATATAATGAATAAATAAAAAACAAAATAAAATGAATAACTACACTAACTGCATTATGCAGTAAACATGTGTATTTAAATATAAATCTTGTATGTAAAATGTATACAAATATTATTTTTACGAATGCTAGGAACAAGCCTGTCTTTCTTGTCTTCCAGCACTGTGAGCTTTCCCTTCCCCCACAGGAATGCAGATTTACCCAGACCCTGAGTTCAAATCCCAGGCCTGGCAGAAAAAAATGGCATGAATACAATGCCAAGTAGCCTAATAATTGTTTAAATATTTTAATGTATATGTACGTATGCATGTATGTATTATGTATTTTTATTTTGTCAAGCACAGGGCTTGAACTCAGGGCATAGCAACTCTGCCTCAGCTTTCATCACTCTAGGCTGGGTTGCAGCCACTGGAACCACAGGCGAACCTAGGTTCCTGGGCCTCATAGGCTGACAGGAAAAATAAATAAATAAAACGACACAGGAAAAAAAAAAAACCAGTAACTTGCAGATGGCTGCCGGTTTTACATTTGTTTTCTTTTCAAGGTGACCATCTTGGGTCTAAATGACAGGGCTGAAAAATGTTGGTAACCTGGCATTGCTGAAGGCTGTCGTTCTTCCAGAGAAGCCATGGGCCAACACGACAACATAGGCCCTGTGTTCGAAGCCAGGTCCTGACCCCTACCAATGGAGGGAGATCCTAATTGTCTCGTTCCTATTCATAGGAATACTGATGGAAAGTTACGAATGTCAAGGTTGAATTACTTGTTCCTGAATGATACTAGCATAAAATTAGAGAGTGATTTTAGGAGGCCGATGGATTTTAATGAATATTTTTGACACATTAAAAGAAAACTATTAATTACATGGACACAATAGTTTCAGGACAGTGGTTGATATAATGAATAATTCATTAAGGATGAAAACAGTAATATTAATTACATGGAGGCATAATAAATACCCAAGAATTGGTAGGAATGTAGCCTATATAACTAAACAATGTATAGACATCTCTGGCACTCTATAAAGATCTATATTTATTTGTATACTACAATCTGAATGTCCATCTGTTCTTGTTTTGTCAACCCCTGGGGCTAAATCTCAGGTGCTCGGAACTGATTGTCGGCTCCATATACCACAGGCTGGCATGTTGACACTCACCCATTCATGAATTGGGCCTGGTAGGCTGTGAGTTCAGATGCCAGCACTAACAAAAATTGAATCATGCAGTAAGACACAGGGTGACACATGTTTTCTTTTTCTGTGGAAGTCCTGGGTGTCAGGTGTAAAGTTTCATACATAGGGAATTCTATAACCTATGTAATAAATGTAGTAAATATTCCATGTGTTATAGCAGTCAATAAAATAAATGCTAAATGAATAAAAAAATAAAATGAATAACTACACTAAGCACAATTTGGAGTCAATATACGGGGCTCAATCTCAGGGCCTGGGCACTGCCTGGCAGCTGAATTGGCTAGTGGCTGCTGTGCTGGCAGTCACCCATTCATGAACTGAGCCTTCTTTGCCCTGAGTTTAGATCCGAGCACTCCCAAAAATGTAATCTTGGAGTGAGAAACCGAGCATGACACATGTTTTCCTTTTCTGTGAAAATGCTCGTTGTCAGGTAGGATGTATAATTTGGATGCAAATCTATATACTACGTAATAGGATGTAATAAAGGTAAAAAACATCATAGGTAGAAGAATTACCACTACAGTAAATGATAAACAGATTGAATTAGTAATGAATCATCCTAGGATAAAATTAGATGCAATAAGTGTAGGATGTGCACTAAGTTTAATTAATATTTTATTAAGCATTAACAGAATAAAAATTACATGGAGACATAACTAATAATTGGGAGTAACACATGATGCATAATTTAACAATATATAGACATTGGTCTCATTCTATGAAATATCTAATTATATGTACGGCTATATGTACATACATGATAAACAATTATGGGATATTGAGTAATTATTAATTAATGCTTTATTAATTGTTAACTGCGAAACATCATTAAATGGAGACATAATTTAATACCTAAGAATTGGTAGCAATATTATCTACACTTTAATAATATGCAGAAATCTCTTTTTGTGTACAAAATATTTATATACAGCAATCGTTATCTATTTACATCTCGTTCACTCCTGAGGCTCGGTGGTTGAGTGCTCTCATAGTAAGCACGAAGCCTTGGGTTCAATTCCTCAGTACCACAAAACAGAAAACTCAGAATTTCTGCTGTCTTTCAATCAATGAAGTGCTAGCCTTGAGCACAAACGTTTAGCGACAGTGTCTAAGCTCTTACTCAAGCCCTAGGTCTGATGCCAAAAAATGTAGGACATTCTAACTGCACTTATAGAAGGACAGAACTTCAAATACTTCATTAGAGATCAAGCTAGGAGTCTGGTGCTGACAGCTGCCACCTAACCTGACTTAGTCATTTGTAAACCACTGCAACCCAGCTCCACGGGTTACCCATGTCATTCTGGCTTATGCCTGTCATCCTAGCTGCTCAGAGGCTTTAAAACCCAGTCCTGGCAGGAAGTCTGAGAGACACCTCAAAATGTGGCTCCAAGTGGTAGAGCTTTGAGTTCAAGCCACGTGGCTAACACCCCTTCCCCAGAAAAACACCCCACTAAACCATTAGATTTGAACTTGTATGGTTTGTAAATTTTCCTCAAAGAATGGTGATACTGATGAAAGCACCCTAATTCTAATGACATCTTGTGGAATGGAGCTATGTGCTGAGTCCTCCTTAGGGTGCTCAGTTCTGAGTCGTACACAAGGTGCTATGTGCTGAGTCTTTCACAGGATGCAGTGTGCTGAGTCCTGCATTGGGTGCTGGGTGCTGAATCTTTCATAGGATGTTGTGTGCTGAGTGATGCAAAGAGTGCCATGTGCTATGTCCTTAACCGGGTGCATTCTTACATCTTGTCTATGTAAGAGTTCCACAACTTAGATGATTATACAAACAAGAATATTGAGGCTCAGATAGGTCCCCATGTCAGGGACAAAATTATGTATTACTGAAGACTCGTGAGTTGTCTAGAGCAGACAATGGTTTGGTTTGGTTTTTTCTTGGTCATGAACCTTGAACTCGGGGCTGAGGCACTGACCCTTCCCTCTTGGGCTCATGGCTAGCACTCCACCACGTGGAGCCATGGACCCCCTTGCAGCAGAGGCCATGGCCAACGGGTCAATAGCTGAAGTCTGTCATCCTGCCTTCTCGGGAAGCTAAGTTCTAAAAATCTGGACTCCAAACTATCTCAGTCACAAAAGGTACCATGAGACTATTATCTCCAATTCACTACTAAGAACCTGAAGGTGAAGCTGGGTGCTTGAGCTTATTTCAGTTATCCTACCTACTCAGCAGGATGAGATCTGAGGATCATGGGTCAAAGCTAGCCTATGCAGGAAAGGCCATGAGAAACTTAGCTCCAATGAACCACCAGAAAACTGGAAGTAGCTCTGTGACTCAAGTGGTAGAGCACAAGACTTGAGCTGAAGAGGTCAGGGACAGCACCCATGCCAAGACGTAAACTCCTGCCACTGACAACAACAACAATAAAAAAAGACAGAAATAAACTAACAAAGCTGAAGTAGAGGGCTGGGAATGTACCTTAGTGGTAGAATGCTTTGCATATATGAAATCGTGGGCTTCACTTCTCAGGACCATATCACGAGGACAATGCCTAAAGTGGCTCTGTGGCTCAAGTGGGAGAGGGATATCATTGTACAAGAGAAAGTAGGTACAGTGCTCAGGTCTTGAGGTCAAGCTTGAGGACTCATGTATATGTGTGCATGCACGCACACACCCATGCACACACACACGTGGTGTGCACAAACAAACACACACACACATACACTCACAGAGCAGAAGTGATGTTACACAAAATGGTAAAGCACTGGGCTTCTGCACTGAGCTCATGGTCAGCACCCAGGCCCTGTGTTCAACCGCAAAACCTAGCCACCCTGGGCCCAACTAGGAGAAGTCAATGGTTTCAAAACCTGATGAGCTTCACCAGTCCTAGATGACAGGAAGCTTTGTGATATCCAATATGTGCTTGGATTTCCCAAGCTTCTGGAAACATAGGAGAGGCACCATAGGCCCAAAATTGCCTGCAATGAATCATTTCATTATGTTCAGTGCCCTAGTTTTCTCCCTGAAGGACTCCTGAATTATATTGAGCTCTGTAACTGAACAACAGAATATAGTCTCACAAAGGCAGGATAAGTGCACAGAACTAGGCCTGCCATGGGAGGTGGCACAAATGAAGGTCTCCTGTTGAAACATAGCATTGGGGAGAGAGATAGCTAAGGGTACAAAGAGGCCTTTTTCTCCTGACCTTCAGAGCCTGCCCACACATCCTCACTAACTGGCCCAGATGGAGTTGTTTGTTACCCAACTCTACAGGAGTGAGGGCTTTTGTGTGCCTGTCCAGGCAATGAGAGAGACATCCTCCAGCAGGCCTGTGATGCAGAGAAAACCTCATGTTACACTGTGAACAGTGAGGGGAGTCGCGGAACATGCACTATCTTGAAAGAAGTCTCTCTATTATGAACTCATTGTACTTAATACAAATTTCCTACGTTGGTGCCATTCATCATAGCTACTCGTTAATTTCACCTATAAGAATACAATACATAGACAAAGACATGGAAGTACAGGCTCTTTTTGAGGGGGCAGGTCCTTGGGTGGAAATATGAGCCTATGCATGGTCCCTGAGCTCCTTTTGCTCAAAGGTACTGCATTAAGCTTGAGTCACAACCCCACTTCTGGGTATTTCTGTCATGTCTTAGAAATAACTGTGTCATGGACTTTCCTACAATGGCTGGATTCAAACTAAGTTTCTCTACATCTCAGCTTCCTGAGGACCTGGGTTTACAGACAGCAGCCACTGGCACCTTATTTCTTTGTTTCTTCATTTTTTAATCTGGACAATCTGACTTCTTAACAGGGACATTCCCAAGGATTTAATTTATAAGTAAACTACCCAATGTTCTTTATAGCTGCTTTCCTTGAGAATGATTTTCTCTCCTCATCTTCCCCTCTGGTCACAGGTTTAGGCCAAAAGTGAGAAATGAGTGTCACAGGATTTGGGAGCAAATATCCACAGTACATGCCAGTTCTGTCACTTAGCATTGAGCTGCTGTGAATTTACTGTCTCAGGATATGAGGACCGAAAGCTGGAGCGATCCTCATACAGTCTGCATTGCTCCTTTTGCCTATAAAATGATCTAATAATTATGAGTGTTTTGTGTCTCCAACGTTAAGTGTCTAGAACACACTAATAGCATCTTCATGTGTAGGGTTAAAGTTTTGAGGCAGTGGCCGCTTGTTGCTTGTTTCTAGCAGAGCAACACGTGGTTGTAATCCAAACACTTGGTTGGTTGTGTGCCTTTATAAAGCCTGAAAGCTTTAGCTCTGGGTTCTCCTCCTAGGCTCCGCTGTGTTGGAGTGTAGGATGAGATCTGAGCTTCAGCCCGTTTAAATAAAACCTTGTATTTGTATGAGTCAAGCGGAAAAGTTCAGATAATGTGATGTCAGGAAAATGAATCCTTAGATGTGTATTTTAATGTTTTTTTCTTTCATGCATGTGTTTCTAACACATTTATAAGATTATTTCTTTGTTGCTTTGTATGTCCCTCCCCCACAGTATAACCCCTGCTTTCACTATATTTGATGTCAGTATAACTTGTGGAGGAGATGGGGAAAAACCAGTTGTTTAAGGATACAGGTGGACCTGTTGCAACAATGAGAAGTACAAGTTGTCATGTCCAAAACGAGCTTTACAACGTTGGTGCGGGGGGGGGGGCGGGGAAGGGGGGGAAGGGGGGGAAGGAGAAGGATTGGGATTAGGGGGGGAGGGGGGAGGCTGGGAAGGGATGTGAAGGGTAAACAAAGGAGGAGGCTGCAATGCATGGTAAGAAATGTACGCATTATCCTGCCCATGTAACTGTAACTCCTCTGTACAGTATGTTCACAAATAAAATTAAATTAAATTAAAAATAAAATAAAATAAAAAAAATAAAACCTTAAAACAGCTGTAAAGTCTGACTCTCGATGGTCTTCGGGTGGGGATCCTGCGACCTGGGTATAACATATTAGTGGGGGCTCGTCCGGGATCCCCCCAAAGACCCACGAGATCTCAGACTCCAAAGGTAGAACAGAGCTGTCATTGTTAATTTGTCTTGTCCTATCATTTGTCTGTTTTACTTTCGTTTTCCTTTGTGAGGATGGCTACTCTGATTCATAAAGGGTTGTTGAAGCAGACACGCTTGCACCACAACCCTGGAGGAACTGGGAGACGTCCAAGATCCTCTTGTGGGGTGGGGGTTCTTGGAACCCCGCCATGTGAATTAGGGGGTGGGGATCGATTCAGTGTTAGGCCGGAACTGACCAAGAGTGCTTCCTAACAGAGGCCCAACTCCCCCACTGTGGCTCTGCTCCTTCTGCTGTGTGGCCTGGGTGTGGAACCACACCGTGACTGTAGTCAGTGGACCAGTTTGGGAGATCTCCACTTTGTAAGGCTTTTTTTGTAACTGTAAGGTGTGTTTTGTTTGCACTGTTTACTGTTTTTTGGACTGTATGTCTTACGGGACTGGAAACTATAGGCACCACTCCATCTAGCCCCCTAGACTTACAAAAAGAATCTGAGACAGAGGAAAAGAAAAGGTACGCCCCGGTTTTTCAGGGAGATAACTTGGAAGAAGAAATGTTTCCTCCCCCATACTGTCCTTTCCAGGTTCCTATTGCAGAACCTGAGAATGATCAAGAGGAGGAGGGAGCTATAGAACACTTGGCACCTGCCCTTATAGTTTCTGAGGGGCCAATCACTCGATGATGCCATGGGATCAACCCCCCTTCTAATGCAGCTCTTTTCCCCATACATGCCATAGGTGCTGTGGATGCGAATGGTCAACAGCCACTCCAATATTGGCGATTTTCTACCAGTATCTATACAATTGGCACACCCAAAATGCCCCCTTTTCTAAGAAACCCAGGATTTAATTTGTTTGCTTGAAAGTATTCTCTTTACACAGCAGCCCACTTGGGATGATTTTAGTCTGCTTTTACAGGTCCTTTTTACCACCGAAGAGAGATACTATCCAAGAGGCAGCCTGGAAACATATCCCTGGCCCCACAGGAGCACCAATCCTGGATCCTGCCATGATAACTGCCTATTTTCCTGAGATCTGACCATCATGAGACAACAATACAGTTGAAAGTAGGGAGCCATTCCTCATCTATCGCCAGGCCCTTTTGGCATGTCTCAAGGCGGTGGCTTGCCAAACTAGTAATATGGCCAAAGTTTTTGATGATAGACAGGGAGGAAGTGAAAGTCCGGCAGCATATCTTGAGCGGCTCATAAAAGCTTTTAGTCAATATACCTGTATGATCTTGAAACCCAGGTGTTGGCTCAGATGATTATGTTTGCCTATATAAATCAAGCTGCACCAGACATAAAGTGAAAGTTGCAGGCTCTAGACAGACTTGGTAAAAAGTCTATTAGGGATATAGTAGCTGCAGCAGAAAAGGTTTACAATAAGAGAGAGACAGCAGCAAAGACAGGAAAGGAAGGACAGAGAACGTGAAATTGACTGTGAAAGGAGCGACCAGGCCAAAGAAAAGAGGCCAGACTGGTTGTTCCCACCACTTTCACAAGCCAAGCATACCTGGTTCACAGATGGCAGCAGTTTCACTTGAGATGGAAAAAGGTATGCTGGTGCAGCAGTCACCTCGGACATTGAGATACTGTGGGCAGAAGCACTCCCCCAGGGAATGTCTGCACAAAAAGAAGAACTAGAGGCACTAACAAAAGCCCTACAGATGGGAAAAGGGAAGAGACTAAACATTTACATGGACAGTCGGTATGTTTTTGCCACTGTGTATGTCCATGGAGCCATTTACCAAGAGAGGGGGCTGTTGACAGCTGAGGGAAAGGCTATTATAAATGAACAAGAAATTTCAAGCCTCATCTGGGCCTTATGGGAACCAGTAAATATTGCCATTATGCACTGTCCTGGCCATCAAAGGTAACTAATTCAATAACCAAAGGAAATAACTTGGCCGATCAGGCAGCTAAGGAGGTGGACCTCAGCCCAGAGCGGAAGTAGACCCAGGGTCACAAGCTTTGCCTCCTGAGCCTCAGTACTCCCAAGAAGACTTGGAGTGGATAAAGAAAATTTCCATGTCCTATAAACCCCCAAACAGAGAAAGAAATAAAGACTGGTGGAAAACTGGTGGGGGAAACTTATCTTGCCTCAAAGATTGGGCAAGGGAATTCTTATGAGAATCCATCTGGTCTCTCAAATGGGAACCCGAAGAATGAACGACTTGCTGACACTCAGAAATAAAAATCAGGCAAGGAAATCAACTCATTGACGACATTGTTAAAAATTTTAAAGCCTGTCAGCTCACCAATGCCCCTATTCAACTGGTTACAAAAGGAGCTCACCTCCATGGAGATAGGCCAGGTGTGTATTGGGAAGTAGACTTCACAGAAATTAAAACTGGAAATTTTTGATATAAATATTTGCTAGTTTTTGTAGACACCTTTTCAGGATAGGTTAAAGCCTACCCAACAAAGCATGAGACTGCGAATGTCATATCGAAGAAGATCCTGGAAGAAATCCTACCCAGGTATGGCTTCCCATCCACCATTGGGTAGGACAATGGACCGGCCTTCAACTCAAAAGTAAGTCAGGTAATAGCCGCCTCACTGGGGATGGATCGGAAATTGCACTGTGCTTATCGACCCCAGAGTTCAGGGCAGGTAGAAAGAATGAATCGAACTGTAAAAGAGACCTTAACTAAATTGGCCTTGGAGACTGACACAGACTGGGTATCGCTGCTTCTTTTCGCCCTGTTTAGAGTAAGAAATTCACCCAATCAGCTTGGCTTTACTCTTTTTGAAATAATGTATGGACACCCTCTACCCATTATCCCTATCCTTCAGACAGAATTGCTTGCTGATTTGGATGATATTGAATTTCTGTGTAAGCTTGACTATTTACAGCTGGTGCATAAGAATATGTGGCCCCAGCTTAGAGCATTATATGATTCTGCTTCTATTCCTACCCCACATTTGTTTAAACCAGGTGACTGGGTGTTTGTTAGAAGGCACAACCTGATATCTCTGGAACCACGGTGGAAGGGACTTTACATGGTGCTACTGGCTACACCTACTGCCCTTAAGGTGGATGGAATTGCTGCTTGGATCCTCTGCTCCCACGCCAGACCGGCAGACCTCCTTTGCCCTGGACAACCTTGGGGAAACATGGGAAGTCTCAAAGCATCCTACCCAACCACTCTGAGTTAACCTCAAGCGAAGAAAAATGAACTGATTGTTATTGGTATTGTTGTTTAATAGTATGGCTAAGGTCAGTTAGGGACCATACCCTTTCAAGATCAAGAGCTGTTGGAGTTTAGTTTGAGGCTGGAGCCACAAGATTGTGTCTTAGGACCATAAGTCAAGGGGGGAGAATGAAGGGTTAAAGTTTTGAGGCAGTGACCACTTGTTGCTTGTTTCCAGCAGAGCAACATGTGGTGGAAATCCAAACACCTGGTTGGTTGTGTGCCTTTATAAACCCTGCAAATCTTTACCTTGGGGCTCTTCTCCTAGGTGCTGCTGTGTCGGAGTGTATAACAAGGCCCGAGCTGCAGCCCGTTTAAGTAAAACCTTAAAACAGCTGTAAATTCTGACTCTCGGTGGTCTTTTTGGTGGGGGTCCTGCGACTGGGGTATAACAATGTTTCCATTTTTCTCTAGTACTCCTAGAGATTTAGACTAAGGGTTTGTGTGGAGTGGCTCCTCGGTGAATCCCTGAGGAAACCACTTGAAGCCTCCTCAGGAAAACGCTATTCAAACCAGCAGAGCAGGAGAGTCTCTGAGACTATTTTCTCCAATAAACCAACAGAGAACCAGAAGTGGAGCAGTGGCCCAGAGGGTAGAGCTCCAGCTTTGAGAGCGAAAACTGAGCAGGAGATACAATCCAGACCAGGCAGGAAAGCCTGGGAATTGCTTATGTCCAATTAACTACCAGTTGGCAGGAAGTGGAGCTTTGGTGATGGTAGAGCCTCAGCCTTGAGCAAAAGCAGCTCAGGGACACATCGGGCCCTTAGTTTAAGCCCTGGGATGGCCACAGAAAAATTCAAAAAGAGACGGCCAAGTTTATATATCAGTGCCCTACCTACTTATGTGTGTATGGATATTACCTCCCATAGTGCACACTCTGCTTTTATTTACTGGTTTATTTTTCAGATATGCTAATTGTGAATACAGCATCATTCTCTTCATTTCAGGCCCATTGCTTTTGTCTTCCAGGGTTCTAGGCCTGTGCCTTTATATGATGCACACTGAAGCTTTCAGCAGCCTTTATTTACATTTTATTATGAGGGCAATGCAGGAACAATCACAAATCAGATGGGGAAGAGAAGTAACTGGTATTCAGAAAATTCAACTTGAGAACATAAAATGGTAGCATACTTATGTAAAAACTACCATTAAGGAAAAAAAAATGAAGTGGCTGGGAATATGGATTAATGAGGGAGTGCTTGCCTAGCATGCAAGAAGCCCTGGGTTTGATTCCTCAGGCACCTGTTCACAGACAAAGCCAGAATATGTGCTGTGGCTCAAGTAGCAGAGTGCTAGAGACAGTGACCAGGCCTTGAGTTCAATCCAACAACTGGCAAAGAGATAGCTACCTAGGTAGGAAGGTAGGTAGATAGCTGGAAAGAAAGAAATAGAAAGAGATAGAGATAGAGAGAGAGAGAGAAAAAGAAAAGAAAGAAAGAAAGAAAGAAGGAAAGAAGGAAAGAAGGAAAGAAGAAAAGAAAGAAAGAAAGAAAGAAAGAAAGAAAGAAAGAAAGAAAGAAAGAAAGAAAGAAAGAAAGAAAGAAAGAAAGAAAGAAAGAAAGAAAGAAAGAAAGAAAGAAAGAAAGAAAGTTGATAGAAGAATCTGTTTTTGATATCAGAAGGAAAGAAGGGAACATTCCCAATCATGAATCTTTCTGCAGTGTGCCAGGACACCAGCATCGCCTTCACACAAATGCCGAGCAGGATGACTGTCTCTGTCCCACTTCTCAGGCAGCCAAGTGTCCCAGAGTCAAGAGGGCAGAGCCAGGTTCTAACTCAGGTGCTTGGAGACAGAAGAAAAATGGCCCTGCCCCTCCTTGGACTGGGGATTAGCATTAATGATGTGGAGAATGAAGGAAGGAGAAAAGACTGGCAGAGATAGAAGGGCTTTCAAACCTGACAAATGGAGAGTCAATAACCCACTCCCTGAGTCCAGAAAACAGGGTTTTTCTACTCTGTTCCTCCTCTCCCCCCACTAAACTGGCTCTCTATTGGTAACTTAAAGATAGCGTGAGGCTCCCTTAACCTTAGGGAGGAAGGTTAATTAGTCATTGTTTGAGGAAGCTGAGAAAAGCCTGACCCTGGTGTAACTCTAACAAATGTTTCAGGTTTCCCCCATTGCTGGCTGTGCCTGGAATGAATGAAGTGGTTTTGCAGCTCACTTCCCTGTTGAGTGTGTACATTCTGCCTCCTAATCCTGCAGGCCTAGTTCTCTGTACCTAGCCTGGCTTTTGAAACAGTTTCCTGTCCTTCAAATATAGTGTTACACTGGAGTTCTTCCTGCTAACAGAGCTAGGGTTTGCATCCTGAGAACTTCATTTGAACCCCGATTGGGTCAATAATATTTCTTTCCTTCTTCTGTAGATCAAGAACTCCAAGAACATCTAGAGTGCAAGTAACTTCTCATCCCCAAGGGAAACACAGGAATTTCTTAAGCATCTAACCTTTCAGAACAGGAAGTCAGAATGTACCAGACTTCCCTTCCTTGGCTGGTTTCACCCTGTGATAGAGACCTCAGCCTCCTGAGCTAGGATGATGGGCGTGAGCTACTGGTTCTCTGCTAGGGTCAGAACTGTAATGACATTGACAATACAAGTCAACTGCTTATCACAAAAGGCTTGGGGAGCATATTAAGCCTTTCAACAATGTGCCTTTCAGAACCCTGTAGGACACATATTTATAATGCTAGAATCTGAGAGGCTGGGCTTATGGATGTGCTACACATGAACCTTGAGGTCTGACTCCAATTCTGGTGTACATCAGCATTCAGGTTCCAAAAAATATTCTCATAAATAGCAAATAGGAAAATTACTTTGATTAACCCTCACTCTTTTTCCAGTTGTGTGTCTCA
The DNA here is from genome assembly GCF_019054845.1 of Dipodomys spectabilis. NCBI lineage: Eukaryota > Metazoa > Chordata > Mammalia > Rodentia > Heteromyidae > Dipodomys > Dipodomys spectabilis. The sequence goes on from NW_024870956.1 coordinate 2,132,775, forward strand.
AACTGAAGCCTGGGCGCTGTCTCTGGGCCCTTCAGCTCAAGGCAAACACTCTACCACTTGTCCCACATGGGGTTTTTTGATGGTTCAGTCTAACAGGCTTTCCTTTCCTAGGCTGTCTTCAAACTATGCTCTTAAGATCCCAGCCTCCTGAGAAAGTAGGTTTCCAGAGCCACTGGAATCTGGCGTATTGTTTTTGCCAGACCTGGGGCTTGAACTTAGGGCCTGGGTACTGTCTTTGAGGTGCTTTTTTTCAAGGCGAGCATTTTACCACTTGAGCCACACCACAGTTGCTGGCTTTTTCTGAGTATTTTGCACTGAGGATTCAAACCCTGGCATTCATGCATGCTTAACAAGCTCTCTACCACTAAGCCACATTCCCAGCCCCAAACTCAAGATTTTATCCCTGAACTTGCCTAGTCACAAGCAAAGGCTTCTGAGTATAAATCATCAAAACAAATCCCTATAGGAAGTTGTCCAAAGATAAATAAGACAAAGCTCATACTGGGGACAGACTCTAACCATGTAATGACTTGACAAATTATGTATCATGTTTCAACACTTAATAGAGAATTAATGAAAATGAGTCAATGTACTGAATTATTGTGTATAATTTATAATATATGTACACAACATAATAACTATTATGCATATAATAATACTAAATACAATAAACAATAAAATGTACAAAATAAAAATTAAATACAAAATCAATAATAATAATCATAATATGAAAAAAACATGCATATGTACCTATATATATTTATACTACACATGTATACAAATATTTTTTCTATTGCAGGACCTTAATTCAGGCCCTGGGAACTCTATCTTGAAAATCATTTCCTCAAGGACAGGGAGCTTAGCCTTCACCCAAAGTGCAACAGAGTTACTTGGACAGTGAGCTCAAATCCCAGCAATGGCAGAAATACTGGCCCCAGTTCCAAGACAGTGACTTAATATTTGTAACAGAAACAGTTATGTTTATTCAGTTCCATACTGAATAAACTGAACTGAAAAAAAATCACTGTAGAATTTTGTACAGCTATGCAGACATCCATCTCTTATCCCCAAAGTGCTTCTTGAGCACTACATAATTTTTGTACGCTTTTAATTTTTAAAATGTTGTGCAGAGGGGTCACAGTTACATGAGCAAAGTAGTGAGTACATTTCCTATTGAGCATTGTTGCCTCCTTGTTTGTTTTTCCCCTACCATCCCTTCCCTACCATCTTCACAACTAACTTTCCTGCTGAGGTCAGTGACCTTTTTTTGGCTTGGCATGGGGTTTGAATTCAAGTAATGGCAACTCTGCACCTTTCGTCACATTGTTACAGATTCATCAAGACTCTGAGTTCAAATCCCAGGCTAGGAAAGAAAACTGGCAAAAATTCCAAACCAAGGAGCTTTATTATTTCAATTTAGTTAGTTTTGCCAACCACAGGGCTTGTACTCAGGTCATGGCAACTTTGACTCAGCATCACTCTCCCTAGGCTGGGGTGGACCCTCGGGACCCAAAGCTGATCCTGGAACCCTAGGTCCAGAAGGCTTGCAAGAAGAAAAAAAAAAGCAGAACAGCACAAAAAGTGGGGAGCTGTAGAGGGCTCAGGGTTTTACAATTTTGTATTTGCACGGTGACTATCCTCTGTCTGAATGACATGGTTTCAAAGTGGACCTGGCCTGACGTTGCTGATAGCTGGCAGGCTATCAGGGAAGCCATAAGCCAACATGTCAGCATAGGCCCAGGGTTCAAATCCTAATCCTTACACTTACCAATGGCAGGAGATCACAAGAGATTCGTTCCTATGCATAAGAATACACATTGAAAGAGTAGTTCATGCATTTGTCTAGTCTAAAATTGGATGCAATAATCCTAGGATGCTAATTGACCTTAATTAATAGTTTATTAAGCATGAAAAGAATAATATTGTTTCAATGGAGATATAATAAATACCTAAGAGTTGGTAGGAACGTAATAGATGTCATTCAGTCATAGACAGACAGCTCTGGAACTCTTTAACAATATATATTTATTTGTATGCCACCCTCTGCCTATCCATGTATTGCTGTTTTGGCCAAACTTGGGGCTTGATCTCAGTGCCTGGGAACCACCTGACAGCTTAATTGGCTAGAGGCTTCTGTGCTCACACTCACCCAATCATGAATTGGGCCTGCTTGGCCTTGAGTTCAGATACCAGCACTGCCAAAAATTTAATCTTTGAGTAAGTAGCCGAGTGTGACACATGTTTTCCTTTTCTGGGAGAGTCCAGGGTGGAAGGCATGCTAGAGAACACATCTACAAATCTAGAAGATATGTGATAGGATGTAAACAATGTAATAAATGGTATAGGTGTCATCAAAGTCAATAAAATTAATCGTAAATAAATGAATAAAAACAGAAATAAAATGAATAACCACACTGAAAGTGATATGGAGTGAACATCTGTGTGGAAGTATAAATCCTACCACACCAAACATGATATCTACTGAACATCTGTATGTAAGTATAAATCCTGTCTTTAAAATGTATAGAAGGAGTATGTTTTCCATGCCTGAGGCTTGAATTCAGCCCACCCCAATGAGAAAGCAATGGCGGGAAATCCTGAGATACTAGTTTCTGTACCAGGAAAAGTCATGGAATGTGATCGATCTCATCGAATGAGTAGTTCAAGCATGATGTGACTAGGAAGTGATAGGCAAGACTCATGGGGTATAGCTTATTTGTAAAGTAGTGTTGATTAAGCATGACAAGAATCATCACAGTCATGAAATGAAGGCATCTGGAAAGATCCAAGAATCAGTAGACAGATGGTAGATTGGATTCCATCACAGGTTATCGTCTCTCCTACTCTATACAAATGTGTACTTATTTGCATATTACCTTCAACTTATGAATGGATGACTGCTGTGTGTCCCCCCAACCCCACCTGGGGGTCCATCTCAAGTCCTGGGAACGGCCTTACTCCTTAGTGGCTCACAGGCTGGTGTGCTCACAGGGACCCATTCATCAATTGGGTCTGCTGGTCCCCAAGTTCAGATCCAAGCAGTGCCAAAAGATTCATCCTGATGTCAGAAGCCAATTGTTGCACCTGTGTTCCTTTCCTGTGCAAGTCCTGGGTCTCAACTAGGATGAAGAATGCATGAGCCACTCTGTGGCCATGGGAATCGGTTTTTATCATGTGAGCCCAGTTATACCTGTCATCATATACTGAAGAAAATACACAATACATCCATGAATAGCATACAAAATAGAATAACTACACTAACTGCACAATGCAGTCCACATACGGATTTGAATATACATCCCATGTTTAAATGATTCATTCAGAACAATTGTGGCCTCCCTGGTGTTCGATCTTTGTTCCTGGGAACAGACCAGATCCTTAGTGGCTCACAGTCTGGTGTGATCAGGTTGACCCATTGGGAAGTTGGGCCTCCTAGGCCCAAAGTTCAAATACCAGCACTGCCAAAATTCACCCTGATGTGAGAAGCCAGTCATTGCACCAGTTTTCCTGTGCTGTGCAAGTCCTGGGTCTCAGCTAGGTTGGAGAATGCATAGGGAACTCTATACTCATGGGAATAGGTTGTCATGCAGGTCACCACAGTTATATCTGTCATCCTATAATAAAGAAAATACACAATACATCAACGAAGAAGACACAAAATAAAGAGAATGACTACACTGAATGCAAGATGCTGCCCATCCATGTATGGAAATATAGATCCTCTGTTTAAATGATGAATTTATGACTATATTGGCGCCCACCAGGGCTTCACCTCATGTCATGGGAATGGCCTACCTCCTTAGTGCCTCATAGGCTGGTGTGTTCACCATGACCCATTCACCAATTTTGCCTGCTAGGGCTTGAGTTCAAATTCCAGCACTGCCAAAAGATTCACCATCGATTTGAGAAGCTAATCGATCCACCTGTTTTCCTCTCCTGTGAAAGTCCTGGGTCTTAGCAAGCATGGAGAATTCTATATAGACAACTCTATAGCCATTCAAATAGGTTGTTATCCATGTCAGCATAGTTATATCTATCACCATACTCAATAAAATACAAAATACATCCATGAATAAGACACAAAATAAAAAGAAAAACTACACTGAATGCAAGATGCATACCACACTTGTAGGTAAAGAGAGATCCTATGTTTACAAAAGGCGGGCTTGTTATTTTGTCCAGTGCTGGGGCTTCATATCAGGCCCTGCACCAGGCCTGACATTCTATTCTTCAAGGATGGTGAGATTTCCCTTCCCACAAAGTGCAAAAGAGCTACACAGACTTCAGTTCAAATCCCAGCATTGACAAAAGATTCATTCTGTTGTCAGAAGCCAGTCGTTAAACATGTTTTCCTCTCCTGTTTAAGTCCCAGTCTTCCACTAGGATGTAGAATGCATAGGCAACCATATACCTATAGGAACAGGTTGTCATCCATGTCAGCAGAGTTATATCTGTTACCTTACTCAGTAAAATACACAAAACTTACATAAGACAGAAAATAAGGACAAAAAGTACTCTAAACGTAAGATGCTGTCCACACATATATGTAAATATTGATCCTATGTTTAAATTATTAATTTATGACTATCGTGGCCCACCCTGGGGATCAATGTCAGTTCCTGGGAATGGCCTAACACCTTTCTTGCTCACAGGCTGGTGTGGTCACCTTAAACTATTCACCAATTGGTCCTGCTAGGCCCTGAGTTCATATCCCAGCACTACCAACAATTGGATCATGCAGTAAGAAGCCAAGTGTGAAAATTTTTTCCTTTTCTCTGAGAGTCTTGGGTGTCAGGCATGATGGAGAACACGTCTACAAATTTAGATTAGATTCCATATGATAGGATGTCATCAATGTAACAAAGGGAAGGGGTTTCATCATAATAAAATCAATGGTAAATAAATGAATAAAACAAAAAGTACAAGGAACAACTACACCTAACCTGTATGGACTGAACATCCATAGGTAAGTACAAATCCTGTATTTACAATGTATATAAATAGTATGTTTTCCAAGGCTGGGGCTTGAATTTTGGCTTAGAGTACAGGCCTGACTTTCTTATCTTCAAGTACGGTGAGCTTCCCCTTCTTCCACAGTGCTGCAGATTTACCCAGACTCTGAGTTCAAATCCAAACCCTGGCAGAATAAACGGGGTGAATTGCAAGCCAGGAAGCTAATCTTTTTTAATTATTTTTTGCCCAGCAGGGGGCTTGAACTCAGGTTGTGGTAACTCTGCCTCAGCTTTGATCACCCTATGCTGGGGTGCAGCCACTGGACCCACAGTAGATACTGGGATCCTAGACCCCAGGCCTTGTGTGGCAAAAATGTACAGAAAAAATGCAGCAAGATGGCCTTTTTATGTCTTCTTTCCTTGCACGGTTACCCTCCTAGGTCTGAATGACACTGTTGCAAAGGGTACTTCATCTTGGATTGCTGAAGGTTGTCAGATTATTGAGGAAGTCATAGGTCCACATGGTAATGTAGGCCCTGATTTCGAATCCCAGTCCTGACACCAATCAATGGCAGGAGATACTAAGAGACTTGTTCCCACCCATGGGAATAACAAGGTAATATTATCAATGAGTTGATGGTGAATGACGCTCCTATAAAATTAGACAGCATCATTTCAGGAGACTGATATTATTTAATATTTATGAAGCATTAAAAGAATACTATTATTTACAGAATGCAATATTTTAAGAATATTGATTGATTTACTTAATAGTTTGTTAAGCATGAAAGCAATAACATTAACTACATGTAGCATTATAAATACCAAAGAATTGGTAGGAATGTAGTCTATATAACTGAATAATGTATAGACATATCTGGCACTCTATAAAGATATATATTTATTAGTGTACTACCATCGGCATGTCAATCTTTTTTTATTTTGTCAACCGCTGGAGCTCAATCTCAGGTACTCGGAACTGCCTGTCAGCTCAATTTGACACAGGATGGCAGGCTGACACTCAGTCATTCATGAATTGGGCATTGTAGGCTGTGAGTTCAGATGCCAGCACTCCCAAAAAATGAATTGTGTAGTAAGAAGCTGATGGTGACATATATTTTCCTTTTCTTGTAAAGTCCTGGGTGTCAGGAAGGATGTGCAATACATATGCAAACCTATATCCTATGTAATCAATGGAATCACTGTTCTATGTGTCATAATAGTCAACAAAATGAGTAGTCAATACATGAATAAAACAAAAATAAAATAAGTAACTACACTGAATGCAATATGGAATTAACATATACATATAAATATAAATCATATATTTAAAATGTACACAAATAGGATGTTTTCTAGTGGTGGGCATTGATTTCAGGCCCAAGGAACAGACTTGAATTTCTTGAATTCAAGGAGGCAAGATTCCCCTTTCCACACAGTGCAACAGCAGGGTTACCTAAACCATGAGTTCAAATCCCAGTCCTGGCAGAAAAAAAAAAGGGATCTCCATGCTATGTGATGCCCAATTCGTAGGTATTTCATTTGCACTCTATTTAATGAAGGTGAATGTTTAAATGCTTCATAAAGAATTAATATTGACCAGTGTCCTATAATGTAATTGTGTATAATTTTATCCTCGAATCACTCAAGTACTGCCCATTTAACCATGACATACCTCACATTCCTTTGGTAATCATATGAATAGGAATGAGTTTCATAGGATCTCCTGCCATTTGTTGGTGGCAGGACTAGGATTCAAACTGTGGGCTCTAGCTCCTACCAATTAAACCTGAGGATAGGGAATTCACAGGCCTGTCCAAGAACATCAGCAAAACCAATGATTAGACAGGCATCAGTGGCTTTCATCTGTCCTCCTTAGAACTTACAAGGCTGTGAAAGGAGGATCGTTGTCAAAGTCACCCTAGGCAGGAAAGTCCTTGAAACTCCTGTCCAACTTGTGCCAACAAAGCCAGAAGTAAAGCCATGTGGCTCCAGTGGTAGAGAGCTAGCCTTGATCTAAAGCAACTCACAGATTGTGCCCAGATCCTGGGTTCAAGGTTTGGGAACAAACAGACATACACAGTAATCTGTGCAGCCATCCGGCTAAAGCAGGTAACCCTCTTGTCCCCAACTGGATTGGACAGAGTTCTCTGGGAAAGGGGCTGCAATCATTTTGACTCCGCCCATTCTCCCTGCATCACAGAATTCCAGCCACACCCCCATTGTTTCATGGTTCTTTCTGACCAATGGGATACAAGAATGGTGGCCACGCCCACATTCCATGCTGCCCAGTAGCACCATGATTCCCTCTGTTTGTTGACACCACTACCAGCAGTTAAGGAAGGTAGAGGCGGCTGAGTGGTGAGCAAGAGACTCGAGGCCTACAAGGAGAGGCCTTCCTCAGGCCCACCCTGTGCCTGCCTGAGTCCCGGCCCCCTCCCCACCTTCCCCATGGAGCAGCATTTCAAACCTGGTGCTGCGGGCTCAGACCCATGGTTTCCTCAGGCAATGGTGCAATGGTTTGCCACGAGCCAGTTTGCGGCACAGGTCCTGGCTTCTCTGTCCTCTGCTCAGGGCCTGAGTGTCTGTAATGCCTCTGCCATTGCTGCTTGCCCCACCTGGAGCAGCTGCCAAAAGCTTCTGCCAGCAACACATGTGAGTGGCTGCCACACAGCCCTGCACCCTGGGACCCCATATCTCCTCCCTCCGACCCGGACCCGCGCCTCTCCTGTGCCCCACCTTCTGGCCCACGCCCTGCCATAAATGTGCCCAAGGGGAGGGGGTGGGTGTTGACCTGAAGATCCTACCCCCATCCCCAGCAGCTAGTGTCCCAGGAAACGGGGAGATGCAGGGTTGGGTGAGGAGTGGGCGCCACAGATCCCTGGCCTGTAGCAATGGGAGCCACGCAGCCGCACATCTGCGCCCTTCCTCTCCATTATGAGAACCCAGTGGCTTTAATCAGAGGTGTAGAGCAGCATGTATACACCTGCCTTCTGGGGTCTTTTCCTTTTTTTCTGGGGACAGGAGGTGTTGGATGCAGATGATAGACACCTTGCTGTGTGAGCCATTGTCTTCTGTGCTCAGTCAACCTTTCACCTGAAAACAGAGAGACAAAGACATAGAGAGAGAGACAGAGAGAGAGAGATCATCTTTTTCCTTGTACAGCCTGACTGTGCTCAGGTTTGTGATCAGTTGGCAAATTGCAGGTGCTGCATGGATGAAACTTCTGTCACCGGTCTGGATGTGTGTGTGTGTGTGTGTGTGTGTGTGTGTGTGTGTGTGTGTGTGTGTGTGTGTGTGTGTGTAGAAGTGGGTTGTAACAAGGAGGCCGAATGCTTTGCTAACTTCTACCTGCTAACTTTGGGGCATGTATGAGATTCACAGCTGAGGTTGAGGGCCTGGAAAGGTGAGAGGCTTGAAGGGGACACAGCACTGTTAAATTACAAGAACAAGGGATCTGTGTGCAATGGAGCTGTGTACTATTTTGGCCTGGTTGGTGGCAGTGTGAGCTTTGTAGGACCTGGGAGTGCGGCCTGCAGGGGATGGCTTCCCAGGGGGACATAGAGCATGACCAACACTTAGTAAGGATATGAGTTCTGCTAGTATGGAGCGCAACAGCATAGGTCAGACTCTGGGTCTTCTCATCATGACGTCTGATGGGTGAGGTCAACCCTATTTTAAATCTTGAGCTGTGATCTTCAGATCTCAGCCTCCTGAGTACTTAGGATTATAAGCATGAGCCTCTTGCACTGGGACTCTGGTTCTTTTTGGTATATTAGGGTTTGACCTCAAGGCCTTAGGCTTGCCAGTTAGGTCTTCTACCATGAGAGTCAAGCTTTTCTGTCTTGGGCATTTCTGAGATGGAGAATTAATATATGCTCAGTCTGGGCTGGATCATGGTCCTCCTATCTGTGACAGGCATTAGCCACCAGGCCCATTCTTCTGTAGTTGGAATGATAGATATGTAGCACCACGTTCAGTCATTGGTTTAGTCAGATTGGCACAAACTAAGTCCACGGCAGCAGATTCTTGACCAGAGGTGAAACTCTGGGTTGGGCCTCAACCATTGGACTTCAATCTCCTCATGGGACAGTTGTGAGGAAACAAGAGATTAATACAGAGGGATCTCTGGATCAGGGACAGGCACAGAGGAAGAGGCCATCTGATATTATTCTTGGCAATTCCGTGAGCATATGATAGGAAGATACGCGGAAAGATCTCAGATGGTGTGTATTATTAATGGTGCAACAGGTATGGGCTTATGAAACAAAATATGGATCTCTTTATTTATTATCCTATCCCCATGAGTAATGGGATCCTTCACTTTGTTCAGTTTTAAAGCTGGGGAAACTGAGGCACAGATAAACCGGTGACCTACTAATGACTCCCAGCTGACAGGAAGCTCGGCCTGACTTCTCTGCCATGCTCCCTAGGACAATGGGTGCTATTCAGTCCACATTTTGTGTTGGGAAGTCCACTTCTTTTCAGTCATGGGGCTTGAAATTTGGTCCTGGGGCAGCTCCCTGAGCTCCTCAGCTCAAAGCTAGCACTCTACCACTTGAGTCACAGCACCACTTCCAGTTTTCTGGTGGTTCTTTGGAGATAAGAGTCTCAGAGGTGTTGCTGCCCGGGATGGCTATAAACACAATCTTCATATCTCAGCCTCTATTGTACTTAGGATTATAGGACTGAGCCACCGGCACCTGGCTTAAGTGTAATTCTGACCTTCTTTCTTTCTCTTTCTCAGCATCCCCATGTGGTTAGAACCAAGGTGGCCCTCTCATTCTGGAGGTAGGCTGTGGGTCAGGAGCTGTCTCACTCAGTCTGTTGTACCAGCACCATGAGGTAAGTCCCTCTGTGCCCTGGCTACACTGTGACAGTTATGCATTGTCCATCTAGCCTTACTGGACTCCGTACTGTGTTCAATGCACTTTTCTAGCCAAAATTACTGGCTAAAATTATGATACATAATTACAGAATGAAAATGTAATGCCATTTTAAGAAAGTCATTTAGGGTTTTGGGAATGTGGTTTCATGGTATGGTGATTGCCTAGCATGCATGAAACCTTGGGTTCAATTCCTCAGTACCACATAAATTGAAAAGGAAACACTGGAAGTGGTCCTGTGCCTCAAGTGGTGGAGTGTTAGCCTTGAGAGAAAAAAAAGCTGAGGAATAATTCCCAAGCACTGAGTTCAGTCCCAGGACTGCCAAAACAACAACAGCAACAACAACAACAATTTAGTTAGTAAATGCAAAATAAAGAACCCATATTTGGAATATATAATTGCTCCTTCCATACTAATACCTGACAATAGTCCCTAATTCATGTACTTTACCTATGTTAGGATACTGTGTTGAAAGAATGTTTTGTTCATTAGGTCACGGCAATTAATGCCGGGAATGTGCTTAGATGTAAGGTGAAGATTAATACTGGAAAATTAAAAGATTCCAGGCTTTTGAGTGGGGTCACTGCTAGTCACCATGAGAAGGATAGTCTAAGTGAGATTTGGGAATTATTTTGGCTAGTCATCACACCAAAAAGGCAAAGGTTAATTAACAGTTGTGACAGAAGAGAAGGCATAACTCCAGATGGAAAGAAAAACATGATAGTAACTAAGGTACAGGAGAAACCGTTCTAGGGAACCATGTTTGGTTATTGAAAAACTAGTTATCAACTAGGCTTATTCCTCATTGCCTTTAGCATTCAAAATCTCCTAGGCTAGTTCTTAATCTCTGTGTGATAAATGTATCTTCTTCCATGCTGTTCTTTCATACCTGATCTCCTTTGCTTCCTAAAAATCTCTTTCTATACTTCTCTATGAACATTTCCTGATACTAAATACACCTACAAAGATGAAAGTGGATGCTAATGTAAGAGTCCCATAACTCATGAGTCATTAATGTAACAAAATGGAAAAGGAGGACATATTTATTGCTACTTCAATTTTTCTGAAAAGCTGCAATGTCACATCATTTGGTTCAGATTTCCATTCTTTGCCTACATAGTGACATTAAGTGCACATAAATGCAAATATGAGCTGGGTGCTCGTGGCTCAAGCCTGTAATCCTAGCTACTCAGGAGGTTGAGACCAGAGGATTGTGGTTCAAAGCCAGCCTGGTCAGGAAACACTGGTCCATGAAACACTTATCTTCAATTAACCCCAGAAACCCAGAAGTGGTGCTCAAGCTAAAGTGGTAGAGTGCTCAAGTTGTGCTGAAGAGCTGTGAGACAGTGCCCAGGATCAATGTTCAATCCCCACAACCAACAAAAAAGTGCAAATATGGCTTTAAGTTTCCCCCAAAGGAATGATGAAGTCAATTGTAATCTTCCCAAATGATTTAGTAGTGCACCTACTTTCGCTGAGTTATTTGTTATGGCTTCTTTGCTAAATATATTCTCTCCTTTAAAAATTGTCAAATACTAGCTTTATAATAAACTTCATCTAATATTTCTTGGTTCAAAAGAGAAGTCTATACAGTTGATGTCACTTAGCTTTCTTATTGTCTTATTTTAAAGCCAACCCAGGCAAGAGAGTCTGTCAAACACTTATCTGTAATTAAACACCAAAAAAGCCAGAAGTGGAGTTTTGGCTCAAGCAGTGGAGTACTTGTTTTGGGCCAGGTGGGAAAGAAAGACAACTGTTCAGGGACAGGGGCCAGTCTCTGAGTTCAAGCGCCAGAACCAGCACAAACTAAACAAACAAGCAAACAAAACAAACCCTGGGTATTTCTTTGGGACTCTCCTTATAATAGTGGTGGTCCGAGAAGAGGCTGCTTTTGCTGATCATACTCACTGGATCCTGCTTTTTTGGAATCCTTATTGCTATCGAAAACTCATGACCAGACTAAAGGAATTGATAACTGATTCCTGCAACAAGAGAATCATCTCAGGAGTGAAACATCCATCCATAAGACACTTAAAAACCTCCATATCTTTGCTTCTTTGCAGTAGAACACTTTTAAAACAAAGTTACTTCCTTTTGTTCTATACTGGCCTTCAAATGGCATATTGTTTCCTTTTGTAATACTCTCAACCAGATGTTTACAGACAAGTTTTATATGAGTAAAGGACACACTCAAAAAAGTCACGGACAGAGTTTCCTTCCAGCCTTGGATTCTTTTCTTGTACAGTAAAAAGGAAAGCAATAGTTAACTTGAACTTTATCATTTCTCCATGTTCAATTCCTCTCCTGGGATCAGTTTCCATGTCCAATAACAGTTACTTCCACTTATTTCCAGTAACAATCTATGGTGCTGCTACAGAAAATAATGACTGTTTTCTGGCTTCATTGAAATAGCACAAGGACACTTTGGGACATGGGGTAACACGTGTTTCAGAGACAACTTAGTAAATAGAAATGCAATTTAAATTGCTTATTAATACATTATCCATGAGAACATTTTGTTCAAACTTCTTATGTGCTCTGTAAATTAATGTGAATTTTAAATGGGAAGAAGGTCCTCAGATCATTTTTTGTGAGTCTATGTGCTGTGCATTAATTTCCCAAGTGTACATGAGTTAACCGTAAGAGAAACAATAGCAATTATAGGAGAAAAAGAAGTTCTGTGTTTATGTATAAGTGTTCAATACAATATAGAATACTCTACAAATAAGAAAACTTTGAAACAATAATGCCAATTCCAGTATGTAGATTTATGTGAGTGATATGGAGAAAGCATTACTCCTAAGTGGAACATGAAGCATGAGGCCACTCCTTTTCTAAATCACGCTTGATAATCACGTAAATGTGCAAAAAGGAGAATGGAAGAATGATTCTGTTTCCAATGTAAGTCAGATATGGAAGAATAGACTTAACTAGAAAAAAAGAGTCCATCTGAGAGAACAGGAATTATACTAGCAATGAACCTGGTGGCTAAGATCACATTTCTTTTCCTTTCCTTTTCTTAAATTCTTTTTTTTGTTGTTGTTGTTGTTCGTGGAAATTGAAATATGGGACAGGGGGCTGTCCCTCTTAAATGCAGCTGAAGGCTAGTGCTTTTCCACTTGAGCCACAGTGCCACTTTCAGTTTTCTGGTAATTATTGGAGCAAAAAGTCTCCAGGAATTTCCTACCTGTGCTGGCTTTAAACCCCAATCCTCAGATCTCACAACTTGGTTTATGATCACATTTCTAACAGTGTACACTCAGGATATGTAATGTAAATGTTCATCTATCTTTATATGAATTCTTGAGTTAAAAATCTGGGCTACAGGTTTGACTTTACACTCACAAAAGTGTTTGAAGGTTAAAAGTTGATACTCCTGGAAAAATAAAACCTAAGAATGTAAAGGAATCTGGGAAGTTCAATTTGTATCTGGCTTGGACAGTATAGGCTTTAAGACACTACCTATAATTAACCAGCCAAAAGCTGGAATACCAGTCAGGAGCAAGATTGCTGAATAACAGCTTTAGGTTTTTGCATACATACATACAAACATACACATACACACAGAGGCACTTATAGGTGCACACAAAAATACACAAATGAAACAGCTCTCAGAATATGTAGAAAAGTTAGAAAAAATAGAAAATAGGTCCTGAGTAAGACTAGAATCAAGTGATAATTTTTAATATTAGAAATCCCTCAAGTGAACTTTGCCCCAGAAGTTGAGAATATTACATAGGTAGGGACCAAAGATAGTAAGAGAGTCAAGCAATCATTACTAACGGGATAGGATCCATGGAGGAATGAGTCAGGGAACCCTGCTGGTGCATCTGAAAATGTTTATATCCAGTGTCAAATGTTAAAACATCTTTGAAAATAGTACATAAACAGTCTGAGCAGTCAGTCTAGTGGATAAGATCATAGGAGAAGTTCAGAATTGCTAGTCTGTTTCTAGATTAAATAAAGAAAATATGGCAGGTCAATGTGATACAAGCCTGGAATTCTAGCACTCAGACAGGAGATTAGAGAGTGGAATTACATAACGGTACCTTCCCTGGACCAGGTAGAATAATTTTGTCTCAGTAAAACAAACCAAACAACATTAAAGGAATACACAGTTGTAAGTTTGGCTCAATTTTGTCATTATGTTTCCTATTGAATGCAACTCATATATATTCTCACTTGTGTTTTAAATGCTCTCATCATTACAGAACATCCATAGATGCAAGATAGCTCATGATTCCCATCCAAAAATTTGCAAAAGTAAGTAAGTCTCATTCTGTTGGATTCCAAATAAATGTTGAAGGATTACAAAAGCTTAAGTCTGGAGAAATAGCAAGTTCGTCTAATGTAGGACTTTGTAGACCTTGTTAAATTAGAATTTAAATTTAAAATATATTTTTTGGTTTTGTTTGTAATTTCATATTCTATAGGATACTACAAAATTCTTTTTAAGTAGAGGGATTAAGTGAAAAATCACAAATGATTCTGGCATTCTATTTGCCTAGTTATTCTTTCAAAAGAGTTATAATTAGAACATAGTTAATAGATAATTCGCACAGTTCATGTATACCATGTTAATGTGAATAATCTAGACAGTTGCCAACAAATGGATGACATTAATTTATACATTTAGAAAAACCAATTTTTTAAGGATTTGGTTTAATATGGTATGAAGATAGTAATTGTGTGACATCTTCTTTCTTCTTCATATATGTAACACAGGAAGCCATTTCCTTATTTACGTGCCTCTGTATACATGGAGAAAAATGCTGGGATTGGGGTTTGTTTTCAATTTTGTTTTTGTTTTATTGGTTCGTCCTAGAGCTTGAACTCTTGGCCTAGACAGTGTCTCTGAGCCTGTTTATGCTCAAGGCTCATGTCCTACCACTTCAATCTCAGGGCCACTTGAGTCTGGCTTTCGTGGAGATTTTTGGAGGTAAGATTCTAAGAAACCTTCCTTCCTGGGTGGGCTTTGGATCATAATTTTCTTATCTTAGCATACTGAATATCTATGATAATTAAAAAAGTATAAATATAAATAATATTTGCAAGTGTTCTGATCTCAAGAATACAAGTGGAGGAAAAATGATGCAGCTCAGTTTATTGTGTTCTTTTCAGAACAAGAAGGGTGTCACATTAACAGAGGTGTAGTATTTTTTCAAAATAGAGATAAGGTATTCATGATGTGAATTAAGGAATTTTAAGGTGTCCCTTACAAGTTGGAAACTGTTGGGCTAGGATGACTTTATGGCATAAATCTTGGGATTGATGGTCATATTTATAATAGTTTACTCATAAACAATTGCTTACTTTTGAAGAATTAATTATTACACATGCTTCACAGTTTTATCCTCTACCAGAATGTGGCTATTTTTCTGTTTAGGTCTCAATCTGTAATACCCCATTGGAAACTGCATCTATTGCAAAATTACATAACATGCAAACAGGTACTGTTTTGAATCTCTTAGGAATGTTGAGAATTTAAAAATGAGTAGCTATTAATCATAGGAATTTTGAAGAACACATATATTCTGTCCTCTTAACAACTTACTTACTTTTAAAAGTTATGGATTTCCATAGCATTAAACTGTTTTCTGTATTAGAATGAGAAAGTACTGAATTTATTCTTTTTTGAAAAATTTGGCAAGTATATTGTGAAAATATTGTCTACTTGGATAACATTCAAGTTGATGACCCTCTGATAAAGAAGGGGTAATTAATTCAAATTAGATGCCAAATATTATTGATTTTTAAAATGTTACTACATAAAGAATATTATTTACTGGGCCAATACAGTGAAATTATATTTTATGCAGCTTATTTTTTCAGTTTTATTATAAAAATGATATACAGTGGGGTTACAGTAATTGTAAGGTATCAAATCATAACTTTTCAAACTTGATAACCCTCCCTCATTTTTCTCATAGTTTTCCTTCACCCCTTTACCCCTCACAAGTTGTAATGTACATTTCCAACATAATGTCTTGTGAGTATTGTTATTGCATTGGTTTGCCTTTGGTCCTTTGTCTCACCATTATGTTTTTCCTTTACCCTTCGCTAATCAAGGTAAATGTATACACAATACAAAATGAAATACAGCAGGGATAAACCATAGGGGAAAAACCCAAAGAAAACAGAAATCACATAGTTCATCAAAAACAACCACCACAAATGAAAAAATAATCTGGTTCCATATCTTGGAATTCATTTTGCTTAGCATCAGCTAATATGGTTATATATACGCATAACAAAGCCACTGGAAAATAATAGCTGCATTGATAACGTTCTGAAAAAAGCATGTTAACTTTTTGATGGTAAAGGTGGAATTAGGATTGGTGAATTCTCGGTTCTGATAAAGGATTTCAAAGAGTTTTAAAGTTATGACAGGTAAAATTTAATTGTTCAAAATTTTTAACAACTTAGCCTATTAAAAAAATTTTAAATTGCCTGGAAGAATAGGCTTTCATGCAAAGAAATCCAAGGAGACTTAGTAGAGAGGGAGCAATGTGGATGAAGATGGCTCTTTTTCACACTAAACAATCAGACCTCAGAAACTTTGCTGTAAATCCTGTAGGTTCCCTTGAGAATTGTCCTTACCCAGGAACTATATTCTCAGTGTTTGAAACAAGGTTGTATTGGAATTTAAATTAAAAGTTCTTAAAAAAATAAGGCATCAAAATTTGTGAATTTACCTTTAATTATCAAACATTAATTCTCTTAAAAAGATAATTTGAGTCAAAATATTTAGGGAGAAAGTGACCTCCACAATGAAAGAAGGTGTTGGGATTACACCTTTCTGTTTGTAACACTTTCCACAATGTCTTTGGACGTGAAGCAGTGAAACACAGAAAAAAATCTGATTGGACACTTCAAACCAATGATTTCACATTTCCAAGTGGCTCACAAAAATAATATTCTTATTAATATGAAATAGTGAAGACTTCTTTTATTACATATGCCTAAAAGTTCAGAAAAGAATTGAGCAAATGGAAAAGTTAATAAAAAAAGTTTTCTTAGAAGCCTTAGCTAAGCGTATTGTCTTCTGCAGTGAAGGGAGGCCAAAACTTTTTGATGTAAATTGTGTTAGTATTTTTACTCCCTAAAGTGATTTTACAGAGCACATTTGTCTCACTATAATGCAGAACTGATTGAATGAAGACATGAAAATAAATTCCACATCCAAATGAGGCAACTTAAAGAGTTTTAAAAGAGAAATAATGAAGATGTAGCAGTGGTGGAGCCTGTATGGCTCTTCAGCTTCACTAGACTTGATCCAAGAAGCTGTGATTAATTGGAACTCGGCAAGAGCTAAGAGAAGGACATAGAAGTAGGACATAGAAGCATTGTCCTTTTGTAACACACACTTTCTTCCAAGGTATGGGTGATTTAACTCTACTCTCCTTCATACATCTTGGTGAACTAATGCAAGACCAAGAGAAAAATAATCTATTGAAATAATTTTGCATAGAATAACTTCACTGTTTCTGATATAGTATCTAAGGAGAATCTTAAGAGAGAAGATAAAAGTGCAGTATTTTTTGTTTCTTCTAAGCATCTTGTTAGCAAAATATATCCTTGAGGTTAGACAATTCTGATTGAACCAACAAGTGATGTAGTACTTTTTATTGTGGGCACTTTAGCCAGAAGAAGTCTTTCAAGGTAAAAGAAAAAATAATGCAGCCAAATATTTGTGATTAGAGCCTCTTGGACTGTTTTCTGGAGACAAAGTTTAGCATTAGATTTCTCCTCATTAACATAGATGTTGTTTCATGGCAACCAAATGCAAGAGGGAAGTTTAATGGACTCACTTGGCCAATTAAACAGCATGAAAGAAGAAAATGACAAATAATATTTAATGAAATTATTTTGACCAATTACATTGCCAGAAGAAAAAGGAAAAATATAATTCAAAATCAATTGACTTAAAAGTTTGAAGAAAGAGTAGTGAAGAGAGATTAGAGAAAATATAGAGGATTGTTTTCTCTCCAGTGGTGTAATGGGTTCTTGATCTTGTTTCTTCCATTCTACCTCACAAGCTACCAAGTGTTTCTCAGGACTGGATTATACAGTTCAGACAGAAAACTCATAGAAGAAAGATACTGTTTAGAGCAGA
The DNA here is from genome assembly GCF_019054845.1 of Dipodomys spectabilis. NCBI lineage: Eukaryota > Metazoa > Chordata > Mammalia > Rodentia > Heteromyidae > Dipodomys > Dipodomys spectabilis. The sequence continues at coordinate 2,150,730 of NW_024870956.1, forward strand.
TGTAGGTGATTTATAACCTTAGACAATTTATTTAATTCTGTTCAAAATTCTCCCCTACCCCAAACTTCCTCTTTGAACAGATTTGTTTGCTTTTCCCAAGAATGCCCTTCATTAACTGATTCAAATTTTGAGAGGTCATATTCATACTCTCTAGAGATTGCTGTTTGGTTGTGATTTTTGTGTGTTTTTGTTTCTTGTGTTTTTTAACTGAATTTTAAAAGGTTGTGCAATTGTGTTACAATTAAATATATCCATCTAATTGTCCAATGCTCCTAGATCAGAGTCACTCCTTCCATCATTCTCAACCAACCCTTTCTCCAAGATTTATTTCCAATTTACCACTCCCTTCATGATATGTGTACATTGAGTATTCTAGCTGTACTTACCTCTTGTTCATTTTTCATTCATTCTATGTCTTTATTATAATTCCTCTCTGGTTTCAACTTCCTGATAGTCATTCTGTTAAACTATCTATTAGTACTTTGAAAGGTTTATATACATTCCATGGAGTCTCAATCCTGCATATTCTTGAACTGATGTCAGCTTATATTTCCATAATTCATTCATCTGCAGCAACAATTTGCAAGACTGGAGACGTGAAGCACCTAAACATGATTTTATTCTCACTCATTTGGAAGATTAATCTTTAGTCAAAAAGAAAGTTAAAAAATAGCTTAGAATGTATTCCTAACAATGAATTTTTATAAATGGCTTTGTACAATGGTGTGATTCTTTTATTTTACATGGAATAATATTTTCTATTACCTATAAGTTTTGGAAAAAAAAGAAAATTGACTTTATTCCTAGAGAGGAATATGATAGAAATAGAAGGCAGATATTATGTTTGTCATATCTCTGATGAGTACCCATATTCAAGACTTAAAGTCATATTTCTTACTATGTTAGACAGAGGGAAAACATAAAATAACATATGATAAGGCAACTATTTGTGATTTTTTTTAAATGTACCTTAATAAATGATGAAATTTATTAGGTAACGTTTGGGTTTGAAATTTAGGAGGCTGATCTATTTAACACATTTCTGGAAGTCTCTTACTGAAAAACACAAATTGTGGGTGGTATTATTTCTACACTTTAATGAATGGTTGAACATGTTTGGCATTAGTGCTGTGTAAATAATTCAACTCTATTGTAACTTGCTCCCTATACTTGAAAAACTTGTAATGTCACTAAGTATCATCAACTTGTCAAATGTTATTTTGGCAAATGTGATTTCAAAATGTTTATTTGAAAAGGAATACACTTTCAGGAGATTAAATATAGATTATCATTGGTTTGAGAGTGATATTTTTATACCACAGAAACATGTTGTACTGAATTCCCAGTGTTTGAAGCACTCTTTAGTGCTTCAAATGTTTTTCTGAAATACATTTGAGCTCTAAGTCAAGATTTCAGGGTTTGGTAGACCAATTATTGATCTATCCTCCCGGAAACTATTTTTTGGCCCACTTATGTTGGAATAAAATCTTTCGTTAATAATAGGTGAGGGGTATTAAAATAATCTTATGACACTTTGTGAACTTGTTCACTCATATGGGCTGGTCATCTGTAAGTTGAATGTTTAAATTACAGTACTTTCTCTCAAATTTTGCGATCTCATCCTTCATTTTAAGTAGCCTTGTATTTCACAATTGCTTACTTCTAATTCCTGCATCTCAAGGAATTGGTGCCCTGAAATATAGGAAATGCGAAATTGAGATGGGTCTTCAATTACTTTGTGTTGATATGTTGCATGGGCTTTGGTGAGAAGTTTTGCCCCTGTTATCTGATGATGCAGGTAACTCGGACCTGGGTCCCTAGTATGCATGGGTATTGCAGAAGAATAATATTTTTTAGACATCTTAGCAAAATTTGGGCATAATCAGTAGGAATGCTTTAGAAATATGGAGAAAAACAGTTTGGGACAAGCGAATTAAAACAATAAACAGCAGCAGAGTAAAATCCATTATTGATTAGAGGAAAACATTGTTTTTTTTTACCATGTGGATTCAGAAGACCAAGAACAGTTAGAATGTATCATAAGTTTATACTAAAAACATTGCATTGATACTTTTATAGTCTAATATATATTTTAAACCTAATTATTTATATTCCAATTCTATTTATTGGAATAAATAAATATCAATTTATTTGTCAAACTATCAACTAATTCTAGTCAGTTTCAATGTGTGAAATATAAAATCAGCACATATCAATATAAAATATATAACTATATATAATATAATTAAAAAGCACACGTTTTGTATTGTTCTGTTGTAGCTACTGTATTAAAGGCAACTCTATTTTAAAGTATTATTCCATTATTTCTACTTCAGTGTCTGATAGAGTTAGACCTAAAGATTTACCATTTGTAGATTTACAGCATGGAGGCAATAGGAAACACTGTGATTAAAACATTATCAATTTAATGCCTAATAATGAGGAGAAACATATGCACTTCTCCTGCAACTATGAAAATATTGGGTGATAAAAAGGCAGTAGTGTAAGTTGCTGCATGGTTGGATGGTAGACAGGCCAGGACATTAAGTAATCATGCATACCAACAATTTTTTCACTTTCTTGGCGTTAGCTACTTTTGAAATGGAAGGTATAATAAACAATTATATTTTGATAAAATGCCTTCTAGTCTGAACAGTTCTGTTTGAACTGTTCATCTCTCTATGATCTCTTGTAACCAAGATTAGTTTTCTTCTAGTAAGACAATCTATGCTGTCAGGGTAAGATATTCTGGTTGGGCTGTTCCCACATGGAAGAAGTGTAAAGGCTCAGGTAGACATTTGTTCCTGTAACACCTCATTTGGGAAAATGTCAGCTTAAGAAGTTTAGAAGTAGCTCTTAAGCAACACTTACTTTGAATCCATTAGGTCCGCAAAGCTAATTCAGTTGAATAAATAAGTACTTGAAAAAGCCATCACCTTTGGACCTATCTATAAATAATTGAGAGTACGATCAAATTCCAAATAAAAAGACTTAAGATAGTCATTGACAAAAAAATTTTGCAAATGTGAGCAATCGACTGATAAATATAAATTTTCCACTATTCACAGAATTTTAGGGAAATAAGATCGATAGCATTGTTAGGAACAATAAAGTTTCCTTGTTACAAGTAGGCACCCATAGATATAAACCTGTATAAAGATTGCATTATTAACTACTTAAATTTATAGGATACTACACACTTTAGCAGCACGTATACTCAAATTAAAATACAGAGTTTAACATGGCACTTGCACAAGGATAATATGAAAATTTGAGAAGTATTCCATATTTTTCATTCTTCAGATGCAAGAAATGAAAAACAGTTATTAAAAAGTTGATTACAAAATTGCAAGTGTAAAAATACACGTAATTCATATAATTTAGTTTGACATCAGTGTATTAAATCTTCACCTCAGAAAGGCGTTTACATAGCATAAACTTTACAAATATTCTCAAATTAGACAACATTGTCATTTTATCCCAAATAAAAATAATATTAAGTCCTAGAAAAAAGGAAGCAAACTGTTTCTATATGGAATGCAATCGGAAAGGACACATTAATGAACCTATATATTATAAAATAATGTAGAATTCAAAGTATATCTAGGAGAAAATAAAATAAATTATGAACATTTTGCAAACATATAATATAGAATATTTTAAAATATACTTTTTCAGACAAGCACAAGAAATATTTTAGTTTCTGTACTACTCATTTCAACAGATAAATTAAAATTATTTCTGATTAAAAAAATCACAAACTCTGAAGAAATTATTATACATATATACAAAAAATATTGAATACATTTTGACATCCAAGGCAGGCAATTCACTTGGAAGAATTCCACGGAATCCATGAATTTTTACAGTAAAATATTGGTGCTGCCAGGCATTGGTGGCTCATGCCTATAATCCTTGCTACACAGGAGGCTGAGATCTGAGGATCATGGTTCAAAGCCAGCCTGGGAAGGAAAGTCTGTGGTACACTTATCTCAAATAAACCACTAGAAAACTGGAAGTGGAGCTGTGTCTCAAGTGGTAGAGCGCTAACCTTGAGCTGAAGAGCACAGGGATAGCTCCCAGGCCCAGATTTCAAGCCCCATGACTGACCAAAAAATATATATATTGCTCTTATTTGGATTGTGAAAATATTTTGTAGGGACACAAAAGATGGACTTGCATTTTTGAAATTTAAGAAACTTAACCCAACCATTAGGACTTCAGTAAACAATTCGTATAGCCTATCACAACTTCACAGAGGTAGTGATACATACTTATCCTTTTGGCAATATCAAATACAGTATCTTCTATGTTGTTCTTCCGGCCTGGTTTTATATAATGGTTCAACAGAAGGTGATCCAGCGTATCTTTGCTATCTCAGTTCTCAGCAACAAGATATAAAGGTGTCAAAAATTCTTTAGTTTGGGGAAGTGGCGCTGTGGCTCAAGCAGTAGAGTGCTCGCCTTGAGCTGAAGAGCACAGCGACAGCACCCAAGCCTAGAGCTCCAGCCCCACAACCGACCAAAAAAAAAACACAACAACAACAAAAAACAAACAAACAAAAATATTTTGCTGGGAATATGGCTCAGTGGTAGAGCACTAAGCTTGCATGCATGAGGCCCTAGGTTCGATTCCTCAGCACCACATAAGCAGGAAAAAAAAGCCAGAAGTGGTGCTGTGGCTCAAGTGGTAGAGCGCTAGCCTTGAGCTGAAGAGGTGAGGGACAGCGTCCAGGCCCAGAGTTCAGGTCCCACTACCAAACCAAAAAAATTTTTTTAAAAAAAATGAGTCCTTTAGTCTGGGCATTGGTATCTGTATCATGATGAAGTAAGAAAGAAGCCACTCTGGTATTATTCCATGTATATGCACTGTGCAGGGGTGATCAGTCATCTACAGTTATTGCATGTGCCGCTTGAGACATCAACTCACTGATAATGTCTAAGTGTCCACTGTAGGCTTCTCGAAGAGGGGTATACTCATCATCATCCCTACTATTCACATGAGTGGGCTTTTGGGAAAGAAGTCTCCTCAATGTAATAAGCTGAATATTTTCGGCAGCCCAATGAAGAAAATTGCTTGGATCCTTCTCCAATTTTATTTCTTGCAATTGATACCATTCCTTACTTTTTCATCTTGTTCCCCATATTCCTAAGAATTGCCTAACCAGAGACTTTGAGTGCCAGTGGGAATGAGGTGTCCATGTATTTCCCTAATATTTCACATTGGTTGAACTGGTCAGAAATATCCGGTGAATTTTCTGCAACTGTTTATTCATCATGATTTATTTTCTTTTTTTCCAATTTTACTGTTCGAAATTATTCTAACTGGAGAGCAGGGAATTGATGGAGAGCAGAGGAAAGATGTTCCTCCATATTCAAATGTACACACTGAAAATGAGGACCTGTGATGTCTTCATGTGCAGCTTATTCTAGGAATGAGAAAATAGGAAATAATGCCTTTTATATAAATGATATGGGAAATGGCAGAGGAAAAAGTGAAATGATGCAACCAAAAATATAAAAGCAAAATAAATTAGGATAATTATGGAGCAATCGTATTATCTATGAGAACCAAGAAAGGGAGAGAAAAAGAGAGAGACAGATGTTTAATGACCTATCTAGCCACAAAATCCATGCCTCTGATCAATTTATAGAGCAAACAAAAATTTATTTTTAAAAGAGATGGAAATAGAATTTATGTATTTACTTGAAATTAGTAAATACATTTTTAGTAGCCTATGTAAAGAGATATAACTTTGACAAAATTACACACAATAAACTAAATCCTTGATAATTCTAGTAACAGATCTGACTGAAATCAGTTGAATCATACTTTTCCTGTACAATGAAGGAATAAGAAGGTAGTAAAGCAGCTAGAGAAAGCAGGGAGATTGTATCTGTGACAAAACTTTGTGGAAATTGGTATTGAGGATTTCTTATTGGTGATCCACTTGCACTGGAAGCACAATCACTGGATTGTGAAGTATTGCTTGCTGATTCTGAACTATTGATTTGATCATAATATTCTCCAAGAAGAAAATGAGAATTGATAGTTAAGGACTACTAATACGTTTTGACTTTCTCACTAAGCACTTTCAATCATCAAAATCACATGAAGACAATAGTCAGGCCTACATTTTAGATGAAAGCAAGTGTCTTTAAAAAAACAAAGAATGTATGTAGTCATGCAAAGGACTTCTGTTTTACCAATGCCTCATACATTTTTCTAATGTTGGGTACCAATAAATAATGGATCTATTAGAAAACTCTTAACGCTCGTATGTTCAATAGTGAGTTCTCTTACACTATATCATGGTATTGTTTGTGTATGGTTTTAATAATAAATTTACATTACTAACTTGAATTTCTGACAGGACAGTATCATCACTGTACATCTTGCTTCTATACTCTCATTTTAAAATTACTATATAAGTATGGGCATTAGATAACTATAGAGGAAAAAGTAGAAGCCACACCGATGGCTTATGTCTTTAGTACTAGTTAATAAGAAAGATGAAATCTGAGGATTGTGGTTTGAAAGCAGACCAAGAAAAAAAAAGTCCATTAGATTCTGATTTGAAAGTAACAATCAAAAGCTAGAAATGGAGCTGTGGTACAAGCAGTAAAATACTAGCCTTGAGAAAACTGAAACAAAAAATAAATTCTGGGACAAAGCTAGGCCCTGAGTTCAAGCACTAGGATTAGCACCAAACAAATGAATTAATTAATAGGGTAATTAATTAATTAAAAATAAATTAAGTGGTCACATGTGGAAAGGCAGGTAAAATGTAACATGCGTGGTAATGGTTTATGTATTATTTTGTAATAAGGCATATTATCATTTGTCCTAATCACTAATATTTTATTTGGATTTTTTGTACAATAAACCCTGAATTTAGCATGCATGCATATGTGTGTATACATGTGCGAACATGTGTGTATGTGTATATGTGTACATGTGCTGTTTCAATGTTGTTTGCCAATGTGGAGAGGGTGAGACTGAAAAAAGCTAACTGTGTTGAAATGTTTTTATTTATCAGTGTCTGTCATGTCATTTCAGTGGAACCACCCTTCTGTACATATTATTTGTCTAATAATAAAGTCATCATAATCAAAGCATTTACAATATTAATTTAGAAAAAGAGACTGCTTTCAGCTCTTATTGTATGTTAGGTAAGAAGATACCGACATAATTAGTTAGCAAGTTATTGCTGTAAGATGATTGTCAGTACAAAATATGTATTTGACCTCTTAAATTGGTTATACTTTTTTTTTAATTTTATTTTATTTTATTTGTGAACATGGGAAGGATAATGCGTACATTTCTTACCAAGCATTGCAGCCTCCTCCTTTGTTTACAATTCTCATCCCTTCCCAGCCTCCCTCCCCCCAATACCAATCATTCTCCCCCCCCCCCCTGCACCGACGTTGTAAAGCTCATTTTGGACATGACAACTTGTACTTCTCATTGTTGCAACAGGTCCACCTTTATCCTTAAACGACTTTTTTTCCCCATCTCCTCCACAAGTTACACTGACATCAAATATAGTGAAAGCAGGGGTTATACTGTGGAGGAGGGACATACAAAGCAACAAAGAAATAATCTTATAAATGCGTTAGAAACACAAGCATGAAAGAAAAAAACATTAAAATACATATCTAAGGGTTCATTTTCCTAACATCACATTATCTGACCTTTTCCGCTTGACTCATACATATACTAGATATTGCAAATAAGGGAAACCATGGGGCCTATGTTGCTTTGGGCCTGGCTTACTTCACTTAATATAATTTTTTCCAAGTTTTTCCATTTCCTAACAAATGGGGCAATGTCATTTTTTCTGATGGAGGCGTAGAATTCCATTGTGTATATATACCACATTTTCTTGATCCATTCATCTACTGAGGGGCATCTGGGTTGGTTCCATATCTTAGCTATGGTAAATAATGCTGCAATAAAGATAGTTGTGCTGGTATCTTTAGTGTGGTCTTGTTTGTAAACATTAGGGTAAATGCCCAAAAGTGGGATTGCTGGGTCATAGGGGAGCTCTATGTGAAGTCTTTTAAGGAACCTCTATACTGCTTTCCAAAGTGGTTGAACAAGTTTACATTCCCACCATCAGTGAAGTAAGGTTCCCTTCTGTCCACCTCCCCTACAGCATCTCTTGATGTTAGAGTTCTTGATTTTTGCCATTCTAACTGGAGTGAGGTGGTATCTCAATGTTGTTTTGATTTGCATTTCTTTTATGGCTAGGGATATGGAGCATTTCTTCATGTGTCTATTGGCCATCCTTCTTTCTTCTTCACAGAAGTTTCTCTTTAAGTCTTTTGTCCACTTATTTATTGGGCAGTTTTTTCTTTGAGGATTTGTTGTTGGGGGATTTAATTTTTTGAGTTCCAAGTATATTTTAGATATGAGATTCTTGTCTGTTGTATGGCTAGTGAAGATCTTCTCCCAATCCGTGGGCTTTCTATTGATCTTGCTAGCTATGTCCTTTGCAATGCAGAAGCTCTGCAACTTTATGCAATCCCATTTGTCCAACCTTTCTTTGATTAGTTGTGTTTCCTGGTCTGTATTTAGAAAATTTCGGCCTGAGCCAAGGAGACCTAAGGTTTCTCTTATTCCATCCACTAATGTTTTCAGAGTGTCTGGTTTGACTTCGAGGTCTTTGATCCATTTGGAGTTGATTCTGGTGCAGGATGATATATAAGGGTTTAGCTTTAGTTTGTTACAAGTAGTTAAACAATTTTGCCAGCAACATTTAATGAAGAGGTTGTCTTTGTTCCATACTATTGTTTTAGCTCCCTTATCAAAAGTTAGATGGCTATAGGTCTGTAGGTTCATTTCTGGGTTTTCAATTCTATTCCATTGGTCTTGAGGTCTGTACTTATGCCAATTCCAAGCTGTTTTGATTACTATGGCTTTATAGTTGAGTTTGAAATTTTTTATTGATATTCCTCCAGCAATGTTCTTTCTGTTGAGGAGCGTTTTTGCTATTTGGGGTCTTTTATTGTTCCATATGAAGTTTTGGATTGCCTCTTCTATTTCCTTGAAGAATGAGGTTGGAATTTTGATAGGTATCGCGCTGAATTTGTAGATAGCCTCGGGAAGTATTGCCATTTTCACGATGTTAATCTTTCAAATCCAGGAGCATGGGAGATTTTGCATTTTTTAAGTTGTGTGTTGATTTCCTTTTTCAAGATTTTAAAGTTTTCATCATAGACGTCCTTCACTCCTTTGGTTAAGTTAATTCCTAGGTATTTTATTTTTGGTGGGACTATTACAAATGGAGTTCGTTTCCTAAATTCAGCCACACTTTTCTCATTGTTGGCATACAGAAAAGCCATTGATTTTGGGGGGTTAATTTTATACCCTGCTACTTTGCCAAAGTTTTGAATCAGCTTGAGTAATTTGGGAGTGGTGTCTTTGGGATTCTTTAAATACAAGATCATGTTGTCTGCTAAGAGGGAGAGTTTTATTTCTTCTTTCCCTATTTGGATCCACTTTATGTCTCCATCTTGTCTTATTGCTGTAACTAGGCATTCTAATACTACATTGAAGAGAATTGGAGAGAGTGGACATCCTTGTCCTGTTCCTGAGTTAAGAGGAAATGGCTTTAGTTTTTCAGCATTAAGTATAATGCTGGCTGTAGGTTTGTCATATACAGCCTTTATTGTATTGAGGAATGTTCCATGGATTTCTAATTTTTCCAAATCCTTCCTCATAAAGGGGTGTTGGATCTTGTCGAATGCTTTTTCTGCATCTATTGAGATAACCATGTGGTTCTTATTCTTGCTCCTGTTGATGTGATGAATAATATTAATTGATTTGCCTATATTGAACCAACTTTGCATCCCTGAAATGAATCCTGTTTGATCATGGTGTATGATTTTTTGGGTGAATTGTTAAAGTCGGTTGTCCAAAATTTTGTTGAGAAGTTTTGCATCAATGTTCATCAAAGAAATGGGTCTATAGTTCTCTTTCTTTGATGAGTCCCTGCCTCGTTTTGGGATGAGGGTTATGATGGCTTCATGGAATGTGTTCGGTAGTGAACTTTCTCTTTCAATTTCATTGAAGAGTTGGAGGAGTATTAGTGTGAGCTCTGCTTTGAAGGCCTTGTAGAATTCCGCTGTAAAACCATCTGGTCCTGGACTTTTCTTAGCTGGAAGGTCTCTTATTGCTGTATCTATTTCAATGCTTGATATGGGCCTGTTAAGCTGGTATAACTCATCTTGGTTTAGTTTTGGCATGTCAATATTTGCTAGGAAAAGGTCCATTTCTGTCATGTTCTCAAACTTATTAGCATAAAGTTTTGAGAAGTATTCCCTTATAATGTTCTGAATCTTGGTTGTTTCCGTGGTGATGTTTCCATTCTCATCTCTGATTTTATTTATTTGGGTGTGTTCTCTTTTTTTTCTGATAAGGTTTGCTAAGGGTCTGCCAATTTTGTTAATTTTTTCGAAGAACCAACTCTTTGTTTTGTTGATTCTTTCTATAGTTTTTTTGGATTCTAATTCATTTAATTCTGATTTAATTTTAATTATTTCTTTCCGTCTACTGGATTGGGGTTTATCTTGCTGCTCTTTTTTAAGGAGGTTTAGATGTGTCATTAAATTGTTGATTTCTGATCTCTCCAATTTGTTGATGTAGGAGCTCAGAGCTATAAACTTGCCTCTGAGTATTGCTTTTGCTGTGTCCCAGAGGTGCTGGTAATTTGTGTGTTCATTTTTTTGAATAGCATGAACATTTGAATTTCCTTTCTAATCTCTTCCATGACCCACTCGTGATTCAGCAGTGTGTTTTTCAGCCTCCATGTGATACTAGAATTTCTTTGATGGCTTTTGGTGTTGAGTTCTAATTTTATTCCCTTGTGGTCAGAGAGGATGCAAGGTATAACTTCAATGTTTCTTAATTTAGCCAAGTTTGCTTTGTGGCCTAAAATGTCTCTTTTAGATAATGTTCCATGTGCTGCTGAGAAAAACGTGTATTCTGATGCTGCTGGGTGAAATGTTCGGTGGATATCTGTTAAATCTAGTTGATCTATGCAGCTGTTTAGATCTGCAGTTTCTCTGTTGAGTTTTTGCCAAGTTGATCTATCTAGTGGAGAGAGTGGTGTGTTAAAATCCACAATAATTAATGTTTTTGGATTTATATGGGATTTGAGGGAAAGTAGTGTTTCTTGGATAAATTTGGGTGCACCATTGTTTGGCAAGTAGATATTTAGAATTGTAATATCCTCCTGGAAGAGAGATCCCTTAATTAGTATGTAGCGACCTTCTTTATCTCTTCTCACGAATTTTAATTTGAAGTCTATTTTATCTGATACTAGGATTGCAACTCCCGCCTGTTTATGGCGGCCGTTTGCTTGGTAGATTTTGTTCCAACCTTTAACATTGAAAATGTGTTTGTTTTTACGGGCAAGATATGACTCCTGAAGGCATCAGATAGAGGGGTCTTGTTTTTTAATCCAAAATGCAACTAAAGACAACCCTGAGATACCACCTTACCCCAGCCAGAATGTCCCACATCCACAAATCAGCCAACGATAAATGCTGGAGGGGATGTGGAGAAAGAGGAACCCTATTACACTGCTGGTGGGAATGTACACTTATACAACCACTTTGGAAAGCAGTCTGGAGGGTCCTTAGAAAGCTAAAGATTGACCTCCCTTATGACCCAGTCATACAACTTCTAGGCCTCTACCCTCAACAACAGGAACCAATATACAAGGACACGTGCATCTCCATGTTTATTGCAGCACTGTTCACAATAGCTAGGATATGGAAACAACCCAGATGCCCCACCACAGATGAATGGATCCAAAAATTGTGGTATCTATACACAATGGAATATTATGCAGCCATTAGAAATGACAAAATAATGGCATTTTCAGGGAAATGCATGGAGCTAGAAGGAATCATTTTGAGCGAGGTAAGCCAAGAGCAAGGAGACAAGCGGTACGTGGTCTCCCTGATAAGTGGATGCTAAATCCAAAATGTTAGGTGTTATGACAAAATTAACAGGACTTAAGAAACAAAGAACTCCCACTCATCTGGTCGAACCACTACTAATTATCCCATACTGCTGATCACATGTATGGTGTATATGGGTACACCATTATATGTTATAGACTGTGATAGACAATTTGCTCCAGGAAAATTAGAATGAGCTTGTGACTTTAAATGCGCATCCTTATTCCACAATACTGTGAAATTTGGGAAATTTTGTTATCACTTAATCACTATTAAAGAAAAAAAATAAAACCTCGGGGAAGTTAGGGAGGGAAGGGATGGTAGGGGGAAAACAATGGAGGGGGTAACAATGCTTAATAAGAAGTGTACTCATTACCTTGCTCATGTAACTGTAACCCTCTGTATAGTATCTTTATAATAAAAAATTTTAAAAAGGCCTGAGAATATGGATTCGTGTTTTGGCACTGATCCAATGTCTACAGCATTGAGTGAAGCACTAACACCTCTCATGCCTGAGATCTGAGTCTCTTGAACTTTGCAAACAACACAGGAACATCTTTCTTGTTCCTGAGCTACAGGCCACTTGAGCTGGTTTGAGCTGACTGTCAGTTACAGTGGCCTGGCTCTCAGAGTTCCATATTCTATTCCATTATGAGGTAGAGAGTGTCATCTCTCAGAGCCCAATGATCTAAGCTTCCTGCTCACATAAGACCATCCCAAAGACATACTGGAGACTGAAATCTCCCCTCCCACATCACTCTATACATATGTGAACATTGTCAAATCCCAATATCCTCAGCTCGGCCTGGGAATCAGTATGCTCTCAACCTCAAGGAACACTTCCTAGGTCAGATCCATGCCTTATTTGTCACTATTCCTCTCATCCTACAGAAATCATTTTTCCTCTCTGGACCCTCTCAGCCTGCCATGTACTTCTTGCATCTATTTTTGACATCTACATCCTAGGACTTTGTTAGTTTTTTGTTTCCTAATCTTGTTTGCCCTTGAAGCCCCAGTGTGCTGTCATGTGGAAAAAAGTTAAGTACTTAGAGGTGGGAAAATCATACAAGTATTTAAAAATAAACCTTATACATATTGTCAGACCTTTTTATAGATGTACATTCTTGTAAAATAAGAGAGTATTTTTGATACTTTTGTCATATTTTATGACAGAGGGGAAGGGGAGGAGGGAAGAGGTGCTGCATTGTCTTCTCATAATTCAATGATTATTATAGAGAAATACTATAGTTGAAGGAATGTAAGCTTTAAATATAAAAACTGTGCTGTTGTTTTTTTTTTTTTTTAATAAGCTAGTCGTTTTTAAAGAATTCCTCACTAAAGTCTTGTCATCTTTGTCCCATGAACTATCCTCCTCCTTCAAAATAATCAGGAAAAAAACCTTCACAAATGAGTGGCCTATTGCCCAATCTCTGGATAAGAATTTAAGATACAACATTGCCAGAGAATGTGTGTGTACATGTGTGTTGGAGTGTTTGTGTATGTGTGTGAGGGTGTGTTGTGCATATCTGTGTTTTAGGTCTTGAATTCAGGGGCTATATGACAAGCCCGAGTATCTTTCTGGTGAGAGTAGTGATCTACCAATTATGCCACAGTTCCACTGCAAGCTTTCTGTACTGAACTGGAGAGAAGAGACTCATAAAATTTCATGCTCAGGCTGTCTGAACTAAATCTCAGGTCTCAAACTCCTGATTAGTTAGAGTTATACTTATCAGTGATAAAACATTGTTACTGGAGGCAGTGGGGTTTCAAGTTTCAGTCTAGCTTCACAACTTTCTATATCATAAAACAGCAACAGTAGAACCCTATATAAAAATACAATAATAAGATGTAATTAGAATATAATTTGGTGATATAGTCTGTTAGCATAAATTTCAGGAAACCATGGTCTTATTGATTTAGCATCACAAATCCAAACAAAATGAGATAATTTCAGTAGACTCTACAAATTTTTAATTCCATCATATAATAATTTCAAAACATTATAATAAACAGGAAAACATTCATACTTATAACGTAAAAAGATGTAAAAAGATGAAGATGGCAGATTATGAAATGGGAAATTATACACTGCAGGAAAATTACTGTCATGGTGAATATATGGTGGTATTGTCATGGTGAATATATGATAATATTCTTCAGAGGAGCAATAGATAAATATATATTTACTATAGATAATCTAACTTGTTTCTTTTTTTAATTTATTTTATTTTATTTTATTTGAGAACATACTGTACAGAGGGGTTACAATTACATGGGCAGGATAATGCATACATTTCTTACCAAGCATTGCAGCCTCCTCCTTTGTTTACCCTTCACCTCCCTTCCCAGCCTCCCCGCTCCCCCCCCACCCAATCCTTTCCCCCCCCCACACCAACATTGTAAAGCTGGTTTTTGACATGACATTTTGTACTTCTCATTGTTGCAACAGGTCCACCTGAATCCTTAAACGACTTGTTTGTCCCCATCTCCTCCACAAGTTATACTGACATCAAATATAGTAAAAGCGGGGGTTACACTGTGGGGGAGGGACATACAAAGCAACAAAGAAATAATCTTATAAATGCGTTGGAAACACATGCATGAAAGAAAAAAAAACATTAAAATACATATTTAAGGGATCGTTTTCCTAACATCAATCTAACTTGTTTCTATCTCTGTCAACTTCCAATATTTTGCACATTGTCAGTGTATTCGTGTTTATGGTATATTCCAAAATAGTTAACAGAGTCAGGAGGTTACCAAAATAAATGAGCTTGAATGTTTAGGGAGATAAACCTGCTAATTATATTGGCTATTTTATATACTTAACATGTAGTATGTTATCATTGTACTCTCTAAGTATATACATAAGCTATTCAAAGTGAAATGGAATATAAGATGGTTTTGCCTGTAAAGCTAGGTATTTGGGACATCAGTTCCAGACAAGTGTAGGGTTACCTGCAATACTCCCCAACCCCTGGCTGTGCGTGATGGAATACTTCTATCATCCCAGGCCCATGGGGAGCTGAGAGCAGGAAGATTTCAATTCCATGCCATTCTAGGAAAGATCATCCACATGGCTCCATCTATCCAAAGAAAGTTCAACACTGACTAGCACTTATCACCCCCTCCTAGGTGAAAATAAAAATAAGGGCACTGTAGTATAAGAAACAAACAATATTAAAACATGGCAATACAAACCATCATGAACAACACTTACCTAGTGTTTGTTTCTCATAACTGTAAACCTAACTATAGCTAGGATTATATATGTGAGCCAGAGGCACCAAGCAATTCATTTTAAAAATGAGTATTTAAAGCCAGGTGCCAGTCTCTCATGCCTGTAATCCCAGTTAGTCATGAGGCTGAGATCTGAGGATCGCAGTTCAAAGCCAGCCCAGGAAGAAAAGTCCCCATAAGACTCTTATCTCCAATCAACAACTCATAAAACAGAAGTGACTCTGTGGCTCAATTGGTAGAATGCTAACTAACTTGAGCACAGAGTCTCAGGGACAGTGTCCAGGCCCTGAGTCCAATCCCCATAACTGTCAAAAAAATAAATAAACATTTTAAAGTCTGAATTTCTTGTAAACTAAAATGACAGCTGTGGTATACAATTCTACAGACTACTAAAGCTTTCATTATATTTGTAGTTAGAAAAAGTAGCAGCACTTGAATAAAGGACATTTTTTCATAAAATAGGGCAGATTGGTCTCTAATTCAAGGAAATTGCTGGACTCATACGTAATATTTTTTGGTGGCTTTTTGTTTTGTTTTTAGAAAAGGATGAGAAAGCTTATTTCTGCAAATGGACATTTGGATGTGTCTAACATCATTCACAGGCCATGCAAAATTAACAGTAAAGACAGGACACAGTCAACTGGCAATAAATTTACTTGTTTTTATGTCATGTTCCAAATGATTTGTTTAGCTTATATGTCCCTATGGCCTATAGTTTCCTATTCCTGCCTTCCTCAAAATAAAAGCATGTTCCACCAATTCAGATTTGAGCCAGGCAATATGTAGTATTAGTGCCAAGAGTTGAGGAAAATTGTAACACAACCAGGGAAGCATGAAACCAACACGTTAGTAGCTGGACACTGGGGACTCAGGCCTATAAACCTAGCTACTCAGGAGGCTGATGATCACAGTTCAAAGACAGCAGGAGTGAGAAAATCTGTGACTCTTCTCTCCAATTAACAACCAAAAAGCCATAAAGGGAGCTGGGACTCCAGAGGTAGAGTAACCTTGATTAAAAAACGCAGGTGCAGAAACCAACCCTGAGTTGAAACTGATAGTTAGACACAAAAACAAAAACAAACAACAACAACAAAACAAACAAAAACTGGGGGAAAGGTCAGGAAAGGATGGCGCTCTCTACAAGGCAAATGTACACGTTATATAAATTGTGATATGGTAAACTCACTCTACACACCTTAGTAACAATTACATTTAAAAAAGAATCTGAGAAATCCCAAAGCCATGGACCTTATGATGTGTATCTGCTTTCTAGTTTTTCAAAGTTCCATCATGTGATCTGGTAGCACACATGTTGTAGCCCAGGGTGATTAGAAAATATGAAGGCAGAGATCTTTGCAGATTGTCCCACCAAATCTTGGATTATTTTAAGCTAAAAACAAAACAAAGCAAAGCAAACAAAATAGATGTTAAGGTTAATTAGGCTGCTATTAAAAATTCAGATGTTGGTAGTCTTTGTGGAAGGGAAGGGAAAAAAACAAATTATGTCAATAGGGATACAGGTGGATCCATAGCAACAACGAGATGTACAACACATTATGTCAAAAAATGAACGTTACAACTTTGGAGGAGGAAGTGGGAGATGGGAAGGGATGAATAGGGGAAAAAAAGGAGGAGGCACCAATGCTTAATAAGACATGTACTCATTATCTTGCAAATGTAATTGCAACTTCTCTGTACATTATTTTCAAAATTAAAAAATTGAAAAAAAAGATTCCAGGCAGAATTTTACTGTTAAATGTTGAGTTAGTACATATGTTTTGTAGATATTGATCTCACATATGTCAGAAAAATATCCATGAATTCATAACTAGAAACTCTGAAGTGTAAGGTATATTAATAAGGTAAGTTTCATTAGGTAGCCAATGAAGAGAACGCCGCATGGTATTCAGTAAGGTAGAGTAGTTTATTTACTGAACTGCTGCCCATGCCATATATGGTGGAGAGGCATGTGAAAAAAAGGGGGTTGACACAACCTCGGGCCAGGACATATCTAGGCCAAGGACCGGATGAGATATGGCCTGATGGAGGAAAATTCTGGCTGTGATGTGACCTCAGGGCCTGGGAATATCCTCTGGTCAAATGGAAAGTTTGACCAGAGGCTGACTAGGTTGTGACTTAGTAGGAGGGGGAGGTGTCTGCCTCCAGGCATGCCAGATACCTAGGTTACACATAAAGGATGGAAAATTAACCAAGAAGAGGGGAAGTGTCTGCATAAGGTCTGCATGGCTTGGGCAGACCTAATAGTAAATACAGGTAGGACTTCTGCCATGTAACATGTAACTCGTGACTCCAAACCGTTCATTCTCAATCATTATCTTTCTTCTCTTTTCTTTTTCTTCCTTCCTTCCTTCCTTTCCTTCTTTCTTCCTTCCTTCGTTTCTTTCTTTTCTTCTTCCTTTCTTTCTTCCTTCCTTTCTTTCTTTCTTTTTTTCTTTCTTTCTTTCTTTCATTCCATCCTCTTTCCTTCCTTCCTTCCTTCCTTCCTTCCTTCCTTCCTTCCTTCCTTCCTTCCTTCCTTCCTTCCTTCCTTCCTTCCTTCCTTCCTTCCTTTCTGTTCTCTCTCCCTCTCTCTCTATATCTCTCCTCTCTTTCACTCACCCTCCCTCTCTCCCTTACCTGAGTGTTCTCAACTCTCAAAAAATGGACACTTGGTGAGTTGAACTCACAGGCGGTGAAGAACAGCTCAATTGGCAAACGTGAAATTTAATTTACTGTTACCTTACACCTCTAACACAGGTAACTGGAATCAAATAATGAGCACTCAGCAGCATGGCATCTCAAACCATTTGGAGGAGGAAAGCAGGCACATTCACTACATTCTGGAGGTCCACCCTGGGAAGCTGGGGGAGACTCCTCCCTCCTCTTGGCTAAATCTCAGCCCAGTTTCTGCATAAGAAGAGGTGACTGCCTCCAAGTGAGCCAGTTACCTAAGTGACACAGGTACTGGGCAGAGACTTAGCCTCTTGTGGTGTTGAGATTAATGGAATGATTCAACATGATCCACTAGATTGTTGAGATTGAGACTTCCTAATTTTTGGTTAGGCTATTTTCAAATTGTGATCTATTTATTTCTGATTGCTAACCATGATTATAGATGTGAACCAGCACATCAGACCATTCAAAAATCTTTACCACGCATGGAAGACATTAAGTTTATTTTTCCAGATGACATACAAGTTGACAGACAACAAAATAAGTACTGAATTCTGGTCGAGGGGTTTTTTAATGTGAAGCAAAATTTACTTAGCAAAATATCTGACTACTGTGATTATACTTTCAAACTTACCCTACGTTTTAATATCAAATCACCTATGAGCCCATGATTCACTCAAATTACCTGTAATCATTTACTTCTGTCATATCTTCTAGAGGTATGCAGAACTGGAGCACACACTATTAACTAAAGTGGTAGAAATTTGAGAGGATCACAGTTCTGAATCAGTCTAGGAAGGAATGTATCACCTATATCAACCTACTAGGTAGGTATATTGGAATGAAATCATGGTCCCTGCTTTTGGAGCTGGGTGCAAAAATTGTTACTCTATACGTAAAGTAACTTAAACAAGAAAGGATTGGTGGAGTGACTCCAGTGAAGGAGTACCTGTCTGGCAAACACTACATCAAAACTGAAATCAATTTCCTAAAGATAAAATAAGAAAAGGAGAGCAAGAACAACTCATACTTAACATGTGTACAATGTAAAGATTTACACTAACTTACTGTATTTATAATGCCATCATTTATTTCTAGGGCAAACACATTTTGTGTCAAGCTTAAATGAAAAATTAACACACTATATACAAAGCTTTGGTAAAACACAGGTCTGGCTTACAATTGTGAACACTTAAGTTTGCATGTGCAGTGGTGTTGCAGGGTTGTTAAAGTTTATGGAAGTCCATCCTTTTGATGAACTTGACATGATGAAATTACCTAACCATACAATTCACTGGACAGATATTGCTGATATATATATGTATATATCTATATATATATAGATATATACATATATATATACATACATATATATATACACACTTGTATGTATTTATATATTAAGTGACATGTAAATAAAATAAAATATACAATGAATAAATTTAGTGAACAGATACCTTTCCTAGATAATTATTTAATGAAAAAATTCATGTCTTATAGTCTCCAATGTTATATCACACTTAAATGGTTGCTGATCCCCTTCAGCTTTTTTATAATATTTTTTTCAGATGAAAAAGCCTGCCAATAATTATACTTGTATGACATTCTTTTCTTTATGAAATGAAAAGCACGCTGTGTAATATAGCTCTTTATGTATCATCAAAATTTTTTATAATTTCAAGTACATATTGCCTTATACTTAGTTTTTGCTCATCCTCCAATAATACCTAGGGGAAGAAGACTATGAAGGGTCATTCTGTTACTTTGGGAGCTTCTGTTATTAATCACTGCAATAAATATTATGAAAATGAAACTCTGAAATTATTTAGAGAGATGACTTGAAAGTTTCCTTTCAACACACTCATGCTGCTCCCTCAATAATTCATAGAACTTAAAATAAGTAACATTTTAGCTGGGAGCCAGTGGTTCATACCGGTAATCCTAGCTATGCAAGAGCTGAGATCTGAAGATGGTAGTTCAAAGCTAGCCCTTGCAGGAAATCCGTGACACTCTTGCCTCCAATTAAACCCCAAAAAGTGGAAGTGGCACTGTGGTTCAAGTGGTAAAGTGCTAGCCTTGATCTAAAGAACTTAGCGACAGCACCCAGGCCTGGAATTCAAGCCCCATGACCTAAAAAAAAAAAAAAAGTGAGAGAGAGAGCAACATTTTAAAAGTAATGTGCACATATACACAAAATGTATATAGAAATAAAATTATAACAGTCCCTGAACTGGTAAAAAAAAGAGATTAAAGTGAAATTACCTTCAATCATTCATTTAGATAATCTATACTGAGGGCAAGCTATTGGAGCTCACATTACTAACTAAAGGGTAGAATTTGAGAGGATTACAGTTCAGAACCAGTGTGCCGGGAAAGTAATATGATTCTCATATTATCCTAAAGCCTTGCAAGTTGGAATGCATTTGTGATCCCAGTTAATTGGCAGACATAGGTGAGGAGCTTAGCCTCTGTTCAGCCCTCAGCAAAATTGATAACCTATGAGCAAAGTAACTAAATTAAAAAAGGATTGTTCTAATGGTATAGTACTTGTTCAGCAAACAAAATATCTAAATTTATACTCATTTCATAAAAGAGGAAAAAAGGGGAAGAAAGAAAGAAAGAGAAAAGAAAGAAAGAAAAGAAAGCAGAGAAGGAGAAGGAGGGACGGGAAGGAAGGAAGGAAGGAAAGAAGGAAGGAAGAAGGGAGGGAAGGAGGGAGGGAGGGAAGGAAGGAAGGAAGGAAGGAAGGAAGGAAGGAAGGAAGGAAGGAGATAAGGAAGAAAAGAAGGAAGTACAGATGGAAGGAAGTGAAAGAAAGAAACAAAGAAAGAAGGAAAGAAAGAAAGAAAGAAAGAAAGAAAGAAAGAAAGAAAGAAAGAAAGAAAGAAAGAAAGAGAGAGAGAAAGAAAGAAAGAGAGAGAGAAAGAAAGAGAGAAAGAAAGAAAGAGAGAAAGAAAGAAAGAAAGAAAAAGAAAGAAAGAAAGAAAGAAAGAAAGAAAGAATGAAAGAAAGAATGAAAGAAAGAAAGAAAGAAAGAAAGAAAGAAAGAAAGAAAGAAAGAAAGAAAGAAAGAAAGAAAGAAAGAAAGAAAAGAAAAAAATAAAGACAGGGAGGAAGAAAGAAAGGGTGAAAGAGAGGTATAAATTAAAACCTCAGCATGTGTTAGATGTTAATAATTACCCTAAATCATTTAAACTATAAATGCCAACATTCAAATCTCTGGACAGAGATATTTTATATCAAGCCCTGTTGTACGGACTTGGGGCCCCCAAAAGACCACCAGAGACTATGACCAATGCGAACAGCAAAAGAGTCATTTATTTGTAAGCTCAAGCTTAGTCCTCCACGCACTGGTAACCGGTGACAGTAAGAGTCCCCAAGCACAAAATCAGCACAACTTTTATAGTATTGAACAAACAAGTTTAGGGAATTTCCACACAAGCAGTTACATGATTGATTTGAGTCCACCCTAAACATACTGCCCTTTTTCTAAACTGTTGGTATGTTCTGTTCCTGGAACAATTGAGCAACTGTTCTGCTTTCTTAAGGGTGGGCAGGATTGGTGGCAACCTGTGTTTTTTTTTTCTCTCTCTCTTGGGCTTACTCTGAGGGCAGCCTAGCACAAGATGGTGGGGTTAATCTCAAGTTGGAGTTACTTTGGCTCTTCATTCCCTCCTCTTCTAGAGCATCGGGGACCAATCATGTTCCCCTAATTGAAACAGTCTTCTATATTTACAGTTTAGTATTGGGATGGACTGTGCTGATCCTCTCTTTTACAAAGGACACCAGTCTACAAGGTCTGATTGTGAGTAACAAAATTAACAGTACCAAAGGCCCTGACATTTTCTTCGTGCAATCTTGATTCTGTATACAACAGCTAATTAATTTTATACCAGCTGTACTCGTAAACTCCAATTTTAAGACATACTCATACTATTTGCTACACACTTACACTTTCTGAGGTTTGTCTTCTTTACAAACATTTTAAAACAATCCTTACTTTTTAAATCCTTTCTTATCCAGAGGATAACAATTTTCCCCCAGTTCCTTTCCTAAGGCTTTCTTTACCACCCTCCTCTTCTTTACAATTCCTTGAGCTTCTTTGTGGTGAGAGTTTAAAACTGCCCATTTTTCCTTTGACTTGTGGAACCAAGTAATCTCAGAAAGCCTCAAGACACCAGTGGAATGAAAAGCTTGCTAGAATTTTTTGGGGGGTCCGGTCATGGGGCCTCAACTCTGGGCCTGGGCACTGTCCCTCAGCTGTTCAGCTCAAGGCTAGTGCTCTATCACTTGAGCCACAGCGCCAGTTCCAGCTTTTTTCTTTTTGCTTATGTGGTGCTGAGGAATCGAACCAAGGGCCTGAGGCATGCAAGGCAAGCGCTCTACCACTGAGCCACCTTCCCAGCCCAAGCTTGCTAGATTTTAAGGCTAAGATTAGGGCTGGGTCTCATTCCTCTTACTACCTCCATTGATTAAAAAAAAAAATATCTCCTTTATCTTTAAAAAACACCCAGGAGGAAGCAGGTTATTACCATACCAGAACCAAACTAGGTTGCGACCCTGAAGTGCCTAAGGCAAGCCAGTGATATCCTCTTTCCCAACATCTACTGTGGGAGTATAGAGGATTACTGCATATTACCAAGAGAATGTCCAACACCATCTTAGTTGTAGCAGCTTTCAACTGGGAAGCATTTTCAGGTGATGGAATCAGTCAGGAGTGCAATCTACTTTTACCATGGTGGAGGTGGTCTGGGTGATGATATAAAGTTCCTCCAGGTAAGTGTCAGGCTGTTGTTGAACTTTACCCATTAGGGTGTGGAGCAGCAGCAGGGACTCACAGTCGCTCCAAGGGAATGTCACACCTCGTGCTGGACTGCAAATTCCTACACAGACTGGTAAGCATACATTGCATATGCTTGTCAGGCTGTGACCCCACTAGTTTTTAAGACAACTTATACAATAGCCCAGGACAATTTACCAAGATGACAACTTTTTAAACAAATAGTTCTTTTAATAATGCTAGGATTTTCTAAGCACATATAGAGGGCTCAGGCTTGTACTATTATTTCCCATGCCTTTTCCTTCTGTCTATTTTGCCACATTTAAAAAAAAAAGTGAATATTTTCCCTTGTTCTTAAAATGGGATGATGGGCAAAGATTCATCTTCTGTCACTTCTTCAAGCTGACTCAGAGGTGTTGATCCTACCTAGCCAGGAACCTATAAACTTAGCCTATTTTACAAAGAGGTTACCAGGGTTAGATGTCATTAAGAACAATATTTTAACTTTTGACAAATGCACATACCATTTTTCTGGTTATAGCAGTGGAGCTTATTTAGCCTTCTGGTTTGCAAAAGGATCTTTATGGATAGCTTAGGAACGTGATCTCTAGTAGTCCTAACAATGTCTGAGATACCTATGCAGGCCTTCAGACAGATATCAATAGAAACACATTGTCAGGTTTACAAACTTTTCCTGAGCAGATGAAATTCCTGTAGCTGGTGTCAGCTCAAAAGTTACTGCCAATTAGAGCTTTTGGCCCATGCAGGGGTTGGGATTTAAACTATACTCCACATTTTACAACTTTAGCTTTTTACTACTATCACAGATGACTGACAATTTCCTGTCCCTTATAGTCATAGACATTAGGCATGCTTACAAACTACCTTCCCATGACCTCCTGGCTCTGACCAATTTTTGAAGGGCCATGCACAAATGACTCAAGTATCTGACATTATTTCTGCCCTCTAAGCAGTGGCTTACGGTCTGTGGATGCTCCTCAATTACTTTCGTCCAAGGAGTGTTTTCTC
The DNA here is from genome assembly GCF_019054845.1 of Dipodomys spectabilis. NCBI lineage: Eukaryota > Metazoa > Chordata > Mammalia > Rodentia > Heteromyidae > Dipodomys > Dipodomys spectabilis. The sequence continues at coordinate 2,174,424 of NW_024870956.1, forward strand.
CATACTGGGAACAATGCCTTATTGGCATTTCCCTTAGTTGGTTGTTGGACTTGAAATTGGGGCCTACGTACTGTCCCTCAGCTCTAAAGCTCAAGGCTAGCACGTTGCCACATTGAATCCTAAAGCAGGTCTGCTTGCTCTTTCTGCCTTCTGCTGGCTGAGTAGAGGTGACATTCTCACAGGGACTTTTATCTGCCCAGGCTGGATTCGAACAAGTTTTCAGATCAATGAGTCTCATAAAAGGCCATTTTACTCCAATTAAAAGCAACAAGGCAGTCAACATAGAAGTAGCTTTTAAGCATATTCTTACCTGAAACTTATTAAGAGCCAAAGTTACATCTGACAAACTTACAAGAATCCTCACTCCTTTTTGTGGATCTGCTGGGAACTGTTACCAAAAACAAACAAACAAACAAACAAAAACACCAATGAGACCAAACTGAAATAGGAATTAAGCAATAACTTTGGTCATCCTAATTTTTCTTTTTGTACTTTGAGGCAAATGTTTAGAACAATTTTACTTTTAAACTTTATATACAGAAATCCGTTCCTAATTTGTAAGCCTCCTAATCATCTCTGTTTTAATAGTCTATACTTTAGTTTTTAGTTGCATTTTAGAAACCCATTAAATTCTCGAGGCTAGGTGTCATTCATTTCCTTTTGGCTGCTTGTTTAAAACAGATACACATGAAAACTTTTCAGCTGAAATAACATTTTTTTCTTAATGCAAAAATTAGAATCACCATCACTGTACCAAGAAGGTAGACTTAACACATTTATGCCTTAAAAATAACATATCCAATGGCAGAATATCATTGAGAGCAAACCACATTATACAAATAAACTTTTTAAACCTCTTTTTAAGGCCTTCTTAATTTTAACACATCCAAAGGGCAGTTTTAGCAATGTTAATCAGATCTTCACATCACTCATTTTTGCCATCATGTTTCCAGTGTCTATCTGTAGGGAAAAGGGGCAGAATAAACATGGGCCACTTGGCCCTTCCTGTGGAATGGGCATACATCCAATCTGACACTTTAGGGTTAGTTGAACTGCGTTTGTGCCAGCTTGCCCTCTTTCACCATGCGTGGACTCTTCCCAGGGCCTGTTTCACCATGCATTACCAGCTGAACTGCACTTCTGCTTGTTCACCCTTCACTCCTAAAGATAGGTCTTATGTTGGCTTCTCAATTTCTCCTTTTTTGTTAAGCCAGATATCTTGATTACATTGTAAACAGCCTTATGCATTCTAAAATACCAGATTTTCTAATTTTTAAGTTAAAGAATCCTTCGAAATCCATTTTAAAAATGTGAAAATGCTTTAAAAATTTTTAGTAATGATCAAATCTCATAATCTTTTGAACTTTAAACTTAAACTCAGCCCATTGTTACAGCATGCTGACCATTTCTATCATAAACATGTTCACAAACACATACAAACACACTCAGATTTTTAAGCATGCAAAAATCAAAATCAATCATATGTACATTTTGAAGTTTTGAAAGAAAAATTTAAGATAGTATTTATTTTAATCTAAGTAACTTTGTTGAGCTTCATTTTCCCAGGGCTTGCTTATTTAGGAAGGCATTTCAAAAATTGGTCTTTTGAATCTCTTCTGTTGGAGGAAGGCTGGGGTTGGGGAGTCACCTGAAATTAAACTGGTCTGATTTTTATCCAGTTTTAGACAAGAGCACTTTACATTGTCAGGACTAGCTGAAAAGTTAAAACCAGGCACAAATCCTTCTCTGTGACTGAGCCCAGCTGGAGGCCGGAACTTTTATTTCCCCAGTTTTTATGTTCAAAATCCCTTTGTAATAAAATTTACTATATGAGACCTTCATGGATGAGGTGGTATGTGTTTTCTGGTGGGGCTCTGTCTGGTTTAAGGAGGAGATGGTATTGGCACAGCCTGTATGGTGGAACAGGACAGGGTTTTGAGGGCGAAGGCCAGTGTGTGTAGGGCTTTGAGACATCAGGGAGGGAACAGGAAGGACTAGACTTGTTAGGGAAGGGATCTTTTGTGGAGTAGGCAGGATTTAGGATGGAAGCTGGCAGGTGCACAGGTTTTCATTGGAAGAAGGTGGGGTCACTGGGGAGGAGGCTGTTTGGGGCAAGGCTTTGAGAAGGAAGAACAAGGCTACAATGGAGGAGGTTACTTAGAGGAGGGGATCTGGTGAAACACTGTGAGACTTGTGGGATATGTAGGGTGAGGTTTCTCATAAGGCAGGGCAGGGAATGGAGGCAAAAGGTTGACCGAAGGTGGGGATTCTGGAGCAGGAATGTGGAGCTATGAGGGAGTGGCTTTTCAGGGTCTGACTTTGAGAGGGCTGGGTGGTACTAGGAAGACATAAGCTAGTAAGGGACGGGGTTTCTAATGGAGAATGGCAGGACTTTGGGAAGTGTGTTAGGGTGGAGGTGGGGTTTCCAGCAGAGCATGATGTAGTCACAATTGTTTGGAGGCGTTTTTCAGGAGGCTTTGTGAGTGATAAAATTTCTTGACAGTAGGTTAGACCATGCAGAAGACTGAAACTCGGGGATTGAAGACAGCCTATATATTATAGAGGAAGAACATCCATCTATCAAAGACAAATCCAAGAAATATGATAGATCTATTCAACATTTGGAAGACACCATCAGAAAGCCTAATGAGGATAATAGGTGTAGAGGATCCCCTAGAAACAGAAGGTCTAGGAAATTTGTTTCACAGGATCCTAGCAGAAAACTTCCCAAAGATGCAAAAAGATAGGCCTATAGAGATACAAGAAGTTTTTAGAACCCAAAATAGACCAGACCAGAAAAAGATATCACAACTCCACATTATAATATCCACAGGATCAATTCAGACCAAGGAAAAGATCCTTAAAGTTGTCAAGGAGAAAAGATCAATCACCTATAAGGGAAACCAATTAGAATCACCTCAGATTTCTCAGCAGAGACAATTAAAGCAAGAAGAGCCTGGAATGATGTATGCCATGCCCTAAAGACAAACAACTATCAACCAAGAATACTGTACCCAGCTATACTCTCCTTCATGCCTGAAGGACAAATAAAAATTTTCCATACCAAAGAAAAAGTGAAACAATCTATCTCTACCAAACCAGCCCTACAAAAGTTACTTAAAGATGTCCTACACAGAGAAAACCAACAGGACCACAATAAAGGGTAAGAAACTGCAACCAAATTGAGAATCCAAGAACCATAGGAAGAACCCAGTTAGTGCAGCCCCCAAGAAGGTGCATAAAATGGCAAAAACTAACAAATGTCTCTCAGTACTATCTCCCAACATTAACGAACTTAACAATAAAATTAAGCAACATAGACTGTCTAGTTGGATTAAAAAAAATCCTTCTGTCTGCTGTATTCAGGAGTCACAATGTGCTCATAAAAACAAACACATGTTTAAAGTGAAAGGTTAGAACAAAATCTAACAAGCAAACGGCCTCATAAACAGGAAGGAGTTGCAATCCTAATATCAGTTAAATAGATTTGAAATTAAAATTGGTGAGAAGAGATAAAGAAGGTCTCTATATACTTATTAAGGGATCTCTCCTTCAGGAGGATATTACAATTCTAAATATCTATTCCCCACAAGAGCAACCAAATTTATCCTAGAAAATGTACTTTTTCTCACATCTCCTATAGATCCAAAGATATTAATTGTTGGGACACACACTCTCCCCACTAGATATATCAACTTGGCAAAAAATCAACAGAGAAACCACAGATATGAAAAACTGCATAGATCACCTAGATTTAACAGACATCTACCGAATATTTCACCCAGCAACATCAGAATACACGTTTTTCTCAGCAGCACAGGGAACGTTTTCCAAAATAGACAACATTTAGGTCACAAAGCAAACTTGTCCCAATCCAAAAACATTGAAGTTATACCTTGCATTCTCTCAGACCACAAGGGAATAAAATTAGAACCCCACACCAAAAGCCACCAATGGAAGTCCTGTAACACATGGAGGCTGAACAGCACACTGTTGAATCACCAGTGAGTCATGGAAGAGATCATAAACGAAATTCAAATGTTTATAATATTCGACAAAAATGAACACTCACAATAACAGCTCCTCTGGGACACAGCATATGCAGTACTCAGAGGCATCAACAAATTGGAGTGATCTGAAACCAACAATTTAGTGAGACATCAGAGCCTCATTGAAAAAGAGCAGCAAGATAAACCCCAATCCAGTACATGGGAAGAAATAATTAACATTAAATCAAAATTAAATCAATTAGAATTCAAAAAGCATAGAAAGAATCAACAAAACAGAGTTAGTTCTTTGAAAAATTAACAAATTGACAGACCCTTAACAAATCTTATTAGAAGAATAAGAAAACACACTCAAATAAATAAACTCAGAGATGAAAATGGAAACCACCACAGAAACAACAAAGATTCAGTATATTATAAGGAATACTTCTCAAACCTTTAGGCTAATAAGTTTGAGAACTTGTTAGAAATGTACTGTTTCCTAGTAAATATAGACATGCCGAAACTAAACCAAGATGAGTTAAACCATCTTAACTGGCCCATAATAAGCAATGAAATAGAAATAGCAATAAGAGACCTCCCATCTAAGAAAAGCCCGGGACGAGATAGTTTTACAGCGGAAATCTACAAGGCCTTCAAAGCAGAGCTCACATCAATACTCCTTCAAGTCTTCAATGAAATTGAAAGAGCAAGTTCACTACCGAAGTCATTCTATGAAGCCATCATAAACCTCATCCCCAAACTAGGCAGGGACTCATGAAAGAAAGAGAACTATAGATCCATTTCTTTGATGAAGATTAATGCAAAACTTCTCAACAAAATTTTGGTGAATCGACTTTCACAATTCATCCAAAAAAATCATACAACATGATCAAACAGGATTAATTTCAGGGATGTAAATCTGCTTCAATATACGCAAACCAATTAATACAATAAATCACATCAACAAGAGCAAGGATAGGAACCACATGTTTACCTCAATAGATGCAGAAAAAGGATTTGACAAGATAGAACACCCTTTTATGATGAAGGTTCTGGAAAAGTTAGGAATTCAGGGAACATTCCTCAATACAATAAAGGATGGATATGACAAACCTACTTCCAGCATTTTACTTAATGGTGAAAAATTAAAGGTATTTCCTCTTAACTAAGGAATGAGATAAAGATGTCCACTCACTATACTTCCCTTCAAACTAGGATTAGAATGCCTAGCTACAGCAATAAGATAAGATTCAAATATAAAAGGGAATCCAAAAAGGGAAAGAAGAATCTCTACCTCTTTGCAGATTACATGAACTTGGATTTAAAGAATCCCACGGACTCCACTCCCAAATTATTCAAGCTGATTGAAAACTTTGACAAAGTAGCAGGGTATAAAATTAACCCTGAAAAAACAATGGCTTTTCTGTATGCCAACAATGAGAAAAATATGATTGAAATCAGGAAAGCAACTCCATTTGTAATAGCCCCACAAAAATTAAAATACCTAAGACTTAACAAAGAAAAAAGGACCTCAATGATGAAAACTTTAAAAACCTGAAAAAGGAAATCAAAACCGAACTTAGAAAGTGGCAAAAACTCCAATGCTCCTGGATTGGAAAGATCAACATCGTGATAATCGCAATACTTCCCAACTCTATCTACAAATTCAATATGATACCTATCAATATTGCAGCCTCAGTCTTTTAGTAAAAAGAAGAGGTGATCCAAAAATTCACATGGAAAAATAAAATACCCTGAATAGCAAAAACGATATTTAATGGAAACAACAGTGCTGGAGGAATATCAATACCAAATTTCAAACTCTTCTACAAAGCCATAGTAATTAAAACAGCTTGGTACTTTCCCAAGAATAGCCCATAGGACCAATGGACTAGACATGAAAGCTCAGAAATGAATCAATAGGCCTAAAGACATCTAATGTTCGATAAGAGAGCTAAAAAATTGGAAAGGAAGAGACACAATCTCCTCAGTAAATGGTGTTTTCAATATTGGTTAACTACTTGTAGAAAACTAAAGTTAGATCTTTATATATCATCCTGCACCAGAATGAACTCCAAATGGGTCAAAGACCTCGGAGTCAAACAGACACTCTGAAAACATTAAAGAATGGAATAGGGGAAACAGTAGGTCTCCTTTGCACAAGCTTAAATTTTCTTAATAGAGACCCAGAATTACAACAAATCAAAGAAATGTTGGACAAATGGGATAGCATGAAATTGCAGAGCTTCTGCGTGGCAAAGGACATAGCTAGCAAAATCAATTGAAAGACCATTGATTGGGAGAAGCTCTTCACTACCATACAACAGACAAGGGTCCCACATCTAAAATATACCTGGAACTCAAAAAAATTAAATCCCCTAACAACAAATCCTTAAAGAAAAACCTGCCAAATAAATAAGTGGGCTAAAGACTTAAAGAGAAACTCCTCTGAAGATGAAAGAAGGATGGCCAATATACACATGAAGAAATGCTCAACCTCTCTAGCCATAACAGAAATGCAAATCCAAACAACATTGAGATACCACCTCACCCCAGTTAGAATGGCTATAATGAAGAACTCTAATAACAACAGATGCTAGAGGGGATGTGGGCATAAGGGAAATTTATTGCATTGTTTGTGGGCATGTAAACTTGTTCGACCACTTTGGAAAGTAGTATGGAGGTTCCTCAAAAGATTCCACATAGAGCTCCCCTATGACCCAGCAATCCGACTTTTGGGCATTTACCCAAATGGTCACAAACAAGACCATATTAAAGCTACCAGCACAATTATGCTTATTGAACCGTTATTTACCATAGCTAACATATGGAACCAAACCAGATGCCCCTCAGTAGATGCATGGATCAATAAAATGTGGTATACACACACACACACACACACACACACACACACACACACACACACACACACACACATATATATATATACACACACACACACAATGGAATTCTATGCCTCTATCTGAAAGAATGACATTGCCCCATTTGTTAGGAAATGGAAAGACATGGAAAAATTTATATTAAGGGAATAAACCAGTCCCACAGAAACATAGGTCCCATGGTTTCCTTTATTTACAATAACCAGTATATGTCTGAGATAAGCCGAAAAGGTCAGACAAGTTGAGGCTGGGTGAAATGAACCACAAGATAAGGATTCAATGATTTTTTTTCCCTTGGGATTGTTTCTAACATATTTATAAGATGATTTCTATATTGCTTTGCATGTCCCTCCCCCACAGTAAAGACCCTGCTTTCACGGTATTTGATGTTGGTATAATTTGTGGAGGAGAAGGGAAAAAACTAATCTTTTAACTCGGGATACAGGTGGACCCATTGCAACAATGAGATATACAAGTCGTTAGGTCGAAAACTGAACTTTACAGCTTTGATGGGGGGTGGGGGGAGGGTCGGATGGAGGGAGGGGGGGTAGTATGGAAAGGGATGGGAAGGGGAAACAAAGTGGCAGCAACAGTGCTTGATAAGAAATGTACTCGTTATCTTGCCCATGTAATTGTAACTTGTCTGTTGGTATTCTCACTATAAAAAAATAAACAAATAAAAAATAAAAGAAAAACGAACTTTACACCTTGGCCGGCGAGAGTGGGGGATGGCAAAGGGGTGTCTGGAGAGCAAGGGGGGGGGTGGGCAGATGAGAACAGATGGGAAGGGGAAACAAAGGAAGAGGCAATAATGCTTGATGAGTAATGTACTCATTATCTTGCCCATGTAATTGTTGCCCCTCTATATGGTATTTTCACAAACAAATAAATAAGAAGGAGACTCAAGGCTGCTGAAATAAGCATATTTCCCATTTGTACTTTAATGGGATTTTTCTACAAACAACAAGAATTTCATCTTAACATAATAATTTCAAAATGTATTGCTACAGCATAGATTGTAAATGTAATATTTAATACTATTGGAATACTTGAAGACAGAGTTTTACAGAAAACTTTAAATTTCAGATAAACTGCAATATTCCAATAAATACATAGAAGAAATATAATTTAAAAATTCACTGATCAAAGCAAACCCTGGCAGGAATATCTGAAAGACGCTTATCTGAAAACAGAAATTGGCACTGTGGCTCAAGTGGTAGAGGGCTCCACTTAAGCTGAAGAACTCAGGAATATGTTAATACCCTGAGATTAAACCACAGGACTGACAAAAATACAATTTAAAGAATTGAAGCATTAAGGCTGGGAAGGAGACTCAGTGGTAGAGTACTTGTCCTGAATACATAAGGTCCTGGGTTTAATTCCTCAGCACCACATAAGCAGAAAAATGTGGAAATGGCTCTGTGGCTCAAGTGGTAGTGCACTAGCCTTGAGCTGAAAAGCTCATCAGGTATAACAGCTAGACCCAGATTTGAGGCCCTTATACCACCACCAACAACAACAACAAATTAAAGCATCAAACAACCTGAAGTTGTTGTCCAGAATAATGAGTGCGGCATTATCAGTGTAAATGCTTAGTGTCTTTAAGCCTAGTTTAAAAGGGGAGGTAGTGGGCAATTTGTGTGTTTGCCAAAACCTACAAAATTATTTTGTACTTTACCAAGGAGGAAGAAAGGAGGAATTGGGGGGAGGAGGGGAGGTGTTTGATGACCTTGCCTTTTGGTTCAGTGATTGTTTTCTGGAGTCGAATTCAGAGAAATTCTGCTTGCAATCCTAGTTGCATGGTGGGCGGAGGGGAATGAAGAAGCAATGCCCTGGAAGTGGTTTTGTCCTGTCCTTGGCCTAGTTCCAAATGTCACTGGATAATCCAAGTCCCACTTCAGGACCAAGAAGCCTTGAAGAGTACTGATCCATTAGGCAGATGGACCTAACCACAGCCAGAAAAGGTAAAAAATGCAATGCCGTGGGCAGCACTGGAAATCTATACCAGGAAGAGTGTTTTATATTTTTATTGTAAAAATACTATACAGAGGGTTTACAGTTTCATGAGTATTGTAATGAGTACATTTCCTATTGAGCATTGTTACCTCCTCCTTTGTTTTTCCCCTACTACCCTTTCCCTCCCCAACTCTCCAACTCCTCCCTCATTGACCATTACTCGACATTGTAAATTCATTTTCAACACAGTGTCCTGTACATCTCATAATCACAATGGGTCAACCTGCATCCCCATTTCTGCATTCTGCTAGAACCTTTCCACTTCCCAAATTACAAAATATGTATTTAAGTTGCAGAACACTGGAAACAAATACAGTGAAAACAGGGATTATACCATGGGGTATACCATGGGGGGATGAACTTACAAAAGAATCACATAGTGCATTATAAGTATATTAAAAACAAAAACAAGAAAGAAAAAATCACTTGTGTGTCTGACTTGGGGTCCTTTCACTTAATGTCACCTTATATGGTTATATGGTTATACGTCCATAGCCTTTGATCTTCTCTGCTTGTCCTAGACATGTACTAGTCCTTACAAACAAGGGAAACCATGGGACATATGTTTCTTTGGGCCTGGCTTACTTCACTTAATATAATACTTACCAAGTCTTTCCATTTCCTAACAAATGTGACAATCTCATTCTTTCTAATAGAAGCATAGAATTCCATTGTGTGTGTGTCATTTTGTGTATGTGTGTGTGTGTGTGTGTGTGTGTATGTGTGTGTGTGTGTGTATCACATTTTCTTGATCCATTCATGAACTGAGGAGCATCGAGGTTGTTTCCATAAACATGCTTGCACAGGCAACTTTGGTATGACTTTGTTTGTGATCATTTGGGTAAATGCCTAAATGCCCAAAAGTGGGATTGCTGGGACATAGGGGAACTTTACATGGAGTCTTTTGAAGCACTTCCATACTGCTTTCCAAAGTGGTTAAACAAGTTTACACTCCCAATATCAATGAAATAGGGTTCCGTTTTAGCCACATCCCCTCTAAGGTGTTGTTATTAAATTTCTTGATTAGGGGCCGGGAAAGTGACTCAGGAGTAGAGTGTTTTGCATTGTATGCATGAGGCCCTGGGTTTGATTCCTCAGCACCACATGAACAGAAAAAAAAATTTCTTGATTATAGCCATTCTAACTAGAGTAAGGTACAATCGCAATATTCTCTTGATTTGCATGTCTTTTGTGGCTAGAATAGTTGAGCATTTCTTCATGTATCTAATGGCCATTTTTATTTCCTCTTCAGAGAAGTGTCTCTTTAAGTTTTTAGCCCACTTAATTATTGAGCAGTTGTTTCTCTGAGGATTTGATGTTGGGGGATTTAATTTTTTGAGTCCTAAGTACATTTTACATATAAGACCTTGTCCATTTTATAACTGGTGAAGATCTTCTCCCAGAACGTGTGCTTTCTATTGATATTGCTATCTATGAACTTTGTCTTGCAGAAGCTCTCATGTTTCATGCAATCCCATTTGTCCAACCTTTCTTTGATTTCTTTTTTTTGACCATTGTAATATGTTTATTACATACAGACTGTATCAGCACTTGGAATTTATAATTCCATCTCATCCTGTAATAGTAAATTACTTGTTTCATAAAGAGATGAATTAAAGAATGAATTCTTTAACTTATTTTTCTTTACTCTTTGTATCTGGCTCTCTATTAAGAACATTTTTGTATGTGTTAAAAAGCCCTAGATTTTATCCTATTCCTTCATGTAGTGTTTTCATGGTGTCCTCTTTTATTTTGAGGTCTTTGATCCATTTGGAGTTGATTCTTGTGCAGGGTGATATATACAGATGCAGCTTTAGTTTAACAGGTGTTTAACCAATTTTGCCCACACCATTTACTCAAAAGGCTGTCTTTCTTCCATTCTCTTTTTTTAGATCCCTTGTCAAAGATTGGGTGGCTATCGGTCAGGGGGTTAATTTCTGAGTCTTCAGTCCTATTCCATTGGTCCTCAAGTCTGTTCTTGTGCCAGAACCAAGCTGTTCTTATTACTATGGCTTTTTAGTAGCGTTTGAAATTTGGAACTAATATTGCTCTAGTGCTGTTCTTTCTGCTAAGAATTGACAAACCTACAGCCAGCATTATACTTAATGCTGAGAAGTTAAACCCATTTCTTATAAATTCAGGAATAATATAAGGATATTTGCTCTCTCCACTCCTTTTCAAATTAGTATTAGAATGCTAGCTGGGGCAATAAGATAAGATGCAATCTTAAAGGGATCCAAATAGCAAAAGATGAAGTAAAACACTCCGTCTTTGAAGATGACATGCTCTTGTATTTAATGAAACCCATGGACTCCATTCCCAAGTTACTTGAGCTGATCAGAAACTTTGGCAAACTAGCAGAATATAAAATTAACCCTCAGAAAATAAAGGCTTTCCTGTATTCCATTAACGATAAGAGTGCAGCTGAAATTAGGAAAGCAACCCCTTTTTACTAGCCACACAAAAATAAAATACCTAGGAGTTAACTTAAGAGGTGAAGGACCTCTATGATGAGAACTTTAAAAACCAGAAAAGGAAAATTAAAGCAGAGCTATGGAAGTGGGAAACTTCCCATTCTCCTGGATTGGGAGGATTAACATCATGAAAATGGCAATATTGCCAAAGGCTATATCCAAATTCAATGTGATACCTACCAATATCCCAATGTCACTCTTCAATGAAATAAAAGACGCAATCCAAAAATTCATATGGAAGAATAAAAGAGCCCAAATAGCAAAGAAGTTTATTGTGATTCTCATATTGTATTTCCACCTTGACTCTACAAAGTTATTTATGAATTTTTACTTTCTTCCCTCCCTTTGGATAAAGCTCACAAACACCCTGCCTCTAGCTCCCAGACACTTAACTCTTAGCTCTGGACAATTGTTCCTAGAGAGTGAGTTACTTAATTGTATTTTGAGCGCATAAAACATGCATATAAAACTAGCACATTTTGATCTCATGAGAAAGCATCCTTTTTTTTCCCCTCTCAAGTTATTTCATGGTAGGCATTTTTATAGAGAATCTGTTTTCATTTATAAATGAAAGACTGGTAGGAAACTATGTTCATAATCTGGCTCCTTCGCTCGCACCTCAACACCTAAAACACAAATTTCACAAAGCATTTACAAGAAACAATACAAAAACCAAACATTGGGAATGCTCAGATGCAGAACGTTTTACAATACCCAGAATAACTCTGCTGTTTGAGGGAGGGGCTGTCTGTATAAATTAACAAACAAACCCAAAAGAGCAGCCAGGAGTACCAGACTTGAGTGTCCCTGGCTGCTACTCCATGGACAAGGAGCATGGAAGGGCTTCCTGAGCCTGCTGGAAAGTGCATGGAGGAAAGTTTACTTGCCAGCCTGAGTACAAAAAGTTGGCTTCACCTGCCTGCGTCTGTCTTTCTTGTTTTCTCCCCACAGCAGAGCAGAATTGTCCACTGCTCTACGGAGAATAAATACTGTACCAGCCAATCTGCAGAGTGGCTTATGTTTGGTCTGCACACCTTCCTAGTTAGGCGCCCCCTGCCCCACGGTGTGTGTGTGCTCCCAGGGGCTGATCCTCAGGGCCCAAGCCCACGGGGCAGGCATGTGTTAGATGTGAGTCAGTGACACTGTGTCATTTACACAGCAGCTGCCGGGTTGCTGCCCTCGCTGAACAGCAGGTGCACCCTGATCTTCTCCCACAGTCCCAGGCGAGGTGCCCGCAATGGCCCGATATGGGCAGGCTGCCACTAGGATCCTACTTCACCAGACAGACCAGCATGCCAGATGAAGTGGCTGCCGCCTGAATTATTAATTATTTTATGGAGCAGTATTAAACAAAGTGATACACATTACTGTATATGTTATACTATATCCTTGAGTCTCTAGTCCAAAATCATTGAACTATATACTAGCAAGAATGGATCTTATTGTTTGTAATCATAAGGCCATAATGGAAAACTGAAATAAAAGTACAACAAAACACTTATCCATAAACACGTGATTGAATCTCAGAATTTGAAAAAAATTGTAAGTAGTGCAAATGAAATTATACTAGAATAGTTAAATAAACACAAAATACATTACATTCAAATGTAAAATAAGTAATTACAGACAGAATTACTACTGGATATAAAAATATTACAATGATTTAGAAGGTTGAAGTGATATAGGTTATATATTTTGTTTTTACAAAACTTATTTATATTTCCAAGTTTTGTTTATCTCAGTGAAGGAAAATGTTAGAAAGTAGATATATGTGGCACCTCTTGCTTGCAGTACCAGGAAGGGGTGTGGCACTTCCTAATGGGAGTCTTGTGATGAAACCCACACCCATCCCAAGTAGACCCATCAGAGGTCCATGTGGGGACCCTAAGGGCGTCCAGGACACCGAATTGCTGCTGCAGCAGGTGCAGGACATTTGCGGTGGGCTGTAGCAAACAAGGTTCCATTAGTGACCAAGCCAAGCAACCCAGACTCAGGTGCCAAAGCCAGGGAGGAAGGCAGGGTAGATGCTAAATCCTGCCTTCCATCTCTGCAGCCTACACTGCCAAGGCCATGTCTTTTCCCCTGCTTTGGAGAACAACGAGGGTAGGGGGTGACCCCATTGCCTCCAAATGGAGTATCCCTGGAATGGCATCCAGAGCTGGGCCCATGTGGGCCAGAAGGGCGAAGGAGGAGGCTACACAGCAAAGCAAGAGGGCCTTCATTCCCTCGGTGCTGCAGCTGGTGTGCTGCAAGTCCAGGGTTCTCTGGCACTGATTGGCATATGTACGGTTGGCCCTGTACCCGAGTCCACAAGAACCAGAAAATGGAGGTCCACAGAGATGCTGAAGGGGCTCCAGGTTGCTGAGCTGCTGCAGCTGTCACAAGCCAGTTGGCAGAGGGTCCAACACATGGCTCCAGTTACCAGACCCCCTTAAAGACTGATGAGGTGAACCACGGCTAGGTTGCCTCGCCCCAAGGGGGCAGACTGCATACCCAGCCTTCCCTTACCCATGGACTGTGCAGTTTACAAAAATGGTGTCCCTCACACTGCACACATGTGGGCAGGCAGTGACCCCAGAACAGAGTCTCCCTAAGATGGGCAATGCACTCAGGAGCACAGAAGACCAGTACCAGCACAACTGGAGGAGGAGAGGGCAGCAGTGGCCTCACCTCCAGACCCATGGCTGCCAGCTCCTGGGTGAAATGGAGCAACTGAAACTGGGAAGTTAGGTGGGAAGGGTGGGCGTAGTTCATCTGGCAATGCTGGGGAGCATGCACACACATCCACTCACTGCACATCCACCTTAAAGGAGTTGGCCACACATCTCAACGGGTGACCTTAGGAGGCACCCACACCCACAGGGACTACAGGAATGGAGTTTCACGTGGTGACTTGGAAAGGGCTCCAGAGCACAGCCTTGGAGCAATGCACAACTGGCAAAAACAAAACAAAAACAAAAACAAAACAAAAATAAAAAAAGAAAAATGAAAAATGTCCAGTAAAACTTTTCATCAATGATAACCTATTATACATTAGAAACAGTTTTAGTTTCCTCTTGTATTATATTTTTGCATGGATCCCTCTGAATTAACCAGAAATCTCCAGGATTTCTTTATGCATAGTAATACAAATAAATATAGCTTCTATTCTTTTTTTAATTAAGGGAAGTTGCATTTATTTCTTTCCATTGTTTGATTCATGAAAAAAATCCTGAAATATATCTGTAAAACACCGAACTCAGCATTTCTTCTGAACTCCTCACTGAAGAAAGAGAATAAAATGACTGAGCAACAGGTATCACCCATATTATCACTGTGCTAGCTGTCTTTCTGATTAGAAAATAATCCTGCCATGCACATGCAAATCATTTATGCAACATGTTTTCCGACAATTCTTGCTGTTATATTGCATTTATCTTCCTCCTCCTGTCTCCTCTCCTGCTCCTCTTCCCCAGGGTCCTGTTTCCCTCTTCCTTCTCTCCTACCTCTACTTTCTCCCTGTCCCCTTCTCTTCTCCCTCCTGCTATGCCCTTCCTCCTCTCTTACCCCTTCCTCCTCCTTTCCTTTCCTCTTTCTCTTACACTTTCCCTTCTACTTTTTTATGGTCCTGGGTGTTGGACACATACTAAGCAGATGCTCTCCTGCTCGCTACAGGCCTCCAGTCTGGACTTCATTTCAATTACACTCTATTTCTTTGAGGCAAACCCAACAAAGTCTTTTGATTCAGGATTCAATTCATTGTACATATTCTACACCATGAATATGTGCTACTTCATACAGTGTGGATAATAGGTTTGGATTATGCTTTGGGCTTCAGTTAAACTCATCTGAAATAATGTGTTTGAAGGCAATCAAATGTGATCCTGTTACTCCCACATTAATGAACTGGTTACTTCATATCTTGCACGAGTACATCCATATTGCTCCCAGTTTAATGAACTGTCACTTTATGGTAGCACCCACAATAACACTAACCCAAGGATTACTGGGGATCAGAAGATTAAGTCCAGAAAGTAAAATCCATGAGGTATTTATCTCAAAATAACCATTAAAAAGCCAGAAGAAAGCCTTCGGCTACGTGGTTTAGTGCCATACTTCCACACAATAAGCTGATGACAGGACCCAGGCCTTATTAGAAGACCAGTGGTGGGTGCATACACACACACACACACACACACACACACACACACACACACACACACACAATTTCCCAGCTAGAGCAAGTATCTGTTTTCCCAATAACATATCTGAGTTCAAATCTTATGTGTTTTGATATTTTTGAAAGTTTTATCATCAACTTGCCTAATTTTAATAAATGACACCTTGTTCACTATTATTTAATCCTGGTTAGAAAATATTTTAAGACACATTTTCATGTAGAAAGTTGTTTTTTCCCCAACTCTTGACTGTCTTGGTTTGTAAGAATGAAAGAATTGTGCCTTTAATTCATTAGTTCATAAATTAGAAAAGTAACTCTACCCTAGAACCAATTGCCTTTGGATTCTAAAAGCCACAAAAGTACATTAAATTTATACATCCTGTTTTGGCTTCAACTCATCTTTCTTAAAATATTTTCTAGTTTTACTCAGTATCTTGCCATTTTTCTAACACAACATTCAGGCTAACCCTCACACTAATCATACCCTAATCCTAATATTATTAGCAGTTTCCTATTTCATATTCATCCTAATTCGATCTTGACTTGTTATTCAAAGATTTATTTTCAGTTTGACCCTAAATTTTCCATTTCCCTGATGCTAACACTAAGCCCAGCTGGAACTGAAACCTAATTTTCAACCTAATAATAACTCAATATTAATATTAAATATACACTATTTTTTATTCATTGTAATGAATATTCCAGTTTGCACTCTGGAAATGAGTTTCAATTTGCCCTAATTTCCAACAAATTTCCTGACTCTACCTGTGAAGTTATCTTCTTTCCTAACATGAACCATTATATTACTTGTCCTCAAATTCTCTTACCAGGAAAAATACTGTAGTTTCCATTAATCCTACATTTTCCTGAACCACTGTATCCTAAAACAATTTCAGATTTACATATCATCTAGTCTTTTACTTAATGCTAACTCTCAACATAAACCTGGCTGGAAAACTCTCATTAATCATTACAAGAATTATCACTGAGAAATAAATATAATGATAATGTTCTAGTTACTATTCAGGCTCACATTTTTGCTTCTATTTGTTAGTAAAAACTCAATTTTATATTAAACTTTCCTATTCATAACACTAATCATAATCAGAACAAAACACTGACCCTGATTTTAATCCAAATAATGTCTATACTAACACTAACTAGTTAGTGTTACCCTAGTTTTCATTCATCCTAACGTGATTCAAATAAGCCTTCCAAACATTGGTTTCAATTTTTTTCCCAATATCTTAGTCATTTTCTAACTCTAAACTTAATCTTAACTGGAATATTGAGAATAAATATAAGCCTAATTGCAAGCAGATTCTAATATTAATAGCAATACTCTAGTTCACTTTCATTCTAATTCTTACCAGGCTTGTAGTACAATTTACCTTCAATTTGACCCTCATTGTTTTCTCCTTCACTCTAACCCTAACCATGGCTGGAATCCTAACAATAACCTTAATACTAAAGGTATCCCAATTCTAAAATTTATGAAAAATGCTCGTTTTGTGCAATCCTAACTTAAATTCCACTCTAATCCTCGAAATAAATTGCAGCTTTTCCTAAACCCTACAGATTTTCTCACTCTTACCTCTGAACCTATCTTGTTCCATAAGAGGAATCATTATAATCATTGATCTCAAATCCTGATATTATGAAATACATTGTACTTCCATTATCCCAGATTTCCTGAATTCCTAGAACCTAAAAAAGTTCAGCTTTACTTAACATTTAACACATTTCTTTTTTTATTCCTTTTGTTGGTCGTGCGGCTTGAACTCTGGGCCTGGGCACAATCCCGGAGTTCTTTAGCTCAAGGTGTGCACTTGTACCACTTGAGCCACGGCACCACTTTTTGGTTTCCAGGTAGTTAATTGGAGATAAAATTCTCACAGACTTTCCTACCGGGGCTGGCTTTGAACTGCGGTCCTCAGAAATCAGCTTCCTGAGTAGTTAATGAGGCTGACAGAGGGATTACAGTTAAATGTCTAAGGTAATGAGTACATTTCTTGTTGACCATTGTTACTCCCTTCTTTGTTGTTGTCCAACTATTCCTTCCCTCTCCCATCTCCATCACTCTTCTCTCCCCATGGTTTAAAGTTCATTTTCAGTACAGTGTGCTGTGAGTACTATTGTTGCAATAGGTCTTCCTCTGTAGAACCTGAATTTGCTATTTCTCTAAACCTAATTCTAATTCTGTCTGGTATCCTAACCCTAACCATAATAATAATGATAGTTCAATTCAGAAGTTAACAAAAAATATTCATTTTTGTTCATCCTGTTAATCCTCTGTACATCTTGAATTAAGTTGCAGTTTAGCTTAAATCTTCCAAGTGAGTTTATATGTGCATATATAAAAATATAATTTTATGTAAAAAACATGATCTTTGGAGGAAGGAGTAACAAAAAGGAAATAGAGGGAGTATAATCAAATGTTTTAAATATATTATGGAAAGAGAGTAACGAAACTGCCACTTCTGAAAATTAATAACCATTAATAAAATAACAAAAAATAAATAAATAACACACAGCCTTCCAGTGTTCTTGAAGAGAGCCATGATATGTCTGTGAAAGAAATACTTATTCAAAACTTTGTTCGTGTATAATTTATATTGTTATTGGCCAATTATTTAACTTAATGAATAAAATTTTATCAAGTAGGATTCCATGACAAAAAATATAAAACAGTTACCTAGTAATTGTTTGAGAAAAAGTTATAGTCATGAGTTTTAAGAATCTATTTCCCTACAAAGTAATGGTTTAAGTTTACTAATCTAGTATTTGTTGTAAGTTTAGAGAACATTATAAGCACGAAAAACAATGAACTGTACATCTTGTTTCTTGGATGAGTGATATTTTAAACATTGTCTTTTATTCAAATTAATACTTAGGTTTACTTTTCAAAATAAATGCAATTTTATCTCCTTTCAGAACAAGTACTTACCCTGCAATTAAATGTATTAGTATATTCAGATATTTAAAAGCTAAATTTTCTGTTTGTTATGTAGCTCTACATATTCAGAATGACATGATTTTTCTATTCGTAAATGTCTAAACTCTGGGATTTTTGCTTCATCAATATAAATTGTCTCATGAGGTTTTTCTGAAAGCTCCAGTAACCAGTGTGGGATTTTTGCTTCATCAATATAAATTATCCCATGAAGTTTTTGTGAAGGCTCCAGTAACCAGTGTGGTCAAAAACATTTCATGAATTCTAAATTTTAAATCTAATCATTTTTAGGCTTTGATTATATCAGTTATTGTCTCTTCAGAGCAACTAAAATAAATACTACTTTTTAAACATTTCACTCACATTTTAAATAATATTAACATAGGTCAAACAGAGACTAATCATTTCAAACTCACCATATTTGATGATCTCAGTGTGAAGAATGTAGAGAGTATAAGACCCTTACACTCAATAATATTTTTGGTTAACTTAAATTATATATCTAGATTTCTAAATTGCAGGTAAATCACATGGAAATAGGAAAATAAAAAAAAATGATTACTTTGGGATCATTTTCTTCTTAACTTTTTTTATTGTGAAAATTTCGTACAATGGGGTTACAATTATATGGGCAAAGTAATGAGTACATTTCTTATCAAGCATTGTTTCCCCTTCCCATCCTTACCCATTTCCACACGCTTGCCAGCCAAAGTTGTAAAGTTCGTCTTTTGAGATAACGTCTTGTACATCTCATTATTACAATGGTTCCAAACGGTATCCCTAAAATAATGAAGCAAAAATATCTCCAGGAAATATATTTTTCAATAACATGTTTCAATCCTGAGGTAAAGTGCATTATACTTCAATATAAAGTTTATTTCAAATTAGAAATTCTGCAACTAATCTAATGTATGTTTTCATGCACAAAATTCTGTGACTTCTAGTCTTATTATGTGATTTTAATTATATTTTTATTGTGAAATGAGCCCTACTTATATTTATTACAAATTTCAGTAACTATACAAATCATGCCTGTACATGGTAATTTACGTAATTTAATACACAAACAAAATTATCTTTTTTCTTGTCTCCCACACGGAAGCATGAGGTGCTGAAGTATATTAAATGAAAGCATTCTAAAAGAGAGTCTATATGGAATGGAAATTTGCAACGTGAGGATGGGAACATGAACACTTTCTACTTGGCTGAACAAGAATTCTTGTTTCTACAGTACTTCCTTCCCATTTAATCACACAGGAAAAGCCTCAAAATTTGAAGTTCATATGAATGAATTACATTCCTAAGAGTTGTGGCAACCCTGCTCAAAAGCTCAATCTTATCACAAATTCTTTGTGCTTGCTGGCTGATCTATTTCTCTATCACATGTTTCATATTATTAAGCATATTAGTAATTCAACTGGAAGTACATGGCAGGAGACTCCTGAAATCACATCTATTGCAGTGTAATATTCAGAAGAGAGGAAAAAGATTATATTGATCTCCAATTCCTCCCTTTCGCCTTCAGTATACTAATCAATTGTCAAAACAATCGTGTAAGATGTTAGTTTATTTTCCCTATTTAATTAGAGATTAAGCAAGTGTTTTTTTGTAGTAAAGTGATGACAGTAGTATCACAGCTCTGATATGAGCACCTCCTCCCTAACAAGTAATGCTCTATGGACTGTAAATATGGAAGCCACACTAAATTCTCTCGCTGTCTGTCTCTCTTTCTCTCTCTCTACTGACACACACACACACACACACACACACACACACACACACACACACACACAAACACATAGAGCTGCCACCCAGACACATCAGAGATCAGTTCCATTCCTTTGTAATTATAGTTGATTGATGTTTGCGCTCCCTTGTTTTTCTTTGCTTCAGGATCTTGCCTGGACCTGTATGTTTCCCTGAGATCAAGTCCCTTGTTCTTAGTATACTGTGTATCTTTCTATGTTTCAAGCCAATTAAGAATACCCTGAATACAATATCTTCATACTTGACATTCAAGTCAAATTCCATGAATTCATACTACTGTATTGGATCTAGAGACAAAAAAACGCCCACCTTGTTATTTTAGACGGAATTGAAATCATGAAATAGAAGAATATCGATCAGGAACTGAGCTAAGAGAACGGGAGTATGTGGGAAAATGTAGAATGCTGTATGTGTGTTAGAGATACAGATTAATAGGATCATTTATTGAAAACTTGTCATCCTATATTGAAAGCTCAACTTAAGCATACAGTTTTCCAGTTACTTTGCTTACCTATCACTTCTGATCACAAATTCTCTCATGTGTATAGTATCTTTGAATAAATCACACGATTTGCAGATACTTAACATCTTAAGGAAACACAGTCTGCGTCTACATTTTTCATTCTATGTGACAAACCCTTATTTTTTGTTTCTCTGTTTCCTGAATAAATGTATTCCTAGAAACAGGATATTGACAGCAAATCTCAGTGTAATTTTCATTTTGTAAGTTTTAAATATAATATAAATTTTGTATTGACTAGTCATTTTTAAAAAATGAGTGATATTCATGAACACAATATTTTGATGCCTTTATGTTAATTGAGAATTGCTATGGTAGTTCATGTGTCTAATTGATTTAACCATTATATTATTCATGTATAAACATTGCATTGCACTATTTATTTTTATATATAAAATAATCCCCAAAAGTTTACTTTAAAGGAATAATAAGGGAGTTGTCTTTATGTTCCAAACTTTATATTTACTTCAGTAAAAGTACTAGAAACACATGATGTTTACTGGAGCAATTTAAAAGTTGAGAATGCATTTCTAAAGAGAATGGATTTATTGATTAAAACATAGGACAGAGTAAAAAAAAAGTCAGGTTTCTTGCTTGACAATGCATAAATTTCCTATGTATGTAGCTCAAGGTGAGACTCACAGATAAATTAATATTTATATTACTGAGATTTACATCACAATATAAGCAATATAGGTATTTTAAGGAATTGGTCATTCAAAGCCATAGATACATAATGGATGAAGAATGGAATTGAAAATAGCAAAGGGAAAACAATTCAACATGCAGCTATTATGATTTCATAATACTAATATGGAAGTAATGGAGCTTTTCCCTTTCTGAAGAAGAACGTTTAGCCAGTAATTTCAGTGTAAGTCATTAATTGTAATGAGTCTAAAGTCTTTTCCTCTGAGATATCCAAGAGTACTATACTCATCCTCTGAAGAGTAAATAAGTAATTATTTTCATTAGCTTTGCTTAATATTAATTTACTTGTAGTAAACAGATTTAAATGTCTTCTCTTTCTCTCAATTTAATAACATATATTTCTGTCTCTTTCTGTTTCGTCTTACAAGCCTGAAATCACTATTTCAAAGTAGTATAAGCAGGAAAACAAAATAACCTGATACAACAATCAAAAATCCTAAATTATGTGAAAAAATCCACAATATAAAAAATAAATCTGAGGAAGAGAAAAACAATGACAGAATAACCACAGAAAATTATCATAGTAATCACTAATGAAACAGAGATTTAGAGTCCTAGCAGGTACTCTAAGTCTAGAGGGTCACATCAAATCAGCTATAATTATAACTATGCAGCTATAAAAATAGACATAATTATAGACATACAATTCATGAGAAGATTCCATACCATCTTCAAAAGAAAACAGAAATCTATGAAAAGGTGCCAGCCAGGAATACACTGGGCAACACATTCAAAAGCACATGTGCAAGGTGGAAATAAAAGGGCAACATGGAAAAAAGCAGGAACAGAAGTGTACATCAGAGAAAGCCACATCCATACACATAGACAATTCACCATACCACTGGACAGTCCAAATGGTCACTGGAACCACAAATATTAACATCACAACATCTCACCACAAATGATTTCTATTCCTACACTTAATGGACTCGACAAAAATGCAATTCCAGAAAAACAAATCACAACAGGAAACCAAACCATGACCCTGGAAATCAACCAAGAACATAGAGAGTCACATATTAATATCATAGCTCCCCCAAAAGAAAGCCTCCAAATGGACAGAACAAATCAGAAAAATACAAGAAAAGTGATGACAAAGTAGTATAATTCACACAGTAATTAACCACGCATTAGAACAGACAATCAAGGACCTAGAAGATAGTTATCAAATGTATTACAGATTCTGCTGAGAAATGTGATTAATGGAAAGATAGAAAACATCTACAAGGAAATTTGTGAACAAGATGAGACCAACCAGTCATTAGGAAAATAATTCATGGAGACTTCAAACAGAAAGATAAATAAATTCTGAGAAGGCAAGGGAGTCCAAGAAAAAATGGATGCCTAGTTAAAAGATATGAGAGAAGACACAGCTAATAAAACAACCCTTACATCTCCCCCAACCAAAGAAAAAATGTACAGAAAGTCCATACAAGACCTAAAACAAAGCTTTAATAAGGAGACAGAACCCCTAAGAATGACCAATTAGAAGACAGGGAAATCAAAAACAGAGTAGAAAGTCTCCACAGCAAATAGATGAGATAGAAGATAATCTCAGGGTCAAAGACAGAATAGACCTAATAGGAAAGAGAAAATAATCATTTAGAACAAATCCAAGAAATAAGAAATGATCTTGCCAGAACTTCAAGACTCAGTTAGAAGATCAAATTTCAGGGAGATAGGTATCAGGAAGGAGAAGAGCAAGAAACTAAATGGATGGGAAGCATATTATAGAATTTTAGCAGAGAACATACCAAACATCCAAAGAGAAAGGCTTATTCAGAGAAGAGAAGCCTTTAGAAACCAATCAGAATTATAGAACTGAACAATCCACCATGATATCTTAATCCATTAGAGGATTATTAAAGATCAAGGAAAGGATTCTTAAAGATGCCATAGAGAAAAGATTGATTATTTATAAAGGATATACAGTCAGAATAAGAAACAGGTTTCTTAGCTGATATTGTAAATGGAAAGCCTGGCATTATATATGACAAACATTAAAGATAAACAACTACCAACCATGAATACAGTCCCAAGCCAACTCTCCTTTACATTTAAAGGATATATAAACATATTTCATGACAAAGAAAACTTGAAACAACCTATGTCCACCAAATTATCAGAATAGAATATAATCAAATATATACTAAATAGAGAAGATCAAGAAGAAGAGGAACTATTTATATAAAATGCTCCCTACCAGAGAACAAGGTAAATATGTTAAGAGTAGATGAGGCACAGCTCCTAATAACAGGTGTATAACGTATCAGGACTTATTTCAGATATTTCTGTCTTAAAGCTCAATATCAATAGACTTAAATTTCCAAATAGAAGACATAGATTAGATAGTAGTATCAAAAACCAAGATGCATCCATCTAGTATCTATGAGAGACACACTATCAAACACATTCTATGAAACTAGAATTAGACTCCTCCCCAAATCACATAGGGATTCACCAAAGAAAGAGAACTATGAACCAAACTCTTTGATAAGCATTAATGCAGAACTTCTTAATAAAATTCTCACTAACCAGTCTCACCAAATAACAAAAAAAATCATATGGTATGATCAAATAGGATTCATCTTGGATACGATTTGATTCAATATTCTTGTCAATAAACATAATACAAACCATCAGCAGAAGCAGGGACAAAAAACACATGATCGTCAATAGGGTGTAGAAATAGCTTTTAACAAGCTCCAATACCCCTTTATGATTAAAAGGTCTGAGAACCTAGGAATGTGTGGAACATTCCTCAATATTAAACTGAGTATGTATATGATAGAGATAATCAGCATTTAGCTAAGTGTGGAAGCATGAAGTCATTAACATGAAGAATTAGAAAAGGATGTTCACTCTCTACTACTCTTCAATATGGTAGTGGACTTTCTTGCAAGAGCAATAGACAAAAGAAAAAAATAAAGCAGATCCAAATAGGGAAGAAGTAAAACTATCCCTTTTTACAGATGAAATGACCCTGTATTTAAAGGACCCTATGGATTCCTCCCTCAAGTGAATAAATGTGATGCTAACCTTCATCAATGTAGCAGGATATAAAAACCACAAGAATCAGTAGTTTTTCTGTTACCAACAATGGGAAAATCCACGCTGAAATCCAAAAAACAACCTCATATACTAGCCTCAAAATCAAATCAAATCTAAACAAAACAAAACAACAACAACAAAACCAGGAATTAATTAACTAAAATCGTGAAGGACCTATATGTGAAAACTTTAAAAATATAAAAAGGGAAATTGAATGAGATTCAAGGAAATAGAAAGTCGTTCAATGTTCCTAGTTGGAAGAATTAACATTTTGAAAACTGCAATAATTACCCTAAACAATTGGCAAGGCAATACTCATCAAAATCCCAACAATATTCTTCAATGTAGAAGAGAAAGCAATGCAACTATAATATGGAATTACAAAATTACAGATGAAACAGAAAGCTTAGAAATGAATTCATGGGCCTATAGTCATCTTACACACACAAACACTCACACACACACAAACACACACACACACACAATGGAATTATATTCACCCATCAGAAAGATGACTTTTCACCAGTGGTAAGGAAAATGAAAGGTTTGGGAAAATTATATTAAGAGAAAAGAGAAAGGAATGCAGACTCAGAGCAATATAGTTTTCGTGGATTCATTCATTTATTGTAGCTAGAAGATGCATACAAATCTATAAGTAAACAAGACAGATTCTACCTCGTCCATTATAATGGCCATTACTAAGAAAACTAACAATAGCAAACGCTGGCATGGATGTAGCCAATTGGGAACTCGATTACACTGTTGATGGGAAATTAAACATGTTCAACCACTGTGGAATGCAGTACGGAGTTTTCTGAAAAGAGTAAATGTAGATCTCCCTTAAGACCCAGTAATTCCCCTTATGGTCAGTAATACAATAAATAACAAACAAGCTCACATGAAAGCTACCAGTATATACATGATCAGGGCTCAGGCCCATAGTTCAAGGACTGGAAAAAAGTTACCACAGCTGGTATTTGTTTCCGCAAATATGAACCGTTTTATATAAGATACCAAATCAATATATATGCAGTACCTAGATTAGGACTCAAATGTAGTGGGTGATAAAATGGCTCCTTTGTTGAATGTTAGGAAGAGATGTACGTAGTCCATGAAAAGGATATTTTTTCTTGTTGCTGTTCGAGGGGCTTGAAGTCTGGACTTGGGCACTGTCTCTGAACTCTTCAACTCAAGGTGGGTGCTCTACCACTTGAGCACAGTGCCACTTCTGGTTTTCTGATGGTTAAATGGAAATAATAGTCTTTCTTGCCCAGGCTGTCTTTGAACTGTAGTCCTCAGATCTCAGCTTCCTGAGTAGCTAGGATTACAGCTGTGATTCACCGACACGATTTTTAGAAAAGAAAATCCACCTCTTCACCTGTGCCTAAACTTCAGATATTACTATTAGAACACATCACCTTCACCTCATTTCATCAAACATTTGTAAATTTTCTCTTTTCCTTCATGTGGTAATACTGCAATCAATATTAACTCAGCTGGGGGACTGGACCAATTGTATGGTATTTGCTAGCACCTAATTTAAGAACTTTTACATCAAAAGAAATGAAACCCTCATTTTGAATAATTGTTTTCTCTTTTTATTACAAATCTGTGCTTGATTACTTCCTAATGTGATATTGGACTTCCTAATAGAGTGATGAAATTTTCTTTCTTTTCAACCTTCTCCCACATGTGGTCAAATATTTAAGAGTTCAAAGATTTGCACTGATAATTGATTAAGCTGACTTCTAAGAAAATGTGCCCTTCTGGAATTTGGTCTTCTTTCTTGTTCTTACATGCACAAGCGTTCTATGATTTATTTGTTCTACAAGGAATTCTACATTCCAATCTTTGTGTGGCCAATTTTAGTCTTTCTGTCCTTTCTCTGGAGTCTCATTTGAGTCTGCCTTATAAAAAATATATTAGTTATCAGCTAAATGATTCTCAGCTTCTGTTTTTTGCCTGACTTCATGTAGGCTATGATAGCAACCCTGCCTTGCTGTGCTTACTGGAGTTTATGTGTGTGTGTGTTTTGTTTTAGATGTCTAGGATTACTATTCAAGGTGGTAGTTTCTCTGGGCCCCTGTGATCCCCTGGCCTAGAGTCAATGGGTTTTTCTCCTAAAGATACAAAGAACAATTGACTAAATTCCTGTTAATTGTCTCAAAATGAGGCAATCAGGCATCCTTGCAAAGCCATCAATAATGCTTTATAACCACTTACAGAAGTCATCTATCAAGATGGCTTTTCAAGGTTGACTGTGAAAAATGTTCATTTCCAAGTATGCACCACAAAGCAGAGCACATTCCTGGGATCAGACATTTGGAAGGAAGGTTACCTTTCCTTCCTTCTTTTATGATAGATCAAACCGTAATAATCTTCAGTTGTGGTCAGCCTGGAGCACATATTCCCAAGAATATTCTGTAGTGTAAAAGAGGACCAACTCTCAATGGTGTAAATATTTGTCTACTACAGACTGATTTATCTTGCTTTTATCTATTGTTATTTTCATTACTTTAAACACATGGATAATTTATATTGGGATTAGACAAAGGATTATTGGAATAAACATTCAGTTTACTTTCATAAATCCAATATAATACACTTAACCCATAATGGACAAATAAATCCAACTCTAGAAACAATGTCAGGAATACAAAATAAGCCTTAATACATATAATCTGGCACACATACACCATCATCTACACAAAAATTCAGTCTCTCTGTAAATATTTATTTGGTATGAAATGAAAAAAAATTTAATTAATGAATATGACTTTCAAGAATCATCTGAAACAGCCCCCTTATATATAATTGTAAATAATTTTATAGATGTCACCTAGACAAGAATTTAACATGCATGTAGAAATCAAATTTCCACAATTTAAGCTTTATGAGAGGGGTCATACCCTCGTGTACTATGTGGTGTGAATTTTACCACAGTGATGAACCCTTCCAACTAATACCAAGAGTCATGTGCAATAATTTATTATTTGATGTTAAGATGAGTGCTAAGTGTAGAATACACTTTGAATTATTACATTAAATTACAGAAATGAAGCAATAATTATATGCTATTTGTTTAAACTCTAATGCTTCTCAATTTTACAATTCATAAATATATTATTAAAATTATTTTCACTTTCTTCTTTTCTATAGCTGCTGAAATTAAAATTATATATTAAACATTCAATATTAAGAAATCAATAAGTAACTATTATTAACTGATTTGAATTATACTTCTAACAAATTGTGATCTAAACAACTCAATAGAATTAAGGGTGATCATTTTTACACTTATTAGCTTGTTCTTTTTTATTTTATTTTTTGGGTCCGATCGTGGGGCCTGAACTCTGGGCCTGGGCGCTCTGCCTCAGCATTTCAGCTCAAGGCTAGCGCTGTACAACTTGAGACACAGCACCACTTCCGGCTTGTTTCTTTTTGCTTATGTGGTGCTGAGGAATCAAACGCAGGGCCGCAGGCATGCACGGCAAGCACTCTACCACTGAGTCACCTTCCCAGCCCAGCAGCTTGTTATTTGTTTCCTAATTGTGTCATTTGTTATTCTTGGTCCAAGTCATCTCTTCATCTTAATTGTTTAGTTTTCTATTTTATCTCTATTGGTTTGCTGATTATGCATTTTGTTTAAACTTTTTAATGACTGACATGAGGCTGAAAAGCTGTATGCTAGTTTATTACTTGCTATGTTAATGTAAAATTACTCCTTTCCACAGCTCTTCTACTCTACGATACTACAGTATTTCCCCCAGTCTCATCTCCTGTATCGCTCCTCTCATATATTTTATTTTATTTTTTGTTTAAAGTTCCAGTATCGTTTTTAAAAAGTACTAAATCTTTTAAATATCATCACTTACTGTATTTTAAGAATTCAAGAATGAAAAAAATCACATATAATCACTCCAAAATGCTTTAAAACTAGGAAATGATAAAACAGGCCACTGTGAAGTAAATTTTCTTCTACTTTCAAAATTATTCTGAAAGCCTTGTGCTGTTTTGTCACACCTGTAATCCTAACTACTCGGGAAACCTACTGATGGGCCTGAGATCTGTGGATAACATTTGGAAGCCAATCAGGGCAAAATAAATTCATGAGATTATTTTTCAAAAATTTTAATGAACTAACAAAGGGCCAGGAATGGAGATGTAGCTCATATAGTAGCTCACCAATCTAGAGAGAAAGACATAGTGAGAACTTGAAGCCCTGATTTCAAACTCTGAGCATACCAACACACAGGAATGCACACACACTCACTTTTTCAAAATATCTTCATATCAGTGTTTTGCATTAATTTATTTGTTAACGATATTATTTGGGTAAAATAGGCAAAATAAACTCTTCCATCTCAAAACATTTTTATACATTTTTTGTTGTAAAAATACTGTACAGAGATGGTTATAGTTACATGAGCAAAGTAATAAGTACATTTCATATCAAGCATTGTTACCTCCTCCTTTGTTTTTCCCCCACCATTCCTTCCCTTCCACCTCCACAAGTACACTCCTCACACCCCCAAGTCGCACCCAATGTCCCCAGCCTAAATTGTAAAATTCGTTCTTCAAAATATTGTCTTGTGCATCTATTGTTATACAATGGGTCAAATTGTATTCCCATTTAAGCATGTTGTTTTGTCCCTTTCTTTCCCCAAATTAGAGAAGTGTATATACAAGATGCAGGTGCACCAACATCAAGTAAAGTGAAAACAGGGGTTATATTGTTGGGGAGGAACACATAAAAAAAAAAAAAAGAAATCACGTTGTACATTATAAATATGTGAGAAACAACAGCAAGAAAGAAAAAACCACTTGTGTCTCTATCTTGGGGGTCATTTAGCTTAACATCTACTTATGTAGTCATATACACATAGCTTTTCAACTTTTCTGCTTATCCCAGACATATACTAGTCATTGCAAATAAGGGATGCCATGGGACCTATGTTTCTTTGGACTTGGATTCAATTCAGTTAATATAATTTTTTTCCAAGTCTTTCCATTCCTAAAAATGGTTCGATGTCATTCTTTCTGATGGAGGCATAGAATTAATATATATACACATATATATGTATATATAGTATATGTGTGTGTGTACACACATATACACACAGAACATTTTCCTTTTTTGTTTTTTAGAGCGACTTAGTTTTCCACCTTCATCATTTTTTCAAATGTTTTTATTGTGATTAAATGATTACATAATTTCCCATATTTCACAATATTGTGGGATAGTGATGCTTAGTTAAAGTCACAAACACATTCTAACTTTGATAGAGCAAATTGTCTATCATGGTCTACAATACTTATGAGTTCTATGAGCTTTGCAATAGAGTTATTTCTTCCATATGTATAGTTTTTTGTTTTGAAATATGTATATTTCTTTTGTTTTGTATAGTGTCTACTGTTCCCTCTTTCCCACTTGTTCCCTCCTTCCCTTCAGTGACATTGAGTTGCTTAGTTCATTTTGATCAATGTCCAGTGCAGCTGATGGATCTCACTGTTGTATGTTTTTCCCTGATTCCCTCTAGTTCTGTGTCGTCTTCCTGGTTTCCCTTCAGTGTGCAAATATGATCAGCAGAATGAGGATATTTAGTAGTGATTCGACCAGATGAGTGGAAGTCCTTGGTTTCTTAAGTGTTGTTAATTTTGTTGTATCACCTTACATTTTGGATTTAAAATCCACTTATCACGGAGACCATGTGCTGTTTGTCTCTTTGCTTTTGTCTTACCTCGCTCAACATGATTTCCTGTAGCTTGACTGATTTCCCTGCTAATGCCATTATTTTGTCTTTCTAATGGCTGGAACATATTCCGTTGTGTATAGTTACCACAGTTTTTGGATCCATTCATCTCTGGTGGGACATATGGGTTGTTTTCATATCCTGTATATTGTGAACAGTGCTGCAATAAACATGGAGGTGCATGTGTCCTTGAATATTGGTACCTGTTGTTCAGAATAGATGCCTAGAAGTGGTATGAGTGAGCCATAAGGAAGGTCAATAATTAGCTTTCTGAGGACTCACCAGATTGCTTTCCAAAGTGGTTGTGTAAGTGTACATTCACACACACACAGACACACACAGACACACACACACACACACACACACACACACACACACACAGAACGTTTTCTTGATCCATTCTTCTACTGAGGGCCATCGGGGTTGGTTCCGTATCTTAGCTATGGCAAATAATGCTACAATAAACGTTGTTGTGGTGGTAGTTTTAGTATGGACTTATTTGTGATCATTTGGGTGAATGCCCAAAAGTGGGATTGCTGTGTAATAGGGGAGCTCTATGTGGATTCTTTTGAGGAAGCTCCAAACCGCTTTCCAAAATGGATGAACAAGTTTACACTCCCACCAAGAGTGCAGTAGGCTTCCCTTCTGGCCACATCCCATCCAGCATCTGTTGGTGTAAAAATATGGAATGATTCATTAATTTGCGTGTCATCCTTGTGCAGGGACCATGCTAATCTTCTCTGTATGTTCCAATTTTAGTGTATGTGCAGCCAAATTGAGCACAGAACATTTTTTATATATAAAGTGTAATTGATTGTCTTAAACTAGACAATTCAACAAAAAGTAAGTTCAAAAAATTGTGAAATTTTGCAACCATGTACTACTTACATAAGCACACATTTAAGAATAAAGTCAATATTGACGTGACAAAAACAAAATAATTCCAGATATTTGTTGTTCATGAGATGTGTAGGAGGAGGAATTCAATTATTCTACACAAGGCACCTGTCATAATGATCATTGCAGGAAATGTTAAGGTTTGTTAAAAGTTTTAATGATTTAAATGTTTCATTTTGGGATTTGCTTATATATGCAAAATTAAGACTAGTAGGTCATAAATTTTTTCGATAAAGTACATAATATTTCCGGTAGCATGTACTACTAAGTATGTACATTTCAGAGTTTATAGAAACTTTGCTAATGAGAAGTTGCAAAGACTGTGTAAAGAAGCAGAGTGAAGAGTTAAGAATTTAAGTACACAGTTTCTGATAAATCTTTAGGGCTCCCTTAAGTTATATGTTAGTGATGAACAAATAATGATAAAAGCCACATACACATGATGAGATTATCTATAAATAGTAATCTTAGTGGGTAAATTTAAAGGCTACTCATAGCTTCACCCAGTTTTACATGTACAGGAATATGAGAAAATAGTAAAATCTACTATGTACTTTTCAAATACTGAAAACCCTGGTAATTGTTTTGTTTTTTATTTTAGTAATCGTTAATATATAATTATTGTTTTCTTTATTTATAGCATTTTTTCCTTCTCATAATATAATACAACTTTTTGTGAGTCGTGATTAAGAGGTACTTTGAGAATATTATTGGGATGGCCACACCATTTTTCATAGGTGCATGTGAATTTACAAATAGCAAAACTAAAAACAAAGTATTGAATAAAAATTATATCAAGTAGAGTCTGAATCAGGAGTGTTGATAAATGTCCACACCTAAAATCTTAACCCTAGGCTGAAGTAGTGGTATTACAGTGTTGAGGCCACAAAATTGAGAAACTGTGTTTTGTTTTGTTTTGTTTTTTGCTTTGGTTTTGTTGGTTGTGGGGCTTGAACTCTGGGTCTTGGGTAGTGTCCCTCAGCTCTTCAGCTCAAGGCTAGCGCTATCACTTGATCCACAGCAGCACTTTCATCTTTTTCTGCTTATGTCGTGCTGAGGAATGAAATCCAGGACCTCATGCATGCAAGGCAAGCACTCTACCACTGAGCCACCTTCCCAGCTCCTGAGAAACTGTGATTTAAAAAATCATCTGAACAATATTTGCTTTCTGCTTTAGGTTATATCATGAAATATGTGAATACATTTTTATATTTTTGTGAATTGTCATACTTCTAAATTTATACTAACTGCAGCCAATTTATCCTTTTCAAAGTCAAGAAATATTTCTGAGAGTTTGCTTCAGTGAAGACTGTTTTTGCATTTATAATTTTTTCTGAGCCATTTTTATTTATTATCAAAATCACTTTATAATTTATTTTGATGCGTTATCATACATCAAATACCTTCAAATGTACATGTAGAGTCTCAAAATAGCAGTATGAATATCCTCATACACCTCTTGTTTATCTGTTACGCACTTTAATATTATGATATTTTTCTCTCTCTTTCACTCTCTCTCATTTCCGCTCTTTCTCTTTCATGCTCCATGTCTGCTACCTAGAATTTCTGTTGGTCTACTATTATCCTTCGGGATCCACTGGTTTTGTGGGAACATGATAGGGACCATCAGTGACCCTTGCATTCTTTAAGAGTTATAACAGTGATGTGAAATTATTCTTTGCCATTCTAAATGGCAAAACAACAGATCTAGGAATTCCTTTTCACTTTTAGTACTACTATAAATTTTATCTCATACGAATCATTGGGACTGATAATATACTTTTAGCCTGGGACCTAAAAGTTCTTTTTCATTTACAAACAACCTTTTTCTTTTATTATCAGTAAGTAACAAAAACAAAGCTATCCTATGAGAAAGTAGGCTGAAGTTGTTCACAGTGATGAAAAACAAGTTAATGGGGGAAGTGTGTACAAAGGATACCCCTCATATAACACAGATGCTTAGAGCAGTTTATTATGTACACTTTTTGATGAGGACAATGTGCTGGGAACTCTAGATTAAATCACTGAACACTGAACACCTGATATATATTTTTTTATTATTTATATATGCATATATATGAATATCGGCCCATATATGTACACATGAATGTTACTATGCACACAAATACACACATACGTACACACATGTACACATGCACAAATGGAAAAAGACACATAGATATAGCCAACACAGGTTTCACTAGTTGTTGAATATGCCTTAGACAGAATGCTTGGAAACAAATGTGTTGAAGATGTATTCGTCTCTAAGAGTTCTTTTACCACTCCTCTTATCTCTTCCAACTGGTACGTTTAGAGAGATTCGACTTGAAAAATGCAGGACAAGTGATAGCAAGTAACTCCGAAATCTCAATATGTAAAGGTCATATGGTGTCTCCCTGCTCCCCATGGAATGCTTGCTCTTGTAGACACTCTCAACAGCCAAAGTAGCAGGACAATATCCTTGTTAAGAATAAAGTTATAAGGCTTTAAATGGCATCCTTCCTTGGGCTCTTTTCCAACTGTGAACATCAATTCCTAAGCAGATGAGTGACTCCCCAGAAGACTGGAGTGCAGGTCAAAATTTAACCAACCCATATGAAAAGTCTAAAGTGAGCAATTCTGACTGAGGTCGTGCCGATGTCCTGGCAACGAAAATGAGAAAAAAAGGAAGTTTTTAATGTATTAAAATTTGAGAATAATTTGTAACCTGTCAATAAATGTGTAGAACACAATTATACCAACTGACAATAGATGAAGTGCATTTCATTTATATGCCTTTGGACTTTGAAACTGTTTTTAAGTGTGTCTACACAAGTAGAATCAGCTTGAAACAAGCCAGCATTTCTTCATTTAAGATGCAAGGAAAAGATACAGGTTGACCCATTGTAACAATGAGATTTACAAGATACTATTAGAGGGAGTTGTTGGGGATGGTTGAAGGTAAGGAATAGTAGGGGAAAAACAAAGGAGGTGGCAACAATGCTCAATAAGATATGTACTCATTACCTTACTTATGTAACTGTAACCTCTCTGTACAGTACTGAGCTTCTTCAGTAAAAATGCTGGCAAAATTGGTTAATCACTCATAGAAAACTAAAACTTTATCCTTGTATATTATCCTGTATCAAAGACCTCGGAGTCAAAGCAGACACACTGAAAACATTACAGATTGGAGTAGGACATAAGCAAGGTCTCCTGTGCAGAGGCTGAAATTTTCTTAATAGAGACCCAGAAGCACAAGAAATCAAAGAAAGTTTGGACAAATGGGATTGTATGAAATTGCAGAGCTTCTGCTTTGCAAAGGACATAGCTAGCCAGATCAATAGAAAGCCCATTGATGGGAGAAGATCTTTGCTAGCCATACAATAGAGAAGGGTCTCATATCTCAAATATATGTGGAATTCAAAATATTAATACCCCCAACAACAAATCCTAAAAGAAACAACTGCCCAATAAATAAGTGGTCTAAAGACTTCAAGACAAACTTCTTTGAAAAGAAAAGAAGGAAGGCCAATAGACACATGAAGAAATGCTCAACCTCCCAAGCCTTAATAGAAAAGCAAATCAAAACAACATTGAGATACCACCTCAAGCCATTTAGAATGGCTATAATCAAGAACTCTAATACCAACAGATCCTTCAGGGGATGTGGCCAGAAGGGAACCTTACTGCATTGTTGGTGGGAGTGTAACTTATTCAACTACTTTGGAGTAGTATGGAAGTTCCTCAAAGATTCCACCTAGAACTTCCCTATGACCCAGCAATCTACCTTTTGGGCATTTACCCAAATGATCACAAACAAGACCGTACTAACCCTACCAGCACAACTATATTTATTGCAGCATTATTTAACATAGCTAAGATAGGAATCAACCCAGATGCCCCTCAGTAGATGGATGGATCACGAAAACGTGGTATTTAACCAAGTCCTAATCTTAGAGAGGGAAATGATTTGGATAGAATGATCGGAGAGAGATTACAAAAAAACGAACAAGAAAAAATGGAAAAACCAAAATTTAAATTTAAATAGTGAAACACTTAAAAATTTTGTAAGTTTAAACAAATGATATTGAGAGAAGAAAAGGATAAGATGAGAAGAAGGGATGGATTGAAAGGAGAAATGAAAACTAAAAAATAAAAATTCTTACAATTAGTTACTTGAAAATTATATACATATAAAGAGATAATACTGCTGTTAAAGAATTTAAGCCTAAGAGGTTGTGAATTGAGTAATAATTTTCTGGATTAAATGTGTACACAATGGGGTATAAGGTCTAATAATCAAAAACAGGTATATATCTGGGAATGAACCGAACAGCAATTTAGTCACACAAAAAAAGAAAGAAACAGAAAAAAATGAAAAGAATACTTAAAAAGGACCAAAATTTCAGAAGAGATTTAAAAAAGCACAAACACACACACCTATACACCTAAAATAAAAATTATGGGAGGAAAATAAGATTAATAGAAAACAATTTTAACAATTAATTTTTTTAAAAGGTCCAAATAAGAGTTCTTTGATTGCAACAATGAGATGTACAATTCATTATGTCGAAAAACGAACTTAACAACTTTGGTGGGGGGTGGGGGAGGATCAGTTGGGGGGAGGGGGAAGTATGGGATGGGATGGGAAGGGGAAACAACAAGGAAGCAACAATGCTTGATAAGAAATATACTCATTATCTTGCCCATGTAATTTTAACTCCTTTGTACTGTATTCTCACAATAAAAAATAAAATTAAATTTAAAAAAAGAGTTCTTTGATTTTTTTTGGGGGGGGGGGGGATGGAGGCAATGGGATTATTGTGTATCTTCCGTGTCCATAACCAGTCTCTTGGTGGAGTCTCTGGGCTGCTTGTGGTGTTTGGTTTTCCTATGGCTTGATTGTTTTCTGAAGTCAGTGTTTGAGCAGGCAGAAAAATGCTTTGCATAACCCATTGTTTTGTTATCCTTCTCCCAGGTTAGTTCAGTGGGAGGTAGATTTGCTTTCAGTATCCCAAAAGAGGGAGAAGGGAGTTTCCACTAGTTTGAAGATGCTGTGATGAGATTAGGTTATGGGTAGAGTTGAGGCCTTTCAGCAATCAGTAGCTTTTCCTTGCTGGGCTAGCTCCTGAGACTCTCAGAGAGCCCAGCTTGGAGCCATTCTCAGGGTTTATGTTTACTGAGTTTCAATTGTTTGTCTAGGCTGCTGTAGGGAGGGGCAGCCTCTGGCTCTGTTTACCCAGTGGTGAAAGTCACTCCTCAGGGGGCAGATTTTTCTCTGTCTGGCCTGGTTGACTTTCCCCTGGGTAGAGCTGAGCCTGGCAGGT
The DNA here is from genome assembly GCF_019054845.1 of Dipodomys spectabilis. Taxonomy (NCBI): domain Eukaryota; kingdom Metazoa; phylum Chordata; class Mammalia; order Rodentia; family Heteromyidae; genus Dipodomys; species Dipodomys spectabilis. Next base: position 2,210,920 of record NW_024870956.1, read on the forward strand.
CAGGGCAGATTCCTGTGACCTGCTAAATGACACTTTTGTTTGCTTCCAAGGCCTGAGTTGGAGCTAGTTGCTCAACTGGGCCTTTGTTAGTATCAAAGATGGAGATCTCCAGTGGTAGGTGACACGCAGCCTTCCCTCCTCTGCTCCCTGAGAAGAAATGAGGAGACAGGTTTCTACTCATGCCAGAATCTTGTTCCTGGACAGTTTCTGGTCTGTCATCTGCAGGATGAATATATCTGCTCCTTGTCAGTTCTTGATTGTGTTGGGTAGAATCCACTCGTCCGCCACATCTGGAGCCTTTGTCCCAGATTCTCTCAGTAGTTATGGATGCTAAGAGTGTCTCTGCTACCAACTTTGACACTTCAGCCATGGCTAGCTGCATGTGTTCAGATCTGTTTCCTTGCTTGGATTTTCCCTCTCTGTCCAAACTCTCTGCATTGAGATGACACACTTGGTGTGACTCTGTAGCCTAAGACTGTTCACTGGAATACTAAAATGCTTTCTATAGGAGAGTTTGTATAGCCTTCAGCTTCTCCTCTGCCATCTTCCTCCGAATCTCATGATTTTTTTTTATTGTAAAGATACTATACAGAGGGTTACAGTTACATGAGTGAGGTAATGAGTACACTTCCTCTTGAACATTGTTACCCCCTCCATTGTTTTCCCCCTACCATCCCCTCCCTCCCTCCCTTCCCCAAGGTTCTTTTTTTTTTTTTTGATTGTGATTAAGTGATTACATAATTTCAAAGTCACAAGTTCATTCTAACTTTCCTGGAGCAAATTGTCTACCACAGTCTGTAATATATAACAGTGTTCACATGTTATATACCATATTTGTGATCAGCAGCATGGGGATATTTAGTAGTGGTTCAACCAGATGAGAGGGAGTTCTTTGTTTCTTAAGTCCTGTTAGTTTTGTCGTATCACCTAACATTTTGGATTTAGCATCCACTTATCAGGGAGACCATGTACCCTTTGTCTCTTCGTTCTTGGCTTACCTCGCTCAACATGATTCCTTCTAGCTCCATCCATTTCCCTGCAGATGCCATTATTTTGTCATTTCTAATGGCTACATAATATTCCATTGTGTATAGATACCACAATTTTTGGATCCATTCATCTGTGGTGGGGCATCAAGGTTGTTTCCATATCCTAGCTATTGCGAACAGTGCTGCAATAAACATGGAGGTGCACGTGTCCTTGTATATTGGTTCCTTTTGTTCAGGTTAGATGCCTAGAAGTGGTATGACTGGGTCGTAAGGGAGGTCAATCTTTAGCTTTCTAAGGACCCTCCAGACTGCTTTCCAAAGTGGTTGTATAAGTGTACAATCCCACCAGCAGTGTAATAGGGTTCCTCTTTCTCCACATCCCCTCCAGCATTTGTCGTTGGCTGATTTGTGGATGTGGGACATTCTGACTGGGGTAAGGTGGTATCTCAGGGTTGTCTTTATTTGCATTTCCTTCACCACCAGGGATGATGAACATTTCCTCATGTGTTTCTTTGCCATTTTTATTTCTTCATTTGAGAAGTCCCTCTTTAGTTCCCTTGCCCATTTAGTAATTGGTTTGTTAGGTTTGGGAGGGATTAGTTTCTTGAGTTCCCTGTATATACAGGATGTTAACCCCTTGTCTGATATATTGCTGGTAAATATTTTTTCCCAATTAGTTGGTTGTCTTTCTAGCTTAGTTGCGATAGATTTAGCTGTGCAGAAGCTTTTCATTTTAAGGTAGTCCCATTTGTCGAGTCTCTCTCCAACTTGTTGTGACCCTGGGACTCTGTTCAGGAAGTTCCTTCCTGTGCCTATTAGTTCAAGTGTCTCTCCTACTCTGTCCTGCAGTAGTTTCAGAGATTCAGGTTTAATGTTAAGGTCTTTAATCCATTTTGAGTTGATGTTGGTGCATGGTGATAGGCTGGGGTCCACTCTTAGTTTTCTGCATGTGGCTGCTCAGTTTTCCCAGCACCAGCGGTTGAAGAGGCTGTGTTTCTTCCATTGTATGTCTTTGGCTCCTTTGTCGAATATCAGCTGGCTGTAGGCCTGTGGGTTTATTTCTGGATCTTCTATTCTGTTCCATTGTTCTTTGGGTCTGTTTTTGTGCCAGTACCATGCTGTCTTTGTTATTATAGCTCTGTAGTAGAGTTTGAAGTTCAGCATGGATAGCCCTCCCATATTGTCTTTATCCCCTAGAATTGTTTTGGCTATTCTAGGTCTTTTTTTGTTCCATATAAATTTTTGGACTGTTTTCTGTATTTCAGTGATGTACGTCATTGGGATTTTAATAGGAATTGCATTGAATTTGTATATTAGTTTTGGAAGTATTACCATCTTTACTATATTAAGTCGACCTATCCAGGAGCATGGGAGGTCTTTCCATTTCCTAGTGTCTTCTGCAATTTCTTTCTTTAACTTTTTATAGTTCTCATTAAATAGTTCTTTTACATCTTTGGTTAGGTTAATTCCTAAATATTTTATTTTTTGGGAGGTTATTGTAAATGGGGTGGCTCCCTTTATTTCCCTCTCTTCCTGTACATTATCAGTGTATAGGAAGGCAACTGATTTTTGTGGGTTTATTTTGTATCCTGCTATTTTGCCGAAGTGACTTATGATTTCTAAAAGTTTGGGGATGGAGTTTTTGGGATCGTGGAGGTATACTATCATGTCGTCTGCAAAAAGGGATAGTTTAACTTCTTCTTTTCCTATGCGGATCCCTTTAATGTCTTTTTTCTTGCCTTATTGCCCTGGCTAAGGGTTCTAGGACTATGTTGAAGAGGAGTGGAGACAGTGGGCATCCTTGCCTTGTTCCTGATTTTAGGAGGATTGGTTGTAGCTTTTCCCCATTAAGTATAATATTGGCTATTGGTCTGTCATAAATGGCTTTTATTGTTTTTAGAAATGTTCCTTCTATTCCTTTTTTCTCCAGAGCTTTTAGCATGAATGAATGTTGAATTTTATCAAAGGCCTTTTCTGCATCTGTGGAGATAATCATGTAATTCTTGACCTTGGCTCTGTTGATATGTTGGATTACATTTATTGACTTACGTATGTTAAACCATCCCTGTGTCTCTGGGATGAAGCCTACCTGATCATAGTGTATTATTTTTTTTTTATGTGTTTCTGGATTCTGTTAGCTAGAATCTTGTTAAGGATCTTTGCATCTGTGTTTATCAAGGAAATTGGCCTGTAATTCTCCTTTTTGGTTGGGTCTTTGCCTGGTTTGGGGATGAGTGTGATATTGGCTTCGTAGAATGAGTTTGGGATAGCTCCCTCCTTCTCTGTTTCTCTGAAGAGCTTGAGGAGTATGGGTATTAGTTCTTGTTTAAAGGACTTATAGAATTCTGCTGTGAATCCATCTGGTCCTGGGCTTTTTTTTTTGTTGGAAGACTTTTGATAGCTTCCTGTATCTCATTATAGGATATTGGCTTATTTAATTGGTTAACTTCTCCTTTGCTCTGTTTGGGTAACTTGTATTTCTCTAAAAATGCATCCATTTCTGCCAGATTTTCTTCCTTTAGAGAGTATAGCTTTTGAAAGTAGTCTCTTAGAATTGTTTGGATATCTTGGATACATGTTGTGATGTTTCCGGTGGCATCCCTAGTCCTATTAATATGGGTTTCCTCTCTTCTTTTTTTAATTAATCTTGCCAACGGGCCATCAATTTTGTTTATTTTTTCAAAGAACCAGCTTTTTGTTTGGTTTATTTTGGTTATGGTTTTCTGATTTTCTAATTGGTTAATCTCTGCTCTTAATTTGGTTGTCTGGCTTCGTCTAGTAGCTTAAGGTCCCATTTTTTCTTGTTTTTCTAGCTGTTTTAGTTGCAACATGAGATTATTTACTTGGTCTGTCTCCATTCTCTTGATGTGGGCACTGAGGGCAATAAATTTGCCCCTCAGGACTGCTTTTGCTGTGTCCCACAAGTTTCTTTGTGAGGTATTTTCATTTTCATTGAGTTGTAGGAAATGCTTTATTTCTTCTCTGATCTCTTCTGTTACCCAGGCATTGTTAAGGAGTGTGCTGTTCAATTTCCATGTATTAGAGAAATTTCTGCGGTATGCTTTGTTATTGAGAGCTAGCTTGATTCCACTGTGGTCAGATAGGATACAGGGGATTATGTCGATCCCTTTGTATTTGCTTAAGTACCTTGCATGAACTATGATATGGTCTATTTTGGCGAAAGTTCCATGAGCTACTGAGAAGAATGTGTACTGTGTTGTTTTAGGGTAAAATACTCGGTAGATGTCAGTTAATTCCGCTTGAAGTATGGCCTCACTTAATTCGGTAGCTTCTTTGCCAATCCTCTGGTTGGTAGACCTGTCCTTTGGTGAGAGTGGTGTGTTAAAGTCTCCTAGTATTATCATATTGGGATCTATTTTATTCTGTAAGTTTGAGAGCATTTGTTTGACATATCTGGGTGCACCAATATTTGGGGCATATAAGTTGATGATGGTTATATCCTCCTCTTGGATTGTTCCCTTTATTAATATGTAGTGTCCGTCCTTGTCTTTCTGTACTGATTTTAATGAAAAGTTTATTTTTTCAGATATCAGGATAGCTACACCTGCTTTCTTACTGGGGGCATTTGATTGGTAGATCCTTTTCCACCCCTTCACTCTGAGTTTGTTTGTATGTTTGGCTGAGAGGTGGGTCTCCTGAAGGCAACAGATGGATGGGTCTTGTTTTCTGGGGAAAATTTTCATTGATTATCTTGTTAAATAGGTGTTGCATTTCCTTGCTCTGGAATTCCTCCCCTTCGTCCACTCCAATTATGCGAAGGTTACATTTCTTGGCATTATCTGCTTGCTCTTGAATTTCCCTTTGGTTTAATTTGAGTGATTTTTCCATATCTGTCACTTTTTGGTCCACTTGGTGTATTTTGTCTTCTGTATCTGACACTCTACCTTCCATTTCATTCACTCTGTTGACCGTGGCTTCTATTGTGGTTTGCATGGAGGAAATGGATCCCTTTATGGATTCAATGTTGGTTCTCAGAGTACTGATCTCACCTCTCAATGAGGTGAGATCAGTATGCATTACCTCTAATTTGGCTTTTATCTCACTTCTTACTGAGGTTTGTGCAGCTTCTATTTTTGCATCCAACTTTTGTTTGATATCCTGTATCTCTTTTGATAGTTCATCCTTGTGCTCTTTCAATTTCTGATCCATTTCTCACTTTATTTCTTGAGTCATTGCCTCCAACAACCCTTGGATGTAGCTTTTGTCTTCCATTCCTGCTTCGCTCCCACTGGGGCTCTCCCCTGCGTGGCTGGTGGCTTTTGAAGTGAGCTTGCTCTCCTGGGTGGTGGTAAACCTTGTGATTTTTCTCTGTGATTTTCGCATGGGGGTTCAGGAGACTGCTCTTCAATTTTGTTTTGATGTGTCTGTCTTTGCTTGGTTGCTGATTCTGTATTGGTAGAGAGAGTCTGTGCCTGATCTGGGTTCTGTTGGGAGCCTATTTCCAGCTGCTATTCTGACTTACTTAGGATTCTCAGCTCTCTGCTGTAGATTGCTGGCAATTCCCGCCTTTGGAAGGGTTGAGCAGCCTAGACTGCTTGTGTTTGCTCCTACGGGTGCTCTTGAGAAGATCAGATGTGCTGGATGCACTCTCCCAAATACTGGAGTCTGCTATGGGCTCCTGATGTGTTTTTGTTTGTTTGTTTTGGGCTGGTTGTGGGCTTGAACTCTAGGTTGGCTGCGGTACCTCAGCTCTTCAGCTCAAGGCTGGCACCCTACCATTTGAGCCACAGCACCACTTCTGACCCTTTTTGCTTTTGTGATGCTGAGGAATCAGATCCAGGGACTCATACATCCAAGACTATCACTCTATTGCTGAGCCGCCTTATCAGCCTGAGCTCCTGCTGACTATCAGGAGCTGGCAGCCTGTGTTGCCCAATTCCCAGCCTAGGGTATATGGGTGGAGTTTTGGTGGGATTTGGGCTTCTCTTGTCCTGAGCCTCCAGGTCTTTTGTTGTCACAGGCGTGCTTCCTGGGGAGTGTTGTTTCCTGGTTTTCTCCCCTCTGTTGAGGCGTATGCGCAGCTTTTTACTTCAGTTGGGAGGAGTTGGTTGTGTTGTTCAGGCGCTGGATCCCTGGGCCTGGTTCCGGCCCCAGCCTGGAGCAGGCTCGTTAGGCCTGTGCTGATGTGTATACCACATAGGTTATGCAGCCTGGAGGACACAGTTCAAATTTCTTCTACTGTTGGTAGTCTTGACCCAGGGGCGCTGTTACTGGCTTGGGCATTTAAGCTCCCTTCCAGGGGCACTCTTGCTCTGGCCTGGCCAGCAGAGTGTGCTCCACCGGCTGGTGGAGCTCTCAAACAGTTCCCAGTTTTAGTGGGTCCTGTGGTCCTGGTATTGGGGTAGGGAGTCTAGGTCAGGGTCTGGGGATTCCCTCCAGCTCTGGTCTCCCTTGAGGGTTACACTGTCCCCTGTGGAGTACTCACCCTGGAGCTGGTTGTTTCTGTGTGGTGTAGGTCGTCAGTTGTTGTTGCAATCCGAGTTCAGTTGGGGTGGTTGCGGGCTGGGTTGGGCGGCCCCCGCCGGGTCGTTGCGAGAGCGATTGGGCGGGTGGTCTGCCGACAGGTCCCTTTGTTGTGCTGCTGGTGCCGGGCGGCTTTGGCGGGATGGAGCCTCTCCACTCTGGTGGAGAGTGAGGGGTGGGGGTGGGATCCTCGTGGAGACTCCAGGCTGGTAGGTTTCTCTGTTCCTGGCGATCCGCTGTTCTGCAATCTGGTACCTGGTGATCTGCAAGCGGCCCCCTGTGTCTCTGGGCTCCGGCAGACCCCGCCGGGCCGGCTGGCCGGTGGCTTGGCACACTGCCGCACGGCCAGTAAAGGTTGGGGGAGGGGTCTTCGCTCTTGTCTGTTCTGAAATTCTTCTTTTCCTCTCTTTCTTTTTTTGTTATTTTCCACATCTGGTTTTTCTCTGAGTATTCGTCTTTTTGTTGTTGTCGGTCTCTTGGGGAGATTAAGCGTTGGAACTCGAACTCTCTTTTTGGTTGGAGAGAGCTGTGGCGTTTCCCTACTGCCCCGTCGCCATCTTGTTCCCCCCTCATGATTTTTTTATAAGTGTTTTTTTTTTTTTTTTAGGGAAAAACTTCATTGGTGTTTATATTTTGTGTTGGCATAAAATGAGACTACTATTGTCTTAATTTAATAAAATAAAACTCTCTGGCTGGGCACTGGTGGCTCATGCTTGTAATCCTAGCTACTCAGGAGGCTGAGATATGAGGATCTCAGTTCAAAGACAGCCCCGGCAGGAAAGTCTGTGAGACTTTTATCTCCAATAAGCCACTAGAAGACAGAAGCGGTGCTGTGGCTCAAGTGGTAGAGCGCTCATCTTGAGCTGAATTGTAGGACCAGCACTGAGGCCCAGAGTTCAAGCTCCAAGACTGACCAAATAAACCATACAAAACAACAAAAAACCCCAAAACCTCTCTGATTCTATGACAGCATACATTTTGAGGGTAATGGTTAAGACCATGTAGCCATTCTAAAAAAAAATATATCACCCCCAAAAAGAGGAACAATAGGAAATGTATAGCAGGAAACTTATAAATCTTAATGGACTAACAGTCTGTCAGTTTGTTTTAACTATTCATCAAAAATGAAAGTAATACTCGATAATATTTTATTAAGGCTTTTAAATTTCTTTGAACTTGACATTTAAGATTCACTTTAAAAAGAAAATCAACAGGTGACAGTGTTTTCTCCTTACTTTTCCAAAGAAATGTTTATTTCATCATTATAGTTTATAGCACAATATAACCAGAAAGCATTTGTTAAGGAAAAAAAAATTTCCATTCTCTGTTTTGCTTGTCTGTATTTAAAGCTGCATACCACATCCTATCCACCCTATTGTCTGTCTTCTCATATGAAATATTTCAGTAAATGTGTCAGCCAGCAAAGTTTTACAAAATAGCATGCTTTCATTCATTGTGCTTTCCAAAATATATCTCACAAATGCCAACAACAAAAAACAACTTAAAACATCTGTGGATTTTTCTATTTATGGTGCAAAGTAATCACTTTCCATAATCCTTAGAACGAGCTGTACACATGCATTAAATGCTCTTTCACTTCCAGGCTTTAGAACATCAGCATGTAACAATGGTGTACATGTTAATTTGTTCACCACATCTGGTTTGTTTACAGCAAGGACTGTCTTCATGGAAGATGGTAATAGATGAGTTGTGCAATGATGTAGTTTAAAAGGGCTCTGAGTTGGGGATAAAGAATATCCATTTATGTGACTAAATATTTAAATTAAATCCTATAATGTATACTCCTTCAATTTTATGGATAAAATATTCTACATTCTAGGTTTTTTTAAAAGAAATACTGTACGTTGTTTCCTTGGTGACAACGTAATTGGAAGGCTTAAAATTTTCCTATACCATGGCCATCTGAAATGAGATGGATGTACTTAGGTTAACATAAAGAAATTTTGGGACAGCATTATTGTTTGAATCTTGGATGGGATTTGATTGGGAATTGTGACAGGCTTTCATAGTATGAGAAGAAGAAAAAAAGACCATACTAATACTTTTATCTGCCACATTGTTTTATTAGTTTATTCAAACACACACATATAAACAGATACACATTATGAAGACCCAGTCAATCTGAAAGAAACTATTTTAATGGGAATTCCATAAAATATTTAGTCTGCTGAGATCTGATTAGAATTTATAGAATTATCTAGTGGCTTCCACCCCTGGACAAGTTATCATTGGTGAAGATGTTGCCATTTGATTTTAGAATGCCCCATAAAGACCTATGTGTTAAAGAAAAATGACATTCCAATTTCCCAGACTGTGGAGCATACCTGAATAGTTCTTCTGGAGATTAAGTTCTTCAGAGTGAAACTCATGAGACAAAGACTCATTTTCTTTCTTCTTTTATCTTTTAATCATTCTAGGCAAAAAACATTTCTCTTTGACATACTCCCCTCCTTGACATTGTCTTGTCACTGGCCCCCAAAGCAATAAAACCAGTTGAACATACACTGACACATTCAATCTTGTAAATCTGAGTAAGCCTTTCTGCTTAATAAATGGACAATATCACTTATTATGGTAGGTTATAAAGCTAACTCAACGTTCTAGTCTTTCTAACAATGTAGAGTATATTAAAATATGCTTCATTATAAAATATCTCACTCCATGTTGTATATTGTGTTTTTATTTCTGTTGATCCTAGTGCTTACAATCATGACCTAACTGTAAAACTGTTTGCAATAAATAATCACATTACTTTTATGATTCTATAATTTAACTTGTTTTCCTACAAATTTATAGGATAGTGTAGCTATGGAAAATCAATAAATATTGAATTTTGATATAGGATTACCTATCACTGCAAGTGTTGTCAAAATTTATCTACACTGAAATGACTGCCATTGATATCTTTCTCAAGATTACAAATGTTTATACTTTCAGCTGACCTTTTACAAACTCATACCCCAAACATAATTTTTAGTTTGTTCGTGCAATCATAGGAACATAAATATATGGCACAAAATGTTCATTAACTTTATCTACTGTCATTAATGGAGTATACCTAATAGAATTAAGTATATACCCTCAGAGAAATAAGATACTTCCTTCTAAATCCAGACTTGCAGGTAGGCAGAGAGACACCCACACCCACACACATACACACACTCTCTCTCTCTCTCTCTCTCTCACACACACACACACACACACATACTTACCACTCTGACTCAGGTTAGATTACAGATATTGGGTATCAGACAATGATCTTTTAATCAAACTTTCTTGTCCAGACATAAAATACATTCATAATTCCACACATACAAAACCACCAGATCATTCAAAATCGTGAGAATATTTAACAGAACCACCCAGCTCTGGGCCATCTACTCCCTGATTTCATTCATTCATGTCGATGCACTTTTCATATCATAATTAAAAGTCTTTTCGTATTTCTCTGATTAGCAGATATGTTTTCATATAAGAGAAAACATAGGTAAAATTACATATGAAATTTGCATATGAAATAATGACATTCCTGAGGGTAAAACATGCCTGTTTTTCAGTTTGGTTGCCAAAATGGAACTATTAGAACTTTTGAATATTTAACTGTAAATCTGAACCTCCAAATTTCACTAGGATTTGAATTGTGTTACTTACAACATTAATGTAAAATAAAAGCATTATTAAATAGAAAGAAAATTATGTTTATCACACCTTAATCCCTGAATTGACTTTATTATAAAAACAATTACCTTTATATAACATGATAAACATCCTGAAACAAGCTATGAGGTATGGAAACAGAAGACTCTGTTTTTTGTTTAGTGTATGTTGTTGTTATTTATAGTTTGTGATGATTCTGTCTTCTTTACCTTATGCATGGTATATTCATTCTACATCTTCAGGAAGGTGGGAGTGGGCACAGAGCTTTAGGGAAAGGGTGAAAAAATGAAGCAGTGGAGTTCCTTGAACATTGATGAAAGTGAACTATTTAACACATCGGTCAATTATGATTGTATGTTTTTCTGAGACTCTAATTCATTTATTTCTTTAATCTAATTTGTATGATTTCTATCTACCAGTTTTTGAATTGGCTTGTTCCTGTTTTTCAAGGACCTAGTGGTGCATTATTAGTGCTGATTTAAGATTGTTCTAATTTGTTAATGTATATACTCAAAGCTATAAATTTTCCTGCGTATTGCCTGTGTTCTTGTGTCCCAGAGGAGGTAATATTTTGTCTGTTCACTGCCGGTTATTTTTGTTTTTCTGTTTATGTTACTTTGAAATAGTGATTTCAGGCTTGTATGAAGAGACAGTAATAATATGAAATGTATATTATTACACTGAAAGAAAGAGAAGACATTTTAACCTTTTTGCTTCAAGTAAATTAATATTAAGCAAAGCTTATTAAAATAATTACTTATTTACTTTTTAGAGGATGAGTATAGTACTCTTGGATATCTTGGAGGAAAGATATTAGACTCATCACAGCTGATGCCTTACATTGAATTTACAAGCTAAACTTTCTTTTTCAGAAGACTAAAGCTTCAGTTCTTTCATATTAGTATTATAAAATCATAATCCCTGCATATTGATTTGTTATCCTCTGCTATTTTCAATTCAATTCTTCCTCCATTATATATCAAGGGCTTTGAATGACCAATTCCTTAAAATACCTATATTTCCTATATTGTGATGTAAATCTCAGTGATATGAATATGAATTTATCTCTCAGTCTCATCTTGAGCTGCATTCATATGAAATTTATGCAGTCTCAAGCAAGAAACCTGACTATTTACACTTTTCTATGTTTTAATCAATAAATCCATTCTAATACTTTAATTGAAATATATATAAAGTTTTTAACATGAAGACAACCCTCCCCCATTATACTTTAAAGTAAAACCTTGGGGGCTATTTTATATATGAAAATACAAAAGTCGAGGCTGGGAAGGTGGCTCAGGGGTAGAGCACTTGCCTTGCATGCATGAGGCCCTGGGATCGATTCCTCAGGACCACATAAGCAGAAAAAAAAGCCAGAAGTGGGCCTGTGGCTCAAGTGGTAGAGCGCTAACCTTGAACTGAGGAGCTGAGGGACAGCGCCCAGGCCCAGATTTCAGGCCCCATGACCGGAACCCTCCAAAAAAAGATTAAAAAAATAAAAAAGTGCAATGCACATGTTTATACATGAATAATCTAATGATTAAATCAACTACACACTAGAACTACCATACTACATCAAGTCTCAATTTACTTAAAAGCACCGAAATGTTAGTGTTCATGAATATCACTCATTGTTAAAAAATGACTAGTCAAAACAAAGTTTATATTATATTTGAAATTTGAAAAATGAAAATTACACTCAGATTTGCTGTCAATATCTTGTTTCCATGGATACATTTTTTTCAGCATATAGGGAAACAAAAAATAAGGGTTTGTCACATAGAATGAAAAATATAAAGGTAGACTGCCTGTCCTTAAGATGATAAGTACATGCAAATCGTGTGATTTATTCAAAGATACTATAAAAATTCATAAGAGGATTTATGATCAGAACTCATAGGTAAGCAAAATAACTGGAAAAATGTAAATGTTAATTGTGCTTTCAATATAGGAAGACAAGTTTTCAATTTATGAGCCTATAGAAGAAGATTTTGTATCTGTAACACAATCCACTTTTAACTGCTAAAAGCACTTGCTTAATCTCTAATTAGAAAGGGAAAAATGAACTAACATCTTACATGATTATTTTGACAATTAATTGGTATATTGAAGGTCAAAGGGAGGAATTGGAGGTTAATATAATCTTTTTCCTCTCTTCTGATTATTACACCGCAATAGCTGTGAATTCAGGAGTCTCATGCAATGTACTCACAGCTGAATTACTAATATGCTTAAAAATATAGAACATAAAACTTTTGAGCAGGGTTGCCACATCATTTAGGAATGCAATTCCTTCATATGAACTTCAATTTTTGTAGCTTTCCTTGTGGGATTAAAAGGTAAGAAAGCACTGTAGAAACAAGAATTCCTGTTCAGCCAAGTAGAACATCCACATGTTGCAAATTTTCATTCCATAAAGACTCTTCATTAGAGTACTTTCATTTAATATACTTCAGCACATCATCCTTCCCGGTTGGATACAGGAAAAAAGATAATTTTGTTTGTATATTATCTTACATAAATTAGTGTGTACAGAGATGATTTGTATAATTACAGATGTTTGTAATAAATGTAAATAGGGATCATGTCACAACTAAAAAATATAAATAAAATCACATAACAAGACTAGAAGTCACAGAATTTTGTGCATGAACACATACATTAGATTAGTTGCAGAATTTCTATTTTGAGAAAAACTTTATATTAAAGTATAATGCACTTTACTAAGAGTTGAAACATTTTATTGAAAAATATATTCTTAGAGATATTTTTGCTTCATAATTTTAAGAAGAAAAATGATCCCAAAGTAATTACTCCTTTATTGTTTTCCTGTTTCCATGTGATTAACCTCCAAATTAGAAATCCAGATATTTGATTTAATATAAACAAAAATATTTATTGAATATAAAATTCTCTACTCTACATTCTTCACACTAAGATCACCAAATATGTTGAATCTTAAATAATTAGTCTCTTTTTGACCTATGTTAATACTATTTACAATGTGAGTGAAATGCTTAAAAATAGTATTTATTTTAGGTTAATTGCTCTGAAGAGACAATAAATGATATTATTAAAGCCTAAAAATTATTAGATTTAAAATTTAGAATTCAGGAAATGATTTTGACCAATCTGGTTACTGGAGCCTTCACTACAACCTCTTGAGACCATTTATATTGGTGAAGCAAAAATCTGAGGTTAAACATTTATGAATAAAAAATCATGTCATTCTAAATACGTAAAGCTACATATATAACTGAAAATTTAGCTTTTAAATATCTGAATATGCTAGTACATTTAATTGCAGAGCATGTACTTGTTCTGAAGGGAGTTAAAATAGCATTTATTCTGAAATGTAAACCTAAGTATTCATTTGAATAAAAGACAATGTTTAAAATATCACTCATTCAAGAGAAGATGTACTGTTAGAAGATTTTCATGCCAATTATGTTCTCTAAACTTACTACAAATACTAGATTAGTAAACCTAATTCATTCCTTTGTAGGGAAATAGAAATTCAGTTTCTTAAAATGCATGATTATAACTATTTCTCAAACAATTACTAAGTAACTGTTTTATATTTTTTGTCATGGAATATTATTTGATTTATTTTTATTCATTAAGTTAAATAATTGGCCAATAACAATATGAATTATGCATGAACAAAGTTTATCTAACGTAAGTATTTCACAAGACATGTCATGGTTCTCTTAAAGAACACTAGAAGGCAGTGTACTTTTTATTAATTTTTAGTTATTTTGTTAATGGATATTAATTGTCAGAAGTGGCGATTTCATAATATATTTAAAGTATTTGATTATACTTCTCTATTTCCTTTTCATTACTCCTACCTCCAAAGATTTTCTGTTTTTCACATAAAATTACATCTTTATATATGCACATGTAAACTAATTTGGAAAAGTTAAGCTAAATTGCAGCTTAACTCAATATGTACAGTGGATTAATAGGATGAATAAAAATTGATTACTTTTTTAACTTTTGAATTGAGCTATTATTATTATTATGGTTTTATGGTTAGGGTTAGGATCCCAAAAAGAATTAGAATTAGGATTAGAGAAATAGAAAATTTAGGTTCAACATAGGATGAACCATTTCAACAATGATACTCACAAGACATTATGTTGAAAATGAAGTTTTCCTTAATGCTAACACGAATCCCAGCTGGAACTGAGACCTAACTTTCACCCTAATTATAGTCCAATTCTAATGTTTAAGAAAAAGAATCTAGTTTTTAATCATTCTAATGAATACTCCAGTTTGGACTCTGGAAATGAATACAGTTTGCCATAATTCCCCAAAATTTCCTGACTCTATCTCTGAAGTTATCTTGTTCCCTAACATAAACAATTTTATTAATTGTCCTCAAATTATCTTATCAGGAAAAATACTGTAGTTTCCATTGATCCTACCTTTTTCTGAACCCCTGTACCCTAAAACAGTTTCAGATTTACTTACCACCTAGTCCATTACTTAACGTTCTCAACCTAAACCTTGCTGGAAAAAGCTCATTAATCATTACAAGAAGGATCACTGAGAAATAAATATAATGATAATGCTCTAGTTACTGTTCAGTGTCATATTTTTTATTCTACTTGTTAGTGAAAACTCAATTTTATAATAAAAACTTTCTTATTCATAACAGTAATCATAATCAGAACAAAATACTGACCCTGGTCTTAATCCAAATTATATGACACTAACACAAGTTCATTAGTTTTCACTCATCCTAACGTGATTCAAATAAACATTCCAAACATAGGTTTCAATTTTTTCCAATATCTGAGTCATTTTCTAACCTAAATATAATCTTAACTGGAACATTGAGAATAACCATAAGCGTAATTTTAAGTAGAATCTAATATTAATAGCAATACTCTAGTTCACATTCATTGTAATTCGCACAAGGATTATATTAAAATTTATTTTGAATTTGAGCCTCATTTTTTCTCCTTCACTCTAACCCTAACCATGGCTGGAATCCTAACCATAACCTTGACACTAAAAGTATCCCAATTCAAAAATTTATGAAAAATGCTCGTTTTGTGCAATCCTAGCTGAAATTCCACTTACAATTCTTGAAATAAATTGCAGGTATTCTTAAACCCTATAGATTTTCTCACTCTTAATTCTGAATGTATCTTGTTCCATAACAGGAATCATTATACCCATTGATCTCAAATCCTGATATTATGAAATACATTGTACTTCCATTATCCCTTCTTTTCCTGAATTCCTAGAACCTAAATAACATTCAGCTTTACTTAACATTTAACACATTTCTTTTTTTTCTTTTGTCTGGCGTGGGGCTTGATCTCTGGGCCTGGGCACGATCCCTGAGTTCTTTAGCTCAATGTGTGAGCTGAACCGCTTGAGCCAGAGCACCACTTTTGGGTTTTCTGGTGTTTAATTAGAGATAAAAGTCTCACAGACTTTCCTGCCTGGGCTAGCTTTGAACTGTGATCCTCAGAAATCAGCTTCCTGAGTAGCTAGGAAAATAGGCATGAGCCACAAGTTTAACCCATTTCTTTACTTTATCCTCAACCCCAATTAACCAGAAACCTAATCCTAAACACAGACTGATTTAACACCAACTGGTTAATGTAAGGAAAATTATTTAGATTTTATTCAATCGCATATTTTTTGCTTCTATTTCTTAGTGGAAAATTTAAATTTACCCTAAAGCTTATCCTTCCCTAACCCTAACCAGAACAAAAAAGTATCTCACTCTTTAAACCAAATTATATCTGAATCTTTAAAGTAACACAGACATTCGTTTTCATTCATTCTAACTATGATTCATTCTTCTTAAAATATGTGGCAGTTTTACACAATATCTTGCATCTTTTCCCCATCCTAACCCCAGCTCTAACTAGATCACTTTGCCTAAGCCTACATATAACCGAATCAGCATGTTAGCAAGCCTCTTTTTCACATTTATCCTAACTCTTGCTCAGAGTGTAAGTCTAAAATTTACTTGCATTTTGAACCTAAATTTTTTCAGTGTTTTTCTATTTCCTGTCAGGTTTTATATTTCATTATTTAAAAAAAATTATTTTGTTGTTAGGATGATTTAAAGAGAGATTAGTTACATGTGTAAGGGAAGGAATACATTAAAGCCAATCTTATCTAATATTAATATAACTACTCTGGCCTGTTTATGAGGTCCAATTTTAATTTGTAAAGATGATGTACAGAAGGGTCCAATTACATAAGTCAGATAATGAGCACATTTCTTTTTCAACAATGTCACCTCTTCCCTCATGTTCTCCCAGTTTTTCCCTTTCAATCTCCCTCCCCCATAAGTTGTATAGTTCATTTACAAGGTAGTGTCTATTGAGTGGCATTGTTACATTTGTTCCCCCTTTGTCGCACCATTTCTTTGTTTCCCCTTGCCCTTTCCAAACTTACATATAAGACCAAAGGTGCAGAAATTAAAACAAAACAAACAGCATCCGAATTCAGAAGGAAAAAGCAAAATAAAAAAAAAAACTATCATTATCATTTCTTGGAGATCAATTTGATGAACATTATTTGATATGATAATATTTATATAGCTATTGAGCCTTTTTGATCCTCTCCAAAGGGCATCCTCCTTTGATCTCACTGTATAAATGTTTAGAATCCCATGTAATTTATCATGTCCAAGTGTAATGTTTTCTCTTTTAACATCCAGGTGTTTTAAGTTGTAGAATTAGAGGCACATTCTAATACAACAAATGAGGGAAATTGGGCAACCTATATTGCTTTGAGTCTGATTTGCTTCACTTAATATAGGTTTGTTCCAAGTCTTTCCATTTCCTTATGAATGGTGTAATATCATTTTTTCTGGGTGAATAGAGTTGCATCATACTGAAGAGTTTCTTCATGGCAAAGGAAAAAGTTAGCAGGGTATATAGAAAGAGAACAGAATGGAAGAAGATTTTTACTAACTAAGCATTAGACAAGGGTTTACATAACTAACCCATATTTACAGATCAAATAAACCCTCAAATAAACAAGAGCCCAATTAATGTATGGGATAATGACTTAAGGAGAACTTCATAGAAGAAAAGTGACAATGACAAATAGACATATCTTTCTCCATGAAAGAAATGCAAATCCAAACAACACTGAGATTCTTCTCATCCCTGTTACAATGCCATTATGAAAAAACGAACAATTACAGATACTGATAGGGAAGTTGTCCAAAGGAAACTCTATTACATTGTTGGTGGAAATGTAATCTTGTTCAACGACTTTGGAAAACACTATGGAGGTTGCTCACAAAACTGAATAGAGAGCTCCCTATGATCCACCAACTCCACTTATTGGCATTTATCCAGTAGAGCAGAAGACCACACTGAAGGTGCTAGCACAATCGTGTTCCTTGTTGCATTATTTTCTGTAGCCAACATATGGAATCAGCCCAGATGCCTCTCACTGCAAAAAGGGATCAAGAATTGATCCCTATTTACAAGTATGTGTGTATATATACATACATAATCAAATTTTATTCATCAATCAGAAAAAATAATATTGCACCATTATTTTGGGGGGGGGGCGGTCCAGTCTTGGGGCCTGAGGTCTGGGGCCCCGGCGCTGTCCCTCAGCTCTTCAGCTCAAGGCTAGCGCTCTACAACTTGAGCCACAGTGCCACTTCTGGCTTTTTACTTTTTGCTTATGTGGTGTTGAGAAATCGAACCCAGGGCCTCACTCATGCAAGGCAAGCGCTCTACCACTGAGCCACCTTCCCAGCCCCTATTGCACCATTCTTAAGGAAAATGACAGACTTAGAAATAATCATATTAAGTGAAATTAACTGGACCCAGAGAAAATTAGGTTGTATGACTTTCCTTATGTTTGGTAGTCAGAAGGTGCCTTTAAATGTAAAAGTAAACATAGTGGCTGATATGCTAGGAGGTAAATGTATTATCTGAAGTATCAGAGTCCATGGAAAGAGAAAATAGTATAGTTCTCTTAAAACATTAAGTCAAAACCCAACAAAATAAATACCAGTAAATGTGTACTACAAGAGAGGACAGTGGGGGGCAAGGTGGGAGGGGTAGGAAATTGAAAAGGATAGAATACAGGCAAGAATCCATTGCATACTTCCCAGAATTGAAATATACAAAACAATGGGTAGTGTGAAATGGGGATGAAGATGTTGAAGTGGTAACACAATTCCAAGTGTATTGTATACATAAAATGTTTTGTTAAATGGCAAGTAATTCCATACATAACATAATATTGAGATAAGTAAGGACTGGGTTTATTGGGAGGGGTGGATGAGAATGTTGAAAGAGTTGAAACTGTATTCATAAACTGTTTCAGTGAATGGCAACTCCTTTGTACAAATACTTAAAGATAATAAAAATATTCCAAATGTTAATTATGATAGTTGAATAGAACAATGAACCTCAATTCAATTCCCATTTAATAATATTTGTAACCTGGAGGTTTGGAGAATAAAGTTCAAATAATAAAACATTATGAATAGTTTTTTCAAAAGTTTGAAATTTAAATCAATACTAATTTGCTTTTTGTTCTCTGTTGGGATGTTATAAGAAAATACTTCAAAGTAAGTGGATTAAAAACATCAGGACTATATTACCCATACTCTAGAAGCTTGAACATTAATTATAAAAATGGTTATTCAAAGCAAATCTTTGTCTTATGGGGGTCTACTTTCTGGTTCATTATAATCTGTTTGCTGACTAGTTATATTGGGCTTCTTTCATCAGGATCATTATTGCAGGGTTATCTCTGAAAGTCAGATTCTAATGTTACCAGACAGGGGAATAGAATTTCAATGCGTGTAATTGGAAAGAGTTACAGTGTCCAATATATTATGCAACTTTTTCTTTAACTCAGTGTAGTGTATCATTTCTATATTATTTCATAGAAAATAATAACTTTAGGACAAACCCATATCGTGTAATTTATGTGAATGATTCTTACAATGGGAATAATTGTAGTGATGACAAAGTGAAGTATGATTGTTTTGTGGCTCTTGAATCACATCATAGGTAATCATGTAAACATGTTCAGCCTTTCTAAGGCCCTTCTGATGTATTTGAACAACCTCCAATGAGTTAACTGCTTTCAGAAATACAGATCTCCTTAGATTTAATTGCTGTCTGCTATTAAGTCTCCCACAGACACCAAATCAGAGTATGCTATTTTCTCTGATAAAATATATAATTGTTATAATTAATATAATATGAAGACTGTAATATTAATAGCATTATAAATACTAGTGTGACATACTAAATACTAAAGTGACATACTTTGGTTACATCAATTTTTAGAATATTTATAACAACGCAAATAGTTATTTGATGATGTATATAAAATGAGAAAAAGATTTGTGAACATATTTACTAGAGATGCAAACAGATTCATCTGGTTATTTCTGATCCTTCCTTTGTTGGTTTCATTCATGCATGGAGAACTTGCAGAGAAGTGGCAATTGTAACCTTGCGTTTACAAAAGGGTTAACTTACATGAAGTTTATGTTGGGCTAAATAACAGATTTTGTAAATTATATTGTTTTTGTCCCTTCCTTCCTTCCTTCCTTCCTTCCTTCCTTCCTTCCTTCCTTCCTTCCTTCCTTCCTTCCTTCCTTCCTTCCTTTCTTCCTTCCTTTCTTCCTTCCTTCCTTCCTTTCTTCCTTTCTTCCTTCCTTCCTTCAGTCTTTCCTTCCTCCCTTCTTCCCTCCATCCCTACCTCTATCTTTTGCTCTCTTCTTTTTTCTTTCCTTCTTTCCTCCTTTCTTTCTTTCTTTCTCTCTTTCTTTCTTTTCTTCTATTCTTCCTTTCTTTCTTTTACTCATAATATGTCTTAAGTGTATACATAAAATACCAATGTGTTATGAGTAATTATAAATATTAACTAGATTAATATTAATTTTAATGACCTATGTTATATCTTAAAGCAAATTGTACTACAAACCACTTCATAAAAGTTGCAGGATATGAAAGAAATATTACTATTCATGATATTGCTTATTTCTTCAAACTAAAATAAGAATTAAGAATTTAGACATAATGTGCATGTGTGTGCATGTGGGTGTGTGTTATTCTTGTGATTTGAACACAAGGCCTATACTTTCCTTTTTTTCACTCAAGGATAGTGTCCTTAAGTTTGATCCACAACTCCACTTCTGGTTTCTCTGTGTGTGTGTGTGTGTGTGTGTGTGTGTGTGTGTGTGTGTGTGTGATTAATTGAGATGTGTCTCACAAACTTTCTTGGCAAAGCTGGCTTTGGACCACAGCTTCCTGAGTAGCAAGGATTACAAGCTTGAGACACACAAATTCAGCATAGATATAATATATCTAAGAATAAAATAAATTTATTATTTGAATTCTAGAGGCTCAATTTAATAAATTAACATTTAGATATTTGTTTAGTTGTTAAATCTGAACCTGCACTGTGGAAAATATTTTTGGATTTTGGTATATTATTATAAAGATATGTAAAAATACTTTTCATTTTTTGACATCATATTCAGGGTAGTTAAAGCTTTTCATAGGCAGGATGGTTAAAGTTTTTCATAGGCATTAATATATTTCTTATTCAAGTCTCTTTAAATAAATGTATATGTATACACACTATGTGCATATGCATATATTCATACTTATATGTGTACATACACAAATACTTATATATGTATACATTTATATGAATATACAGATGTGTACATACATGTTTATTATTATTTTCATTTGTCTGTAAGTTAGCATTTTACTTTATTTGCCAAATATGTCCTTTATTGTTTTTACTTTATTGTATTTTTATTGTTAAAATGTTGTATGGAGGGGTTACAGTTACATGAGTAAGGCAATGAATACATTACTTGTTGACCATTATTACCCCTTTCCTTCCTTGTTGTTGTCCCACTATCCCCTCCCTCCCCCAGCTCCCATATTCCTTTCTCCCCATTCTTCGCAGCATGAAATGATAAGGTTGATTTCCAATATAGTCTTATTGGTATCTGTGTTGCAATGGGTCATCCTGTGTCCTTGTTTCAGCGTTTTGTAATTCCCTTTACCATCCCCAGATTAGACATATATATACAAGATGCAGGGTATCAAAATCGAGTACAGTGACAACAGGAGATATTCCAAAGGGGAAAGAACATACTAAGGAAACAACAACAACAAAAATGAATAAAATGACATTGTACATTTACAAAAGTAACTATAGAGACTGAACTTCCAAACATGTCCCTTATTACCAAGGTAGTTATTGCAATTCATGTCCTTATTATTTTTGGATCTTCACTAAAATGTTTTGTAGCCTTCCATGTGGACTTATATGTTCAATTTTTCCTAAATCTATCTACTCATAAGATACCAATTAGCTCTCGTTGGAAGCCAAAAAAGCAGCTTTCTACAACTTGGTTCCAAATCACTTGTATTTTTTCTTTGTACTAAGAATACTGATTCCAGCCCAGTGCTGGTGGCTCATTTTATAATTGTAGCTACTCAGGAAGCTGAAATGAGGATCGTGGTTCAAAGCCAGCCTGGGCAGAAAAAGTCCATGAGACTCTTATCTCCAATAAACCTACAGAAAACCAGAAGTGGAGCTATGGCTCAAGTGGTAGAGATCTAGCCTTGAGCTGAATAGATGAGGGACAGTGCCCAGGCCCAGAGTTCAAGGCCCACGACCACCACCAGCAACAACAACAACAATAAAGAGAATACTTACTCAAAAGGCAAGAGCATTAAGCAGTCTTAAAGATAGGCTGAAGTCTAATATTTTAGTCTTATGTTAGATACAAAGGGCCTTCTATTCTAATGAGCCATGAGCCCTCAAAATGTTGACCAAATTTCTTAGTTTATTATTACTATAAGTATTAATATAAGTATGTATTTTCTATCTTTCATTTCACCACAAAAATCTGTATTTATCCTTTATGACATACTTGAATATCAATGCCTTTGGAAGATATTTATTAATTGGTGTATATTAATTGTACAAAGAAACCTTATTGAAATATTTTACACACTCACATATTGATCAAGGGCTTGATTAACCCATTTCTGTCTTTCTCCATTCCCATTGCCCCTTATTTTTCATCTGTTTTCTGTGAATTTTTTTGTTCCATCTCCACATATCGTCAAAATGTATTAAAGTGTTGTTGACTTTCCCTCAATGAAAATTATGCAATGCTGAATATAAAAGCAAAAATCTAAGTAAATGGAGACATATACTTTTTATGGATTGGAGGATACAATTGAGCATAGATATTAATTGTTCCCACACCCCTTTTTTGGGGTCATACATGGGGCTTGAAATCTAGTCCTGGGCACTGTTCCTCAGCTCTTCAGCTCAAAGTGAGTGCTCTACCCTTTGAGCAACTGTGCCACTTCTTGTTTTCTGGTGGTTAATTGAGGATAAGAGTCTCACAGACATTCATGTTTCAGCTGCCTTGAACCGCAATCCTCAGATCTCAGCCTCCTATCCAGCTAGTATAATAAGCGTGAGCTAACAGTGCCCAGCTTCACAGTTTTATTTATAAGTTTATGAAAATTTCTAAAAACACCTGACCATCACTCTTTGACTCATTGACAAAGGAAAATAAACTGGAGTATATTTCTCTGTCTAATATTAAAGCTATGTTAGTGTAAAATTGTTATATTTGTAGAGGAAAGATTATACAGCTCAATGTGTCTGTAGGACACCAGATTAGAGCCACTTAATTATTATCAAGGAATATTTAATAAGAGTGTAAAACCAAACAATTGTGGAGTGACATTCTCTTTAATAAGTGGTGATATGTTAGACAATATTGGGGAGAATTAAAAAGTGAACATTGACTTAAAATAATAATTTATTCAAATATTAACTTCAAGCAGGATTTGAAGGTGGCATATAAAACAAAAAGAGTGATGTAAATGTATAACAAAGGAAGATGCCTTGACAATTTTGGAGATGAAACATACATAAATTTGGCATTAAAATTGTAGGAAAGGAAAACTCGATATAGTAGAACTCAAAAATGTATAAAATAATTTAGTCTGTGAAAGCTCATATGCAAGTAGTGAATAGAAGTTGGGAACAGGGGACTCATGTATTTGAGCCTAACTACTTGGTAGGCTGTGATGTGAGTATTGCTGTTTGATGGCAACCCACAAAATAAAGTCCCTGAAAATCTTATGTCTGTTTAATCAGCAAAAAAGCCACAAGTGAGGCATGACTGAAATGGTAAATTATTAACAAATTGAAACTAATCTCAGGTACCCTGTGTTCATGTCCCAGGACCATACATAAACATACAAAACTAATAATAATACTAATAATTGTGATGATGATGACGATGATGATGATATGATGATGATGATGATATGATGATGATGATGATGATGATGATGATGATGATGATGATGATGATGATTGTAGGGCACATGAGCAGCAAAGATGGTGTTGAGAGGGAGTTGAGTGGGCAGAGCACAATTTGCTTTCGTTCAGAGCATATCCAGCCTGTGGAAGCTTAGGTTCATGATAGGGTGTGACTTTGACAGTGATTGGTTCCTCTTCCTCCCTTGCCATGCCACCTGCTCTTTTTTGCTTTAAAAAGGCTGCTCTGTGTTAATAAATGAGTTTCTTCCTGCTTGACTTGACTCCCTGCTGGGTCTGATTGTTTCCCGGGCTGAGGGAGGCTGGGTAAATGGTGAGCTGCCGCACATACATTTCCTCAGACCCTGGCCGTCTTTCGTGGGATGGATGAAGACCCAACAGATGATGATAATTATTATGATAATGATGATGAAGATAATGTTGATGAAGTGTACCCAAAAGAATAAAATATTTGCAAATCCTATACCTGAAGAATGCCTCAAATTATACTCTACATAGAACTCTCAAAAACTAAAGTTAAAAAGAACATCAATTAGAAACTAGCAAAATACATCTTGTGAAAAATAAGCCCAAAAAAGGCATCATTAGTCATCAAATAAATGCACATTAAAACAAAAATGCCATCATAAAACATGTATGAGAATTACTGCACATAATACAATATTGCCCATACTAAATGCTATCAAGAAACAGAGAAACTGGATGCTGGCAGGAATCTCAAATGGGAAAGCTACTTCTGAAAATATTTTGACAGGTTCCTAGAATATGAAATATGCAACCACCTAGAGTATAGCACAGGAATTGAGCTCGTCAGGCTTTGTCTCATAAAAATAAATTTTAAACATTCACCCAAAGGCCAAAACACAGAGGATTATAGCAGCAATATTTCCTCTAGTTAAAGAAATGGAAATCAATTCAAGGTTTCTTCAGGTCAATGGGAAACGAATTGTGCTACTTTCTCTAATAACAGAACCAAAAGGCTAATCGAGTGAATACAATACAATATTAAGGCATAAACCAACAGGGAATTATCTACCATAGATTTGAGGGCAATCCTAAAAGCTTATTTATTTCATAATCTAGAAGTCGGAGAAAAAAAAATGTTTTGGTTTCCAGGATGAAACAGGTTTGGGATGAGACCAAGAGAATTAGTGGGTTTAATTATAAAAAGGAAGCATGAGACAGATTTATTTTTGTTAAAGAAACGTGTCTGTAACTATTCATATATTGTTGATAAAATTATATTGAACTTAATGCGTGCACAAAATCACTAAAACAAATGAAGTATGCATAATACTTGTGAAATATTAATGTCCTACTTTTAATCTCATACTATAAATATTTAAAGAAACTGAAAAAACCTATTCAAGGGATTTCTCTATGTTCTTCTTATAACATCATAAATATCCATACTAATCTCAATTGAATTTAATGATATCTAGAAAACAGAAGTCAATATTGAATGTTTACAATGAAAAATAGTATGGGTCCATGTTTTAATTGAATTACGCCATGCTAATTAGAAGGCAGAGACCAAAAAACGTCGTGAGAAAGTACAAAAAAGAAAGCAAGATAGAGGGTAATTTCCCTGTTATCTCTCGTTTGTGGAAGCCATAGGTAAGAGATTATTGCTCAAGGGAGGCTTGGCCAAAAAGGAATACCTCATCTGAAAAATAATCTAAAGTTGTCAGAGCCTTAGCAACTTCAAGCACCAGTAGTGCCAAAGGAAAGAAGAAAAGAAGAAAACAGGAAAGGAAAAGAAAGGCGAGAAAAGGAAAACTATTTCCTCTTCATTCTTGTAGTTTCATGTCATTGGATACAAGAATTTAGGGTATTTTGTTTACTGTTTTAGGATTCAGACCTCTCTCATATGAAAGCATTTATTTCAAGTAATTATTTGATTATTACTATTTATTAACTTATTATTAGGTCTTCTTGGAGATTGAACCTATGGCTTTGTATATATTAGTCTAGTCCTACAACTGAGCTTTACCCCAGCTCTCTTGTATAGTTTTGATAATTGTTTATGAGTTCTTCAATTGACAGCTACTCTACTTTTCATCTTATCTTTTCTCTCCCACATTTTCCTCTCTATATTATAGTTTATGTGTTCAAAATTTTCCTCAATTTTATCTTGTAAACATAGAATTTTGCTTTTCAGTTTACAGAGTAGTCAATTTCCTCAGGAATGTGGTAATGCCATTCTTTCCAATAGAAGCACAGATTTCCATCAATAGAACAGAATTGAAGACCCAGAAATGAATCCACTCCTATAGGCACATAATCTTTGATAAGGGAGCCAGAAACACAGGATGGAAGAAAGACAAATTCTTCAAAAACTTGTGCTGATGGAATTGTGTGCACACAAAAACCTGAAGTTAGATCCTTATATATCCTCCTGCACCATAATCGATTCCAAATGGATTGAAGACCCTAATGTAAGTCCAGATACCTTAGAATTTTAAAGGAAGAGTTAGAGGAAACACTAGGGCTCCTTGGGACAGGTCAAAACTTCCAAAGTAAGGTTGGATAAATGGGATTACATCAAACCGAATCAATCATTTGTCAGACTCAAAAGACACGAAGAAAAGAGTGATATTGTAGCACAGATTTATTAGGGAGCAAACCTACAGATGAGAGCCTCAGCCAATGGTAAACCTTTAATCCCTTATTGAACTAGGATACTTATAGTGAGTTTAGATGAATATAAGAGTTTTCTGGTAGGGATTAGTAAGAAAACAACTAATACTAAGACAGAGATAGCATGTGAAAAGAGTTGTAGCTGGAGAAAGGGAGAGATTAATGCTGTTGTGTCTAGTTCAAAGCCTTGGCTTGGTGTCAGCTTTGTAAGGTATAGGTGCACAAAGGAAACTGGGTACAACAGGACTGGTTATTAACAAAAGCCTCACATAAGTCTGAAGCCTCAAAATAAGGACTCCAGTCTGTGTGGACCAAACTGTATCTTATATGAGGTTTTATTTAAATTAGCAAGCACAATTTTAGATTTTTTCAGAGTGGGATGGTGCATAGTCAGTCACAAGCAATGCCTGTTATGTCAGGTAATCCAATCTACTCATTCCCGTGTTACCCAGTAGCCAGGTTTCAACACAAATGAGTACAATGTGATTGTACCAATGAGACTGTGATTTTTCCCTCTCCTGAATCAACATTCTGTCAAATGATTTCTGTCTTCCAGCTCTTTATGCAATATTTCTCATGATCTTTTCTACTATTTTGTCTTCATAATTGATGTTCATAGTACTTTTTATTGTTGTCTTCTGTGTCTATGCCATTTTTAGGGCTTGAACTCAGTGTTTAATTGTCTTCCTTGTACATTTTGCTCATGGCTGAACACACTCTATCCTTTGAGCCACATCCTGTTCTTCTTCTTGCTGGACAATTGGAGATACGTTTTCACATTTTTGTCTGTTTAGACTGACATTGAACCAAAATCTTCAGGTTTTAACTTCCTGAGTGTCTAGGATTCTACACATGAGCCACTAACAGCAAGCTTTGCTTTACTGTTATTTTAGTTATGTGGTAGAAGAAAGTGGAAGCATATTTGTGCTAAATGTGCAATCTTCAAATACAAGTTGGAATCAACTTGATATCATATAACAGTTATCAACTTTAACATTTAAATCAATGAATAGTTCACATTCCTACAGAAATATAATTGAAAACAAAAGGCATAATTGTTTTCCTAAATCAAGTATTGGAACCATGAACTTCTCTCACCATACAATTCATGTTTTCTATGAGTTTAATTAGCAAACTTCCAATACTAAAAATAAATATATTAATTGTATACCAAAAGAACCAAAGTGATTATAGTTAAGAATATTTATTTCATCACAGCCAGAAGATAACTTTTCGAGCACTCTAACTAAAAAGAAATGTTACATAAAGAAACTAATAGATATGATATAGCTTGATCATTACACAACCTATAAATGAATGGGATTACCACTCCATACTTCATAAATGTGTAAAAAATAATTATGTAGCTAGGTGCCAGTGGTTCATGCTTGTAATCCTAGTTACTAAGGAGTTTGATGGCTGAGAATCATGGTTCAAAGCCAGCCTAGGCAGTAAAGTCCGTGAGACTTTTTGTTGTTTTTTTTTTTAATTTTGGTTTATCATCGGGCTTGAAATCTGGGCTTGGGCACTGTCCCTATGCTTGACAGCTCAAGTTGAGCATTCTACCACTTGAGACACAGCACCACTTCCGGTTTTCTGCTGGTTTTATTGGAGACAAGTGTCTTACAGAATTTCCTGCCCCAGCTGGTGTTGAACCGCAATCCTCAGATCTCAGCCTCCAGAGTAGCTAGGATTACAGCCGTGAGCCACTGGCACCGGCTCCTTGACATTATCTTCAATAAGCCACCAGAAAACTGGCAGTGGCTCAAGTGGTAGAGCACTAGCTTTGAGGTCAAGAGCTGAGGGACAACATCCAGGCACAGATTTCAAGCCCCACAATCGACAAAATTTAAAAATAAAGTGTTAAAAATAAACCAATATTTTGGCATAAATGTTAAAATATAATTCTAAACATTTTTGAATCCTCACTAGATATAATAGTTTATATAAATGAGGAGAAGTGTTTTCTGGTTTTGGTAATCATTGAATCAATTGTGTAAGTCACATATTTCTCAATCAATTCATATTTATGTATTTATATACTTACGTGCCATAAGTATAATTAACTGACAAGTGATAGGCAGTGCTGTTTTAGGAATCTCCCTTGGCTTTCTAACATTAACCTTTCTACCCTAAAATCAATATGCCCTCCAATCTTGTCAGAGATTTCATTGACAGTAAAGTTACTTATCTCATTGGAGCAGAAAAGTATAAGCCATAATTTTTTGGAATAACTGTCACATGTACATGCATTTCACTTAGCTTAAGAACCATGCCAGTAATAGCAAAATGTCTTCTGAGCTTTTCAGTCTCATAAGAGATGAAAATCTTTAATTATATATCTATTTTTTCTGCCTAACATCCTATATCTTAGGAAGATCTTTTTGTGTAACACTATATTCCTGATTAGAAGACTGGAACAAAGGCAATAATGAAAATTGCCAAGGAAAATACTTGGAAACAATTTAAAAAGCAGTGGCAGAAACGCCTGTTTTCATTGGTTTCAATGAGAATATACCTTAAAGTATGTTTTTTGTTTTTTAAAGTGCAATAATTAAACTTTAATTAGCAGTGAAGAAGGGAGTAGAAAACTGTGTTTGAAGACAGCTTGACTTTGAAAAATTCAACAAAAGCATAATGGATTTTTCTTGTTTTTCTATATAGTTGCCAAAATAATAGAGAGCAACACCCAAAGGCAGGAAAACACCTAAGCCAAAACAGTAAACTTTTGTCTATAAAATAATTGTATGTGTCTGACTCTTTCAAAATCAGGCTTGCAAGGAGGAAAAGTGTATTTGCTTTAGTGTGAAAAATAAAAAAATATAAAAATCCTTTATTAATGTTTTACATAATGATCCCCAATTGCGAAAATAAATATAGGGAGCATCTTATTTAAATATTATTTAAATATTGTTGAGAATTTCAAGACTTCCTTTATGTAAGGCCCTTTGAAGTATGTACAGCATATCTGTGTACAAAGCCAGTGACAACAGGCAAATATGACTAAGTTTCCCCAAAAGGATCTATGAAGTAAATAGTTGTATTCCCAAGCAGTTGAAAAAATGCTTCCAAAATGATTCAGTGCAACTACATTTGTGGAGTTATTTAAGTTATGAATTCTATGTTAGACATATTCTTTTCTTTTAAAAATTGTCAAATATTAGCTTTTTAATAAACTTCGTCTAGTATTCCTTGGTTCAAAACAGAAATCTTTATACAGTTGATGTCACATGGCTTTCTTACTTTCTCAGTTCAAAGCCAACCCAGACAGGAAAGTCTGTCACATTCTTACCTGTAACTAAACACCAAAAACGCCAGAAGTGGAGTTTTGGCTAAAGCAGTAGAGTACTAGCTTTGGGGGAAGTAGGCCAGGGAAGGCATTTGTTCAGGGACATGGTCCAGCCTCTGCGTTCAAGCTCCAGAACAAGGACAAACTACACAAACCAACAAGCAAAAGAAACCCACATATTTGTTAGGGACCATCCTTAAAGCACTGGTTTGAGAACAGGCTCCATTTGCTGATCATACTCAGTGGATCCAGCTTTTTTGGAATACAAATTGCGCTGGGGAATTTAGGACAAGACTAAAGGAATTAATAAATGACTTCTGCAACAACAGAATCATCTCAGTAGTGAAATATTCACGCATAAGACAATTTAAAACCTCCAAGTCTTTGTTTCCTTGTAATAGAACACTTTTAAAACAACGTTATTTCCTTTTATTCTATGCTGGCCTTCAAATGGCACATTGTTTCCTTTTGTAATACTTTCAAGAAGACGTTTACAGACAATTTTTATATGAATAAAGTACACACTTGAAAAAAGTCAGGGACAGAGTTTCCTTCAAGCCTTGGATTCTTTTTCTTTTTTCTAACAATGAATATATATATACATATATATATATATATATATTATAGTGAAAATACTGTACAGAGGGGATACAATTACATGGGCAAGATAATGAGTACATTTTTATCAAGCAACGTAGCCTACACCTTGGTTTCCCCTTCCCATCCCTTCCCATCCTCACCTCTCCCCCCCATCCAATCCTCCTTCCCCCACCAACAAAGTTGTAAAGTTCATTTTCTACTTAATGACATGTATATCTCATTGTTGCAATGGGTCTAACTGTATCCCTATTTAAATGATTATTTCCCTTCACCTCCACAAATTATAGCGATATCAAATACAGTGAAAGCAGGGATTATTGTTACGCCATGGGAAGGAACATACAAAGCAATAAGGAAATCATTTTATAAATATGTTAGAAACAATCACATGAAACAAAAAAACATTTGAATACATAACTTAAGGTTCATTTCCCTAACATCAACTTATCTGACCTTTTCTGTTTGACTCAGACATATACTAATTATTGCAAACAATGAAAACCATGGGACCTAGGTTCCTTTGGGCTTGGCTTACTTCACTTAATATAATTTTTTCCAAGTCTTTCCATTTCCTAAGAAATGGGGCAATGTCATTATTTCTGATGGAGGCATACGATTCCATTGTGTATATATACCACATTTTCTTGATCCATTCATCTACTGAGGGGCATCTGGGTTCGTTCCATAACTTAGCTATGGTAAATAAGGCTGCAACAAACATAGTCGTGCTGGTACATCTAGTGTGGCCTTGTTTGTGAACATTTGGGTAAATGCCCGAAATTGGGATTGCTGAATCTTAGGGGAGCTCCATGTGGAGTCTTCCATACTGCTTTCCAAAATGGTTGAACAAGTTTTCACTCCCACCAACAATTCAGTAAGGTTTCCTCTGTCCACATCCCCTCCAGCCTCTGTTGTTATTAGAGTTCTTGATTATAGCCATTCTAACTGGGGTGAGGTGGTATCTCAATGTTGTTTTGATTTGCATTTTTTTTATGTCTAGGGAGGTTCAGCATTTCTTCATATGTCTTTTGGCAATCCTTCATTCTTCTTCAGAGAAGTTTCTCTTTAAGTCTTTAGCCCACTTATTTATTGAGCAGTTGTTTCTTTGAAGATTTGTTTTTGGGGGATTTAATTTTTTGAGTTCCAGGTATATTTTAGATATGAGACCCTTGTCCATTGTATGGCTAGTGAAGATCTTCTCCCAATCTGTGGGCTTTCAATTGATCTTGCTAGCTATGTCCTTTGTCATGCAGAAGCTCAGCAATTTCATCCAATCCCATTTGTCCAACCTTTCTTTGATTTGTTGTGTTTCTGGGTGTCTATTAAGAAAATTTCGGCCTGTGCCAAGGAGACCTAGTGTTTCTCCTATTCCATCACGTAAAGTTTTCAGGGTGTCTGCTTTGATTCAGAGGTCTTTGACCCATTTGCAGTTGAATCTAGTACAGGGTGATATATGAGGATTTAGCTTAAGTTTTCTACAAGTATTTAACCAATTCTGACAGCACCATTTACTGAAGAGGGTGTCTTTCTTCTATTCTACATTTTTAGCTCCCTTATCGAATATTAGATGACTATAGGTCTGTAAGTTCATTTCTGGGTTTTCAATTCTATTCCATTGGTCCTGAGGTCTGTTCTCATGCCAGTACCAAGCTGTTTTGATTACTATGGCTTTGTAGTTGAATTCAAATTCGGTTTTCATCTTCCTCCAGCACTGTTCTTTCTGAAAAGGATCGTTTCAGCTATTCAGGGTCTTTTATTATTCCATACGAATTTTTGGATTGCCTTTTCTATATCCTTGAAGAAAGAGGTTGGAATATTTATAGCTATCACATTAAATTTGTAGATAGCCTTGGGAAGTATTGCCATTTTCACGATATTGATCGTTCCAATCTAGGAGCATAGGAGGTTTTTTCCACTTTGTAAATTCTGTTTTGATTTCCTTTTTCAGATTTTTAAATCTTCATCATAGAGGTCCTTCACTTCTTTGGTTAAGTTAGTTCCTAGGTATTTTACTTTTTGTGGGGCTACACTGAATGTAGTTGCTTTCCTAATTTCAGCCAAACCTTTCTCATTGTTGGCATAAAGAAAAGCCATTGATTTTTTTTTTTTTTTTGGTCGGCCGTGGGGTTTGAACTCTGGGCCTGGGCACTGTCCCTCAGCTATTCAGCTCAAGGCGAGCACTCTACCACTTGAGCTACAGCGTCACTTCCGGTTTTCTGGTGGTTTATTGGAGATAGGAGTCACACGGTCTCTCCTGCCCGGGCTGGCTATGAACCGCGATACTCAGATCTCAGCCTCCTGAGTAGCTAGGATTACAGGCGTGAGCCACCAGCGCCCGGCTAAGCCATTGAATTTTGAGGGTTAATTTTATACCCTGCTACTTTGCTAAAATTTTGAATCAGCTTGAGTAATTTTGGCGTGGATTCTGTGGGATTCTTTAAATACAAGATCATGTCATCTGCAAAGAGGGAGAGTTTTACTTCTTCTTTCCCTATTTGGATGCCTCGAATGCTTGCATCTTGTCTTATTGCTGTAGCTAGGCATTCCAATACTAGATTGAAGAGAAGTGTAGAGAGTGAACATCCTTGTCTCATTCTTGATTTAAGAGGAAATGGCTTTAGTTTTTCACCATCAAGTATAATACTGGCTGTAGGTTTGTCCTATATGGCCTTTACTGTATTGAGGAATGCTTCATGGATTCCTAGTTTTTTCCAGAACCTTCACATCAAGGGGTGTTGGATCTTGTCAAGTGCTTTTTCTATATCTATTGAGATAACATTGTAGTTCTTATCCTTGCTCCTGTTGATGTGATGAATTATATTAATTGATTTGCGTATATTGAACCAGTTTTGCATCTCTGAAATGAATCCTCTTTGATCGTGGTGTATGATTTTTTGGATGAATTGTTGAAGTCAATTGGCCCAAATTTTGTTGAGAAGTTTTACATCAATGTTCATCAAAGAAATGGGTCTATAGTTCTCTTTCTTTGATGAGTCCCTGCCTGGTTTTGGGATGAGGTTTATGATGGCTTCAAAGAATGAGTTGGGTTGTGAACTTTCTGTTATTTCATTGAAGATTTGGAGGAGTATTGGTGTGAGCTCTGCTTTGAAGGCGCTGTAAACCATCTATTCCTGGGCTTTTCTTAGATGGGAGGGCTCTTATTGCTGTTTCTATTTCAATGCTTGATATGGGCCCCTTAAGAAGCTTTAACTTATATTGGTTTAGTTTCTGCATCTCAGTATTTGCTAGGAAAAGTTCCATTTCTGCCCAGTTCTCAAACTTATTAGCATATAGTTGTGAGGTGTATTCCCTTATAATGTTCTGAATCTTGGTTGTTTCTCTGGTGATGTTTCCATTCTCATCTCTGAGTTTATTTATTTGGGTGTGTTCTCTTCTTTTTCTGTTAAGGTTTGCTAAGGGTCTGTCAATTTTTTCAAAGAACCAACTTTTTGTTTTGTGATTCTTTCTATGGTTTTTTTGGATTCTAATTCATTTAGTTCTGATTTAATTTCAATTATTTCTTTCCATCTACTCTACTGAGATTTATCTTGCTGCTCTTTTTCAAGGAGGCTCAGATGTCTAATTAAATTGGTGGTTTCAGATCTCTCCAATTTGTTGCTATAGGAAATCAGAGCTATAAACTTGCCTCTGAGTACTGACTTTGCTGTGTCCCAGGGGAGCTGATAATTTGTGTGTTCATTTTTGTTGAATATCATGAGTATTTGAATTTCATTTCTAATCTCTTCCATGACCCACTCATGATTCAGCAGTGTATTCTTCAACCTCCAGGTGATACAGGAATTTATTTGCTGACTTTTGTTGTTGAATTCTAATTTTATTCCCTTGTGGTCTGAGAGAATGCAAGGTATAACTTCAATGTTTCTTAATTTGGACAATGGATTATTTTCTTGTTTAGCAAAAAGGAACACACAAAGTAACTTGCACTTTGTCATTTCTCTATGTTCAATTTCTCCTTTGGGATCAGTTTCCACCTGCAGTAACATTTCCTTCTACTTACTTCCAGTAACAATCTATGGCACTGCTCGAGATAAAATGAATGTTTTCAGGCTTCATTGAACTAGCACAAAGACATCTTTGGACATGAGATAACACGCCTTTCAGAGACAACTTAGTAAATACAAAATATAAAATTTAAATGGCTTATAAAAACATTGTTCATGTACATATGGCCATATAAGATAATGTTAAGTCAAATGAATCCCAAGATAGGGACACAACTTGTTTTTTTTTTCTTTATTGCAATTGTTTTTAATGTATCAAAATGTACTATGTGACTTTTTCGTTTCTCCTCCATGTTCTTCCCCCATCATATAACTCCTGTTTGAACTGAATATTATGTTGGTGCCCTGCATCTTGCATGTACATTTTTCTAGTGTGGGGAGGGGTAGGAAAACAACAAAATTCTGAAACAAAGATTCAGGATGACCTACTTTAATAATGATATGAACAAGACACTATGTAGAAAATGAACTTTACAACTTGGGGAGTTGAGGAGGAATTGAGTAGATGGAGAGGGAACGGATACCACAGGAAAAACAAAAGAGGATATAACAATAGGAAATGTACTCATTACTTTACTTATGTAACTCTAAGCCCTCTGTACACTATTTTTACTATAAATGAAGAAACCATTATCCAGGAGTACATTAAGTTCAAATTTCATAAGTGCTCTTAAATTAAATTTAACTGGGAGAAGATTCTCAGAAATGTTTATTTGTGTGTGTGTGTGTGTCTTTTGCATTATTTCCCAAGTGTACACAAGTTAACAGTAGAAGAATCAATGGGAATAATAAGAGAAAGAAAAGTTCTGTGTTTAAGTATAATGGTTCAATATACTATAGGAGATTCTGCAAATAAGACAACATTGAACCAATAAAGCCAAGGTCATTGTGTAGATCTATGGGAGTGACATAGAGAAATAATTAATACTAAGAGGAACATGAACGATGAGGTCACAGTCTTTCAACTTCTATCTCTAATGCATGGTTGCTAATCCCACAAATTTGTAAAATGTACAACGGAAGAATAATTCTGGTTCCAAAGCAAGTTAGATATAACAGCATGGACTTAACTGGAAAAAAAAATCCATGGTGAGAAAGTGGGAATTACACTACCAAAGAACTGGTGGACAAGATCTCATTTCTTTTTCTTTCTTTTATCTTTTATCTTTTTTTGTTTCTGATGGTTGTGGCAGGGTTTGAACTCGGCCTGGGCAATATCTCTCCACTCTTCAGCTCAAGGCTAGTGTTCTACCTCTTGAGCCACAGCGCCACTTCCAGTTTTCTGGTGGTTAATTGGAGATAAGTGCCTCAGAATCTTTCTTTCCTACCTGTACTGGATTTGAACTGCAACCCTCAGATCTCAGCCTCCTGAGTAGCTAGAATTATAGACGTGAGCTCAAGTGATTGAATTCTAGTCATGAGCAAGATTGCTGAACAAGGTTGCTGAGGCTTTTGCATAAAAACATACAAACATACACATACACACAGAGGCATATATATGTACAAACCCACCTGCACAAATGAAACAACTCTCAAAATGTGGAGAAATGTTAGAAAACAATTGAAAATATATCCTGAGTAAGACTAGATCAAGTCATAATTTTTAATATTACAAAGTCCTCATATGAAATTTCTTCAAAGAAGTTTGAGAATATTACATACCTAGGGACCAGAGATAATAAGAAAGTCAATTAATCATTATTAAAGGGATTGGATCCATGGAAGAATGAATCAGTGACCCCTGCAGGTGCATCTGAAAATGTTCATATCCTGTGTCAAATGATAGAACATCTTTGAAAATAGTACATACTGTACAGACGGGTTACAATTACATGGGCAGGATAATGCATACATTTCTTACCAAGCATTGCAGCCTCCTCCTTTGTTTACCCTTCACATCCATTCCCAGCCTCCCCCCTCCCCCCAACCAAACCTTCCCCCCCTACATAATGCATATAATTCTTTAATCTGATATGTTGCTTTCAAATATTCTTCTAGTCTATAGCTTACCTTTTTCATTTTCTTAGTAGTATCCTTTTAGTAAGCTCTATTTTTGTTGAAGGTAAATTTAATTTATATATTTCATTAAATATTAGTTTTAAATTTATATTTAATATATATTTTGTATTCTTAATGCCCTCTCTAGGAATATTATCAACTTTAAATGATGAGGAATCTCTCCTACATTTTCCTCTAAAACTTTTATATTTTTTATTTTGCATTTATATGTTGTTACTATGCATGTTTTAAGGAATAAGACTTTAATGTGCTATTTCATGCAAATTGATGTCTAATGGCACAAAATTTGAAAAAATAAAAAACTGCTTTGCAGAAAAGAAAATTGTACATAAACAGTTTGAGCAGTCAATCTAATGGATAAGATCATAGGAGAAGTTCAGAATTGCTAGTCTGTATCTATATTAAATAAACCACCAAACTATGGCAGGGAAATTTGATACAAGCCTGGAATTCTAGCACTCAGACTAAGACAGGAGATTAGAGAGTGGGATTACATAGTGATACCTTCCCTGGGCCAGGTAGTATAATTTTGTCTCAATGAAACAAGCCAAACAACAAGAAAGGAATACACAGTTGGAAGTTTGGGCTAATTTTGTCATTATGTTTTGAGAAGCCAAGTTTCTTGTTGAAATGCAACTCATATATAATCCTCAGTTGTGTTTTAAATGCTCTCTTCATTACACAAGATTCTTAGATGCAAAATGGCTCATGATTCCCAATCAAAAATTTGAAAAAGTAAGTATCATTCTGTTGGATGTCAAAGAAATAATGAAAGATTACAAAATTTTAAGCCTGGAAAAATACAAAGTTAATCTAATGTAGGACTTTATAGACCTTGCTAAATTAGAATTTATATTTAAAATAAATATTTTGGTTTTGTTTGTAATTTCATATTCTATAGGATACTACAAAATTCTTTTTAAGTAGAGGTTTTGAAATTCACAAATGAATCTGGCATTTTATTTGCCTAAAATATTCTTTGAAGCGAGGTTTAATTTGAACTTAGTTAATTCATAATTCCAACAGTTCATATATAAATTGATAGTGTGAATAATCTAGACAGAGTTGCCAACAAATGGATGATATTAATTTATAAATTTAGAACAAGCAATTTTTTGAGCTTTTGGTATAAAATGATATGAAGAGAGTAATTGTCTGAGGTCTTGGGTCTTCTATCTATTCATAATACAGGAAGAAATATCCTTAATTACATGACTCTGTTTACAATGAGAAAAATGCTAAGGTTGGAGTTGGTTTTTATATTTTGGTTTGTCCTCAGGTTTGAACACTGGGCGTGGCCACTCTCTTTGAGGTGGTTTGTGCTTAAGGCTCATGCCCTACCACTTCAAACTCAGTGCCACTTGAGTCTGGCTTTTCCTGAGAAATTTATTGGAGATAAGAATCTAAGGAATCTTCCTGACTGGTTGGGCTTTGAACCATAATCTTTTGATCTCAGTCTCCTGAATATCTATGATAGATAAAAAATATAAATAATATTTGCAAGTGTTCAGAATTCTAGAAATCAGAAAAATGTTGCCGCAAAGTTTAGTGTAGTGTACTTTCCACAATAGGAAAGGCATCATATTAGCACAAGTGTAGTATTTTTTCACAATAGTGATAAGCTATTCATGATGTGAATTAAGGGAAATTTAAGGTGCAACTTACAAATTGGAAACTGTTGGGCTAGGAAGACTTTATGGCATAAAAGCTTGGGATTGATGGTCACAGAAATAATAGCTTACTCTGATGAACAAATGTTTACTCTTGAGGAATTAATTATTACACATACTTCATAGTTATATTCTTCACCAGAATGTGGCTATTTTTTTCTGTTGATTTCTCAATATGTAACACCCCATTAGAAACTGCAGCTATTGCAGACTTAAATAACATGCAAACAGGTAATGTTTTGAATATCTCTGATATGAAATGCTCAGAATTTGAAAATGAGTAGTTAGTATTTGTAAGAACTTTGAAAAACACATATATACTGTCCTTTGAAGAATTATTCAGTTTTAAAAGTTAGGAGTTTCCAGAGAATTAAACTGTTTTTTGTTTTACTATGAGACAATACTGAAATTATAATTTTTTGGAAAATTATGGCAGGTATATTGTGAAAATATTGTATATTTTGATAATATTCAAGTTGATGAACCTCTGATAAAGAAGGTGTAATTAATTCAAATTAGATGCCAAATAGTGTTCATTTTAAAAAAGGTAATGTACATAGAATAATATTTACTATAGCAATACAGTGAAATTATACTTTATGTAACTTATTTTTAGTTTAATTTTATTTTTACGATGATATATACAGAGGTTGCATTAATTGTAAGGTAGTGAATACATCATATGTCGAAATTTTAACCACTACCTCATTTTTCTCACACTTTTCCTTTCCCCCCATATCCCTCACAAGTTGTAATGTAAATTTCTAACATGTTGTCTTGTGAGTATTGCTATTGCATTGGTTTACCCTTTGTCCTCTGTCTCCCCAATTTGTTGTTCATCTTGCCTTGTTAAATTATGATAAATGCATGTGCAATACACACAGTACTGAAATCAAATACAGCAGGGGATAAACTATAGGGGAAAACACAAAAGAAAAAAGAAATCACATAGTACATTAAAAAACAACCACAAAGAAAAACCTCTATTTCCATATCTAGGTGTTCATTTTGCTCAACATGATCTTGTATGGTCCTATATACAAAGCTTTTGAGCCATTCTGCTCAACTGCTAGTGTTATTCTATACATTTCCTATTATTACAAATGAGGGAAACTATGCAATCTGTTTCTTTGAGTCTTGCTTATTTTATTCAGCAGGATTTTGAAAAGTCTTTCCATTTCCTTTTGAATTGGAAGCATAAAATTCAGCCATATATATATATACATATATATATATATATGTGTGTGTGTGTGTGTGTGTGTGTGTGTGTGTGTGTGTGTGTGTGTATATGTGTGTATATATATCTGACATTTTGTTGATTCGTTCATCTACTGAATGGCATATTGGTTTAAAACAGGTTTGCATATAAGTATCACGTAGGGTCTTTCAAAAATGACAGATGATACCTCCACAGAAATACTAAAATAATGATTTCTACGTAAGAAAGTAATTTATGGTGGTACAAATGTTGAAATATCTGGATGAGTGTAATTTATATCTTGCGCTGAATTAGGCAGGAAGATATCCAATATAGTATGGGATAAAAATGGAAGTGACAAAATATTCCATTGAGAAATATATAGGAGGCTGCCAGAAGTATGAAGAAATTCAGATAATTTTGAAGAATTTAGAAATACAAGCTCAAACATGTTTCTGTAAATAAAAATTATGTAAGTGGAAGGGCAAAAGAAGGAGAAGAGTAGAAAATAACTGACAGCAGATCATTGTCCCACGTTAGAGTATAAAGTCATAATCTAGAGTACGGAGGAAGATGGCAGAAGGTCTAGGCTAAACAAGCTTTCACGTAGACAACAGTTTTAGTGTTCCAGTCAAGAGTCCTAGGCTAGACAATCACACCCAGTGTGCCATCACAGTACAGAGAGTTTGGCTAGAGATGGAATATCCAGGCAAAGAAACAGATCTGAGCATCAGCAGCCACAGCCACCATGCCTACAGAGAGAGTCCAGTCAAAAAGATGCCAGACACAGTGTGCATATTCTACTCAACACTACGAAGAACTGTCAAGGAACAGATATATTCATGCTGCAGATAGCAGACCAGAGAGAGCCCAGTAACCAAGATTCTGGCATGAGTAGAACCCTGACATCCTCACTCCTTCTCAGAAAGCAGAAGAGGGAAGGTAGCCCCTCTCCCACCACCAGAGAGCTCCATCTTTGATACTGACAAAGGCCCAGAAATTGATACTGACAAAAGGCCCAGACTTTTGACTGTGCAACTACAGAACTTTGGTTGATGCTTGCCTTAAAATAGTGTTCTAGCACAAAAAAGTGTTACTTTCCTACCAAATAGAGGCATTCATGGAATCCAATAAAAGACAGCTGAAAGAAGTCAGGGAGGCCAGAAAGGGAATGTTGAATGGAGCCCAACAGAAGGAATGGGAGTCCAAGAAAACCATAACCGATCAACTAAGTGATTTGAGAATAAACACAACACCAAATTAAGAAAGTAATGAAGTTCATATAAAATCTCAAACAAAGCTCCAACAAAGAATTTGAAGTCATCAAAGCTGACCAAATAGAAGAAAAAGAAACTAAAAACAAAGTGGAAAGTCTTGAGAGCAGGGTAGACCATGCAGAATATCGAATCTCAGGGATTGAAGACAGCCAGGTTATTTTAGAGAAAGAACATACAACTATCCAGAACAAATCCAAGAAATAAGATAGATCTATTCAACATTTAGAAGACACCCTCAGAAGGCTTAATCTGAGGATAATTGGAGTAGAGGAGCACCTAGAGGCAGAAGTTAGTGGACTAGGAAATTTGGTTAACATGTTCCAAGCAGAGAACTTGCAAAAAGATAAACCTATTCAGATTCAAGAAGCTTTTAGAACCCCAAATAGACCAGACTAGGACAGGATATCCCACTGTGACATTTTCATCCCCAAGGGATCAATTCTAAGGAAAAAATCCTTAAAGCTGTCAAGGAGAAAAGATGAATCACCTATAAAGGGAAACCAATTAGAATAACCTCAGATATCTCAGCGGAGACAATTACAGCAAGAAGAGCCTGGAATGATATATGCCATGCTTTAAAGACAATCAACTATCAACCAAGAATACTGTACCCAGCTATACTTTCCTTCATAACTGAAGGCCAAACAAAAACCTTCCATACCAAAGAACAACTGAAACAATATATATCCACAAAATCAGCCCTATAAATGACACTTAACGATGTCCTACACATAGAAAACCAACAAGGCGACAATAAAGGTCAAGAAACTGCACCCAAACTGAGAATCCAAGAACCATAAAAAGAACCCAGTTGCTGCAGCCCCCAAGAAGGGGCATAAAATGGCAGGAACTCCCAAACAGCTCTCAATCCTATCTCTAAACATTAACGGATTGACTCTCCAATTAAGCGACATAGACTGTCAAGTTGGATTAAGAAGCAAGATCCTTCTATCTGCTGCCTTCAGGAGTCTCATATTGCCCATAAAAACAAACACATTTTAAATGTGAAAGGCTGGAACAAAATCTACCAAGCAAACGGCCCCCATATACAGACGGAAGTTGCAATCCTAACAGACAAAATAGACTTTCAATTAAAATTGGTGAGAATAGATAAGGAAGGTTGCTACATACAAATTAAGGTATCTCTCCTTCACGAGAATATTACAATTTGATACATTTATTTGCCAAACAACCAAGCACCCAAATTTATTCAAGAAACACTACTTTCCCTCAAATCTGACATGTTTGGGACTTGAACACACCACTTTCCCCACTAGATAGATCAACGCGGCAAAAACTCAACAAAGAAACTGCAGATCTTAACTACTGCATAGATCAACTAGATTTAACAGACTTCTACCGTATATATCACCCAGCATCATCAGAACACACGTTTTTCTCAGCAGCACATGGAACATTTTCCAAAATAGACCACATTTTAGGTGACAAAACAAACTTTAACCAATTCAGAAACATTGAAGTTATACCTTGCATTCTCTCACACAACAAGGGAATAAAATTAGAACTCACCACCAAAAGCAACCCAAGAACGTCCTGTACCACATGAAGGCTGATAAACACACTGTGGAATGACCAGTGCATCATAAAATAAATTAGAAAGGAAATTCAAATATTCATGATATTCAGCAAAGATGAACACACAAATTACCACCTACTCTGGGACACAGCAAAAGCAGTACTCAGAGACAAGTTTATAGGCCTGAGCTCCAACACAAACAAATTATAGAGATCTGAAATCAACAATTTAATGAGACATCTGAGCCACCTCGAATAAGAGCAACAAGATAATCCCCAATCTATTAGATGGAAAGAAATAATTAATATTAAATCAGAATTAAATGAATTAGAATCCAAGAAAAAACACAGAAAGAATCAACAAAAGAAAGAGTTGATTAATCGATAAAATTAACAAAATTGACAGAACTTTAGCAAATCTTAGAAAAAGAAGAGAACACATCCAAATAAATAAACTCAGATGAGAATGGAAACATCACCAGAGAAACAACCAAGATTCAGAATATTATAAGGGAATACTTCTCAAAACTTTTTGCTAACAAGTTTGAGAACTTGGCAGAAATGGACCGTTTCCTAGCAAATATTGACATGCTGAAACTAAATCAAGATGAGTTAAACCATCTTAACAGGCCGATATCCAACATTGAAATAGAAACACCAGTAAGAGTCCTCCCATCTAACAAAAGCCCGATCCCA
Source organism: Dipodomys spectabilis (assembly GCF_019054845.1). Lineage (NCBI taxonomy): Eukaryota > Metazoa > Chordata > Mammalia > Rodentia > Heteromyidae > Dipodomys > Dipodomys spectabilis. The sequence continues at coordinate 2,253,380 of NW_024870956.1, forward strand.
ATGGATATATAGTGGAATTCTACAAGGCCTTCGAAGAAGAGCTCACACCAACATTCCTCCAAATTTTCAATGAAATTGAAAGAGAAAGTTCACTACCAAACTCATTCTATGAAGCCATCATAACCCTCATCCAAAAGCCAGGCAGGGAGTCATCAAGGAAAGAGAACTATAGACCCATTTCTTGGATGATTATTAATGCAAGAATTCTCAACACACTTTTGGCCAATCGACTTCAACACTTCATCCAAAAAAATCATACACCACGATCAAACAGGATTTATTTCAGGTTTCATTTCATGCAAAGTTGGTTCAATATATGCAAATCAATTAATATAATTCATCATATCAACAAGAGCAAGGACAACAAACACATGTTTATCTCAATAGATGCAGAAAAAGGATTTGACAAGATCCAACATCCCTTTACATTGCAGATTCTGCAAAAATTAGGAATCCAGGAAATATTCCTCAGTACAGCAAAGGCTCTATATGACAAACCTACAGCCAGCATTATACTTAATGGTAAAAGGTTAAAGCCATTTCCTCTTAACTCAGGAATGAGACAAGGATGTCCACTCTCTACACTTCTCTTCAATTTAGAATTAAAATGCCTAGTATAACCATAAAACAAGATGCAAACATTAGAGGGATCCAAATAGGGAAAGAAGGAAAACTCTCCCTCTTTGAAGATGACATGATCTTGTATTTAAAGAATCCCACGGATTCCACTCTCAAATTACTCAAGTTGATTCAAAATATTGGTAAAGTAGCAGGGTATAAAATTAACCTTCAAAAATCAATGGCTTTTCTGTATGCCAACAATGAGAAAAGCGTGCTGAAACCCGGAAAACAATTCTATTTGTAATATCGCCACAAAAATAAAATACCTAGAAATTAACATATCCAAAAAAGTGTAGGATCTCTATGATGAAAACTTTAAAAACTTGAAAAAGGAAATCAAAACAGAAATTAGAAAGTGGAAAATATCTCCCATGCTCCTATATTGTAAGGATCAACATCGTAAAAATGGCAACACTTCCCAAGGATAGCTACAAATTCAATGTGATACCTATCAATATTCCAACCTCATTCTTCAAGGAAATAGAAAAGGCAATCCAAAAATTCATATGGAACAATAAAAGACCCTGAATAGCTAAAACGATCCTTAACAGAACGAACAGTGCTGGAGGAATATCAATACCAAATTTAAACACTACTACAAAACCATTGTAATCAAAACAGCTTGGTACTGGCACAAGAACAGACCTCAGGACCAATGGAATAGAACTGAAAACCCAGAAATAAACCCACAGACCTATAGTCATCTAATATTTGATAAGGGAGCTAAAAAAATAGAATGGAAGAAAGACAGCCTTTTCAGTAAATGGTGCTGGCAAAATTGGTTAATCACTTGTAGAAAATGAAAAATAGATCCATACATGTCATCCTGCACCAGGATCAAATCCAAATGGATCAAGGACCTCGAGGTCAAAACAGACACTCTGAAATCATTACAGGTCTGAAATCATTACTAGGTCTCCTTGGCATAGGCCAAAACTTTCTTAAAAGAGACGCAGAAACACAACAAATCAAAGAAAATTTGGAAAATTGGGATTGCATGTAATGGCACAGTTTCTGCATGGCAAAGGATATAGCTAGCAAGATCAATAGAAAGGCTACTTATTGGGAGAAGATATTCACTAGCCATACAATGGACAAGGTTCTCATATGTAAACTATACCTGGAACAAAAAACCTTAAATCCCCCAACAACAAATCCTCAAAGAAACTACTGCCCAATAAATAAGTGGGCTACATTGCAACAATGAGATGTACAAGTCGTTATGTTGAAAACGAACTTTACAACTTTCGTGGGGGGGGCAGGGAGGATTGGGGGTCGTGGGGAGGATGGGAAAGGATGGGAAGGGGAAACAAAGGAGGAGGCTAAAATGCTTGTTAAGAAATGTACTCATTATCTTGCCCATGTAATTGTAAATCCTCTGTACTTTATTTTCAAAATAAAAATAAATAAATAAATAAATAAGTGGGCTAAAGACTTACAGAGAAAATTCTGTGAAGAGGAAAGAAGGATTGCCAATAGACACATGAAGAAATGCCCGACCTCCCCAGCTATAAGAGAAATGCAAATCAAAACAACATGGAGATACCACATCACCCCAGTTAGAATGGCCATAGACAAGAACAATAATAACAGATGCTGGAGTGGATGTGGCCCGAAAGGGAACCTTACTTCATTGTTATTGGGAGTGTAAACTTGTTCAACCACTTTGGAAAGTTGTATGGAGGTTCCTCAAAAAACTCCTAGAGCTCTCCTATGACCCAGCAATCCCACTTTTGGGCATTTACACAAATGATCACAAACAAGACCATACTAAATCTTCCAGCGCAACTATGTTTACTGCAGCATTATTTACCATAGCTACGATATGGAACCAACCCAGATGCCCTAGAGTAGATGAATGGATCAAGAAAATGTGGTAAATATAAGCAAAATAATTCTTTGCCTCCATCAGAAAGAATAACAATGCTCATTTGTTAGGAAATGGAAAGACTTAGAAAAAATTGTATTATGTGAAGTAATCCAGCCCCACAGAAACATAGGTTCCATGTTTCCCTTGTTCAAGTATCACTTCTTGTTTTCACACACCCAGTCTGTGTGTGAGGGTACTTTCTCCATGTTAAGCAATAGGGTAGTACTCACAATCTGAAGGGGAAAGTTCCACAGTTTAACCCTGTGCCCACATTAGAGGGTGTATAATTTAAAGTATTTTGACACAACCAGTAATACTAGAATTGAAATGCTCCTTAGGGACATTTTCTTGGAGCTCATTAGTTTACCCAGGAGAAATATAAATATCCAAAAATTTTGGAGCTAATTAGTAAATATCCGAATTAACACTAGATCCTAGATGTTGCATTATTACAAGTCAACATTGTATTATTGTTACATCAGAATCCTTCCCTACTTGCCAATGTGTAAGAGAAAATGAAAGAAAGGCATTAAAGCAAAAGCCTTATCTTTTTAGGAATTTAATCCTAGTGGTGAAGATAATGTCTGAACTCTTCCATTCAATAAAAGCTTAAAGTTTATAAGAGCACTTCCTACATATACCTGCCCATGTAATTGTAACCCCTCTGTACAGTATGTTCAGAAATAAAATAAAATTAAATTAAAAAAAAAAAAGAATTTGTGGCAAATTGTTTGACAGGGTTATTTCATCATGGAGATATCACCAAAACATTGTTCTTATTGAAATTGTCTATATCTTTTTAGTTTTCAAATCCAAATTGCATATTTCCTTCAATATCTCTGCAACAGTTTTGATCTTTTCTTCCTGCAAATTCTTTCCTTTCTTTACTTCTGTAAATCTGCGTTTATTACTTTCTTGTTTCCTTATTTATCTCATTCTTCCAATCTTGTCCACACTGGTACACACATTGTTCAGAATTGTGTCAGAACTTTCCTTGTCCTCTTCCCTTTAATAATGCCCCCGATTTTATTATTCTTTTTCATATTCATGGTCATGGATATTTTGATAATGTCTAAAAAATCCTATATTTGCATCTGTTTAATATAAACTTTAGAACTATCAGAGTTTTTTCCCCTAAATCCATCATTTCCACCTGCAATCCCTATCACCAAGAATATCACTAACACAGTTGCCTGGCCAGAGGTGTAGAACACTTTAGACTTCTTCTTACCCTTCTGCTCCCACCCATTAGAAAAGATGAATGATCAAGATTTTGTGAGTTTCTGTCACTTTTATGATTTCTATGTAGTCCTTTTTATGCCCCTGCCACCAGCGTGTTTCATGTAATCATTACTGGTCACCTAGACATAAGCAACCTTTTACAAAGTATGTTTTTCCCCATAGTCTTTTCATATTGGTCCTTTACATCACCAAATTACTTCTGCTTGTAAGCACACAGAGTGAAGAGCTCAGACACAAATTCTAGTATCATTATTTACTCATTACATTGACTACTGGCCTTACATTTCTCATCTGTAAATGGATGTAATCTACCAGAGATATTGAAGAATATATTTTTTTAACTTCTAGAGCAAAAAAAAAGAAAAGTGAAGAGTCCTTACGTTTTGCCCCCTATCTTACAAATAAGGAAAGAGTCAAATTCAGTTTGTTGGTATAAATATCACAAATTGTTTCATGCAGAAATAAAAATAAATTTTCCTCCTGGCTCTAAGGACCGTGTCCTTTCAAGGTAACTCCAGATATGTAAGTGGTATTATGTAAATTGTGTCATGTGTTTACAGCTATATTGAAAAATATGTCATTGGAAAATATTGATTATTGAATGGTGTCTTTACGAGAATGGTATTTGAACTAACCATACTAAGTTGAAAACTACATCTTAGTACATCAAAATTTTTCTTATTGCTTTATTTGTTGCCAAGTGTTCTCAATACATTTATACATAGATTTTCTCCAATTAACTGGATGGAAATTAAACTGATCATGGATTTCTACCTAATGAGTGAAGCATGCATGAAGCATGTGTTGTTAACTTCTAGGGATATATAACTAAGCCAATGGCTACGTGGGTAGTGAAAGGCTTTCTCCTAAATTCCCAAGGCTAGAACAAACAAGATCATTTGTAATAGAAAGCACTTAGCTTATTATATTTTATCTATGTGGGATAATCAACATGTGCAAATAAATGATTTTATTTATAAGGAAACAATAGTACCAAGAAAGTAAGTATATTTAGAGAGACTGAAAGTATAACATTAGGGTTTTTACTCTCGCACCTGTTTATGTGATTGTATTTCTTGTTATTGAAACTCTCCTCTTGTTATTCTTATTGTATTAATCCAATGCTTTTTAGTACTATGTATTCAATGTGGGAAATCTGGCTTAAAAGATGTCTAAAAATTTTTCCTTTCCAATCACAACCTTGTCATTATCAGACTACACTTCATCTTCATCAAAATTATTATTAGAATCATAAGTGCTATCTATTGAACTTATGATACCTGTCTATGATTTTGCAATATTTGTATTTTGATTAATAGTTTTAATGTTACCACTGTGCATGCATCCATGTTAAAATTTTGAATAAATTAAGAAACAATAAAAAAAACTAAGCCATATCAGGTAGCTTGTCTATGTGCTTATAACAAATTATTGAATAGATTTTTGAGGCATTGCAAATTCCTAACCAGTATGAATTATCTTCCTCTCTCCCTGTCATTGGACACAAATATTTAAGAGTTTGAACAGAATTTTTTCAAGTAATATATTATAAACGTTACTACAATAACAAGTGTGTATCTAAAATTTCCTGGAAATTAATAAACTCTAATTTCTATTGCAATATTAGTTGATTTACACTAGGAAACTTTTGTAAAAATAGACTGCCTATCTTTGAAATGAAAAATAGTTGAATAAAAGTTTCAGAGGGAGTTCTGGGATGATGGCGGAAGAGAAGCGGTGGCTAAACAAGCTCCCACATAGAAAGCAGTTTTTTTGTTCCAGTGAACATTCCTAAGCCAGAGAATCATACCAAGTTTGCCATCACAGGACAGAGAGTTAGGCCAGACCGGGAAAATCCAGGCAAGGAGACAGATCTGAGCATTTGCCAGCTGCCACAGCTGCAGTGACAGCTGTGGTGGCTGCGGCAGCGGTCGCCGCCATACCTGCAACACAGAGAGTCCGGGACTAAGGCACCAGAGACAGAGGCGGCAGGTGAGCAGATTCTACTCAACACCAGCAAGAACTGACAAGGAGCAGATATCTTCATCCTGCAGTTCGCAGACCAGAGACGACACAGGAACCAAGATTCCGGCATGAGTAGAAGCCTGACATCCTCACTCCTTCTCAGGGATCAGAGGAGGGAAGGTCACCCCTCCCCTCTCCACTACCAGAGATCTCCATCTTTGATACTGACAAAGGCCTGCCTGAGCAGCTAGCTCCAACTCAGGCATTGGAAGAAAACAAGAGTAATTTAGCAAGTCACAGGAATCTAAACTGATCTGCTAGGCTCAGCTCCACCCAGGGAAAAGTCACCCAGCACAGGCTGCAAGCCCCAGGAGTGGATTTCTTCACTGGGTACACAGAGACATAGGCTGCCCCTCCCTACAGCAGCCTTTAAAATCAATTGAAATACAGTAAACATAAACCCTGAAAAAGCCTCCGGGCTGGGCTCAGTGAGTGACTCAGAAGCTAGCCCCTCAGGGAAAAGCTACTGTTTGCTGAAAGGCCTCAACTCTACCCAGAACCTAGCATCATCACAGCATCTCTAAGCTAGAGGAAACAGCCATCTCCCTCTTTTGTAATACTCAAAGCAGATCTCCCTCCCATTGAACTAGTCTGAGAGGAGGATCAAAAAATCCTGGGTAAGCAGAGCATTTTTCTGCCTGCTCATATTAACTGACTTAAGAAACCAACCAAGCCACAGCAAAATCAAACACCACAAGCAGACCAGAGACTCCAACTAGAGACAGGTTAAGGACACAAGGGAGATACAGGATCTACATTTTATTAAAATTTTTTTTCTAAAACTTTTTTTTTTTTTTTGTCGGTTGTGGGGCTTGAACTCTGGGCCTGGGCGCTGTCCCTCAGCTCTTCAGCTCAAGGCGAGAGCTCTACCACTTGAGCTACAGCGCCACTTCTGGTTTTCTGGTGGTTTTATTGGAGATAGGAGTCTCATGGTCTCTCCTGCCCGGGCTGGCTTTGAACCGCGATCCTCAGATCTCAGCCTCCTGAGTAGCTAGGATTACAGGTGTGAGCCACCAGTGCCCGGCTCTTTTTTTTAATTTTTAATATTGAATTTTTTTGAAAAAAATTTGTTTTCTATTAACTTCATTTCTTCCTCTTATACTTTTTATTTTAAGGATATAAGTATGTGCTTTTTTTTCTCTTTTTTCTTTCTTTTCTTTATTTTTTTTTGTTTAGTGCTACTGACCTTTTGATAATTTTTTTGTTTCCTTCTCATTCTTTTCACCTTTTCTTCTCTCAACCCTTAGGTGTTTATTAGATCTTATTCCCCATTGTGTACATACTTAATCCATAAATGTATTACTCAATTCAAAACCTTTTAGACTTAAATTCTTTAATAGTAGTACTACCTCTTTATATCTATATAATATTTTAAGCCTTTATTAAAGTTTCCCACATCTCCTTTTTATCCCTACCCTTATCTTATCCTATACACGTTCTTCTCTGAAGATTACGTTTTTAAATTTGCATAATTTTTAAGTATTTAAGTGTTTCACTTTTTAATTTTTAATATTTGTTTTTCTATTTTTTCTCGTCTCTTCATATCGTTCTCTTCTTTTCTTTTCTCTCTCTCTACTATCATTCTATCCAATCTATTTCCCACTTTGAGATTAGGACTTATTTAAGTTAACTCACCCTCTGCCTTTCCATATCCTTCTATCCCTATTTTTATCCACATCTCTCCCTAAACCTAATAATTTCTGGTTTGCCAAATTCTTCTTTGAGGTTTGTAATCCATTAATACATAGTTGTTTGATGTTGAATATATATATATCTGTTGAACTAGAGTATATCTGCAGACTTTGACTTAGCAACTACAGACGTTGGTTGATGCTTACCTTAAGATAGTGATCTAGCACAAAAGTGATGTTACTTTCATCCCAAATGGGCAGGGCAAGCAGGAAAAACACAAGACAAATGGCAAGTCCGGGTATCTCAACTCCAAATCATGACAATCAGTGGACAGAACAGACAATTAATAATCCAGGGGAGAGCTCCCTAAAAGCTCTACAAACATTACTGGTAAACATGGTAAATGAAAAAATTGAAAACCTGCAAAGGACTCTGTATGAGCGTAATAGGGAGAGAGAGGAGGCAAAAAAAAAGCCAATACAGGAATATCGTGAGCATGAGGAAGCTACTGAAAGATTGATACAGGAATTGCGTGAGCAGCTCAAGAGCACTCAAACAGAAATGAATAAATAACAGGCTGAAATCAGTCAAAGAGAGCTACAGGAATCCCATGAACCAGAGGAAGCTTATCAAGGAGTAATACAGGAATTGAGAGAGTAGGATGAGAATACACAAAGATGATTAAAGGCATTCATGGAATCCATAAATGGAGAACTGAAAGAACGCAAGGAGTCCAAAAAGGGAATGCTGAATGGAACCCAGCAGAAGGAATGGTAGTCCAAGGAAACCATAACCAATCAACTAAGTGATTTGAGAATAAACAGTGAACACCAAATTAAGGAAGTAAAGAAGTCTATACAAGATCTAAAGCAAAGCTCCAACAAAGACTTTGAAGCCATCAATGCCAACCAACTAGAAAGAAAAGAAAAAAAAACAAATTAGAAGTCTTGATAGTAGGTTAGAACTTGCAGAAGATTGAATCTCGGGGATTGAAGACAGCATGGATATTATAGAGAAAAAACATAACCATCCAAGACAAATCCAAGAAATATGATACATCTATTCAACATTTGGAAGACACCATCAGAAGGCCTAATCTGAGGATAATGGGTGTAGATGAGCACTTAAAAAGAGAAGTTAATGGTCTAGGAAATTTGTTTAACAGGATGCTAACAGAGAACTTCCCAAACATGAAAAAAGATAGGCCTATTCAGTTACAAGAAGTTTTAGGACTACAAATAGACCAGACAAGAATAGGACATCCCACTGTCACATTATAATCCACACTGGATAAATTCAGATCCTTAAAGCTGTCAAGAAGAAAAGATCAATCACCTATAAAGGGAAACCAAGGAGAATCACCTCAGATTTCTCAGCAAAGGCAATCAAAACAGGAAGAACCTGGAATGATGTATGCCATGCACTACAGACAAACAACTATCAATCAAGAATACAGTACCCAGCTTTGCTCTCCTTCATAACCGAAGGTAAACTAAAAACCTTTCATACCGAAGAACAACTGAAACAATATATCTCCACCAAACCAGCCCTACAAAAGATTCTTAATGATTTCCTACACAGAAAAAACCAACAAGACCACAATAAATGCCAAGAAACCACACCCAAACTGAGAATTCAAGAACCATAGGAAGAACTCAGTTGCTGCAGCCCCCAAGAAGGTGTATAAAATGGCAGAAACTCCCAAATACCTCTCAGTCCTATCTGTCAACATTAACGGACTTAACTCTCCAATTAAGCAATATAGACTACTCAGTTGGATTAAAAAGCAAGATTTTTCTATCTGTTCCCTTCAGGAGTCACATCTTGCCCATAAAAACAAGCACATTTTCAACATGAAAGCCTGGAACCAAATCTACCAACCAAACGGCCCCCATAAACAGGCAGGAGTTGCAATCTTAATATCAGATAAAATAGACTTCAAATTAAAATTAGTAAGAAGTAATAAAGAAGGTCGCTACATATTAATAATTAAGGGATCTCTCCTCCATGAGAATATTACAATTGTAAATACCTATTAAACAAACAACAGAGCACCCAAATTTATCCAAGAAACACTACTTTCCCTCAAATCCCACATAGATCCAAAGACATTAATTGTTGGGGACTTTAACACACCACTTTCCCCACTAGATAGATCAACTGGAGAAATCGCATATCTAAACAACTGTATAGATCAACAAGATTTAACAGACATCTACTGAATATTTCATCCAGCAGCATAAGAATACACGTTTTTCTCAGCACCACATGGAACATTTTCCAAAGTAGTCCACATTTTAGGCCACAAAGCAAACTTGTCCAAATTCAAAAACATTGAACTTATACATTGCCTTCTCTCAGACCACAAGGGAATAAAATTAGAACTCATGACCAAAAGCCACCAAAGAAAGTCCTGTAACACATGGAGGCTGAACAACACACAGCTGAATCACGAGTGGGTCATGGAAGAGATTAGAAAGAAAATTCAAATGTTCATGATATTCAACAAAAATGAACACACAAATTACCAGCTCCTCTGGAACACAACAAAGACAGTACTCCGGGGCAAGTTTATAGCTCTGAGTTCCTACACCAACAAATTGGAGAGATCTGAAACCAACAGTTTAATACGACATCTGAGCCTCCTTGAATAAGAGCAGCAATATAAACCGCAATGCAGTAGAAGAAAAGAAATAATTAAAATAAAATCAGAATTAAATGAATTAGAATCCACAAAAAATCATAGAAAGAATCAACAAAACAAAGAGTTGGTTCTGTGAAAAAATTAACAAAATTGACAGACCCTTAGCAAACCTTATCAGAAAAAGAAGAGAACAACCCAAATAAATAAACTCAGAGTTTAGAATAGAAACATCACCAGAGAAACAACCAAGATTCAGAGCATTATAAGGGAATACTTCTCAAAACATTATACTAATAAATTTTAGAACTTGGCAGAAATGGACCTTTTCCTAGCAAATATTGACATGCCAAAACTTAACCAAGATGAGTTAAATCATTTTAACAGCCCCATATCAAGTATTGAAGTAGAAACAGCAATTAGAGTCCTCCCATCTAAGAAAAGCCCAGGACCAGATGGTTTTACAGCAGAATTCTACAAGGCTTTCAAAGCAGAGCTCACACAAATACTCCTCCAACTCTTCAATGAAATTGAAAAAGAAAGTTCTCTACCTAACTCTTTCTATGAAGCCATCATAACCTGTCTGGTCTTCGTCCGTCCCAGGAATGATGGATGGGGGCCAAGGAAAGGTAATGCGGCTGCTCGCCTGTTACCCAGCCTCCCTTAGCCCGTGAGATAATCAGACCCAGCGGTTAGTCAAGTCAAGCAGGAAAGCTCATTTATTAACACAGAGCAGGCCCTTTTTAAAGCAAAAAAAAGCAGCTGGTGGCGTGGCAGTGGAGGAGAAGGAACCAATCACTGTCAAGGTCACACCCTATCATGCACCTAAGCTTCCACAGGCTGGTTACACACTCAACGTAAACCAAATTGAGCTCTGCCCACTCAACCCCCTCTCAGTGCCATATTTGGTGCCCAAGTGCTCTACAGATTCCCCCTTTTTTGTTGTAACTGCAGACCCACCTCCCAATTAGTTATCCTTTTCCCTCCTCTGTAAAGGTTATTTTAACCGGATTACATTGGTAAGAATAGCATTGGCCACACTGGGGGTCCGAGGTAAGTCTGGGGGGCCTGATTCACCAGACAAGGATAGGGAGGGTCCTCGTACATGATCCAAGAGCCTGTCCCAGTTACCTCACATCCCCACCTAGCACAGTAATAAACATCAGTCCCACCACAGTTAGAAATAGCCAAAGCAGTTCAATTAGTTCCTGGGCATATATAAAAGTCAGTATCTTTTAAGGTCGTTCTCTTCAGAACATGGGAGCAGCCTGGATATTGGGAGTTCTACACATGCAGCACGGTGCATCCTCGTGGGCCCCCATACTCAGGCAATTCTACTATAGACCAGAAAAACATGGAAAATAAAAAACAAACTGCAGATGTAGCAAAGTAATCCTGGGCACCTGGTGTCTTTTAAGTAAGCCAGTTCCTTGTACGTGCCTTTAAGAGAGCACAGGGGTCAAGAGGACCTTTGAGCTTTACTCTCAGCTCCCAATGGCTCCCAAATTCTCCCCCTTCTTTGTTTAAAGAAGTGAACCCGCCTCTCTTAGGTTGGTGGATTGCCTTGTCTGTCTTACCCATCATCAGGAACTTCTTCAGAGCGAAGCTGAAGGCCCTGTCTTTGGTTGGTCAGACTGACACCCCATCTTACCCGTCTCTGTCTGCGATTCCTCTCGAGGGAAATTCATTCCCTTGGAGCTTGATCTTATGTAACTGGCTGGCTAAGCTCATAAGAGTTTTGCAGTGCACGTAGAATGCAAGGAAGGCATAGCAAAACCATCAGCAAAAGCATTACCAGGACAAGCAAAGTCATTAGCAGTCCTTTAACATTAGTCAAGAATGGGATAGCAGTCTTTGCTACTTCAGAGTACAGAGGTGGGGCTTGTTCTAATCCAGCTATTTGCCTGTGGGGTTGAAAAAGATCTAAACTGAAAACATAACAAAAGGTGATTATTTAACAATAAGTTAGCAATAATGCCATTATACAAGCAATTAGTAAAAGGACAATTAAAGCAGGTAACATTAAAATAATTAGCTCCTACAGAAATATTAAACGGTCCAAACATAATGACATAGGGTGTGATCAAAGTGAAGGTCAGGCCACCAGGTCGATGGGACAGCTTCTATTGTGGTGCTACTGATGATTTCTACATTGCCAGCGCTGATCACTGCCCAAGTCACCCTTGAGGTTGATGCAGATTCTGTAAGGCCATTGCCAAGACTGGGAGGGTCAGGACAGCCAACAGCTGGAGTATTGCTATCTGCAATTGTTAGAGAACACAAGAGCTTCTTAAGGGCTGGTTGCCCTTGGGTATGGTTAATGGTTATCTTTCTTGCTTTCCTCTTTAAAACACAAGCCTCGGCCACCATAGCCATTTTTCTTTTCTTGTTGGTTAGTTTATCCTTGGACATCCTCCTGCATAGAGGAAATGGGTAAAAACTTAAGGCTCCTGGCAGGTATTCAAATGGGCGCTGTCTCCCCTATTGGAAAAAATGCATCCAAATCCCCTGCCCATAATAACTAGGGGGTCAGGTCCTCTCCATTATTGTGTCAGGGGGTCCTTTCACCTGACTTTTACTTGGGGCTTAGAGTTTAGTTGTCCTCAGTGCTTCTAAAATCTGGATTCAGTTGCCCTTTTTGAAAAATTTAAAATATTAATGGTAAACAAAGCTATGGAACTGCAAAAATATTGCCTGATGGCTTTCTGTAATTGTAATAACTTCTTGGGGCATTCTGTCTTTTAGTAGGGCAAATAAGGGCACAAGACTATCTTTAAAGACAGAAACCCATGGCAACATCCCATTGATTTCCCCTAAAAGACTCTGAAGTTGGATTAAGGTTAGAGAGGCTGGAATATTCAGCAAAGGCTTAAGAGGGCTGACCTGAGTCAAGGTAAGGTGGGACCCGAGCATTTTAAAAGGAGGTAGCTTTTGAATTTTGTTGAGGGCTATGGTAAAATCCCCCTTTTTCAATATGGCAAGAACCTGGGCCAGAAGCCACTCAAGGTGTCTGGGGTCTTGTTGCCACAGAATTATGTTATCCTTGTAGGCATAAGCAATGGAGGTATCTAAACCCAGCCCGGGCCCTAAAAGTGTAGCCATGTATTGTTGGCAAAAGGTCGGACTATTGGCCATTCCCTGTGGCAACAAAATCCGTTCAAACCTACAATCAGGCTGGGAAAATTAGTAGAAGGAATGGAGAAAGAAAACTTCTCACAGTCACCTGGATGCATGTTTCAGTGTGTTCTCTATCAAATTTGACCCATTCTTTTTCCTTCTCAATTCCCAAGTCCTACTTTACTCCTTTTACTCCTGATGTTGCATCCTCCTCCTTCTTCTGTGAGATAGCATTACACATACTAAGAGTTTCACTTACCCTGAGAGACCATTTAGCCTCAGCTGGTATCTTTTCCTTTCAAGACCCAACTTGGGAGCCAGATGTCCGGTCTTCGTCCATCCCACAAAAGATGGACGGGGTCCGAGGAAAGATAACGCGGATATTCGCACGTTCCTCAGCCTCCCTTAGCCAGGGAGACAATGAGACCCAGCGGGGAGCCAAGTCAAGCTGGAAAACTCATTTATTAACACAGAGAAAACCCTTTTTAAAGCAAAAAAAAAAATAGCAGCCAGTGGCATGGCAGTGGAGGAGAAGGAACCTATCACTGTCAAGGTCACACCCTATCATACACCTAAGCTTCCTCGGGCTGGTTATGCACTGAAAGTAAAGCAAATTGGGCTCTGCCCACTCAACTGACTGTCAGTGCCATCTTTGCTGCCCATGTGCTTTACAATAACCCTCATCCCAAAACCAGGCAGGGACTCATCAAAGAAAGAGTACTGTAGATCCATTTCTTTTTTTTTTTTTTTTGTAGACCCATTTCTTTGGTGAATATTTATGCAAAATTTCTCAACAAAATTTTGGCCAATCGATTTCAACAATTCATTCAAAAAATCATACACCACGATCAAACAGGATTCATTTCAGGGATGCAAAGCTGGTTCAATATACGAAAATCAATTAATATAATTTATCACATCAACAGGAGCAAGGATAAGAACCACATGGGTATTTCAATAGATGCAGAAAAAGCATTGGACAAGATCAAACACCCTTTTATGATTAAGGTTCTCAGAAAATTAGGAATCCATGGAACATTCCAAAATACAATAAAGGATGTATAAGACAAACCTGCAGCAAGCATTATACTTAATGGTGAAAAACTAAAGTAATTTCCTCTTAATACAGGAAGGGGACAAGGTTGTCCATTGTCTCCAGTGCTCTTCAAGCTAGTATTGAATGCTTAGCTACAGCAATAAGACAAGATGCAAACATAAAGTGGATTGAGATGGGGAAAGAAGAAGTAAAACTCCCCTCTTTGCAGATGACATGATCTTGTACTTAAAGAATCCCACAAACTCCACTCCCAAATTACTCAAGCTGATTCAAAACTTTGGCAAAGTAGCAGGGTATAAAATTAACCCTCAAGAATGGATGGCTTTTCTATAGGACAACAATGAGAAAAGTGTGGCTGAAATTAGGAAAACAACTCCATTCCTAATAGCCCCACAAAAATAAAATACCGACAGAGAGTTAGGTCAGAGAGGGCAGCCGCCGCAGTGGCAGCAGCAGTGGCAGCGGCAGTTTCCCCTGCCATACCAGAATCACAAAGAGTCCAGGACGAAGGAGCCAGACGTGGCGGGCGAGCGGTTCTACTCAACACCAGCAAGAACTGACAAGGAGCAGACATCTTCATCCTGCAGTTCGCAGACCAGGGACGACCCAGGAACCAAGACTCAACATGAGTAGAAGCCTGACCTCCTCACTCCTTCTCAGGGAGTAGAGGAGGGAAGAACACCCCTCCCCCCCAGTACCGGAGATCTCCATCTTGGATACTGACAAAGCTCAGCGGAGCCGCTAGCTACAACTCAGGCCCTGGAATAAATATAGAGTCATCTAGCAGGTCACAAGAGCCTAATCTGACCTGTCAGACTCAGCTCCACCCAGAGAAAAGTCACCCAGCTCGGGCGCCAGCC
The DNA here is from genome assembly GCF_019054845.1 of Dipodomys spectabilis. NCBI lineage: Eukaryota > Metazoa > Chordata > Mammalia > Rodentia > Heteromyidae > Dipodomys > Dipodomys spectabilis. The sequence continues at coordinate 2,268,445 of NW_024870956.1, forward strand.
CCAGGAGTGGCTTTCTTCACAGGGTAATCAGAGCCAGAGGTTGCCCCTCCCTTTAGCAGCATCGACAATCAACTGAAATTCAGTAAGCAGAAACCCTGAGAGTGACTCCAGGCTGGGCTCTGTGAGTTTCTCACATACCAGCCCCTGGGAAAAACTACTCTTTGCTGAAAGGCCTCAACTGTACCCAGAACCTAGCCTCATCACAGCATCTCCAAACTCGAGGAAAAAGCCATTTCCTCTGATTGAACTAACCTGGGAGGAGGATCGCAGAGCATTTTTCTGCCTGTTCAAAGAAACTGACTTAAGTAACCAACCAAGCCACAGGAACACAAGCAGACCAGAGACTCCAACAAGAGGCTGGTTACAGACACAAGGTAGACACAGGATTTTTCCCACCCGTCCCAAAAAAATCAAAGAACTTTTTTTTTTGTACCTTTTATAAAAATTTTTTTTCTAAAAATTTTTTTTAATCTTTAATTTTTAACTTTTTTGAAAAAAATTATTTTCTGGTAATTTTTTTTTCCTCTGACAATTTGATTTTAGGGGTATAAGTGTGTGTGCATTTTTCTTCCTTTTTTTGTTTTTTGTTTCGTTTTGTTTTTTGTTTAGCTCTACTGAACTTCTGATCTTTTTTCTTTCTTTCTTATCTTTTTCACCTGTTCTTCTCTTTCATTCTTTATGTGACTTAATTGCTGCTCTGCACATCCTCAGATACAGCCATAGTAGATTATTAGACCTTATCCCCCATTGTGTACACACTTAATCCACAAATTTATTATTCAATTCAAAACCTCCTAGACTTAAATTCCTTAATAGCACCACTACCTCTTTATACCTATATAATATTTTAAGTATTTTTATTTTTAAATTTTTCACATCTCCTTTATTCCCCTCCCCTTCTCTCATTATATTCATGTTCTTCTCTGAATAGTTTGTTTTCAATTTGTATAATATTTTTAATTTTTACCTTTCTATTTTTTCTGGAATCTTTTTGTTCCCATTCTCTTTCTTCTTTTTTTTTCTCTCTACTTTCATCCTATCCAACCTATTTCCTGCTTTGAGATTAGGAATTAGTTAACACTCCCTGTGCCTTCCCACATCACTCTATTCCTATTTTTTACCCACATCTCTTCCTAAACCAAATAATTTCTGGCTTACCAAATTCTTCTTTGCAGTTCGTAGCCCATTAATATATAGTTGTTTGATGTTGAATAGATGTATCTGTTGAACTAGATTGTATCTGCAGACTATTGACTGTACAAATACAGACTTTGGTTGATGCTTGCCTTAAGATAGTGTTCTAGAACAAAACTGGTGTTAATTTCATCCTAAATGGGCAGAGTAAACAGGAAAAACACAAGAAAAATGGCAAGTCCGGGTATCTCAATTCCCACTCATGATAACCAGGGGACAGAACAGATAATGAATAATCCAAAGGAGAGTTCCCAAATAGCTCTACAAACACTGCTGGCAAACATGATAAATGAAAAGATTGAAATCATACAAACGACTCTGTATGAGCGTGATAGGGAGAAAGAGGAGGCAATCCAAAGTTTATACAGGAATTTCATAAGCGTGAGGAAGCTACTCAAAAACTTATACAGAATTTGCGTGAGCAGCTTGAGAATACTCAAAGAGAAAGGCAGGAATTGCATGAGCAGGCTGAGAACACTCAAAGAGAACTACAGGAATCGCACAAAGGAGAGGAAGCTAATCAAAGAGTAATACAGGAATTGAGAGATCAGGATGAAAATACACAAAGATCACTAAAGGCATTCATGGAATCCATTAACAAAGAGCGGAAGGAAGTCAGGGAGACCACAAAGAGAATGCTGAATGGAAACCAACAGAAGGAATGGGAGTCCAAGGAAACCATAAACAATCAACTAAGTAATTTGAGAATACACACTGAAGACCAAATTAAGGAAGTAAAGAAGTTCATACCAAATCTAAAACAAAGCTTCAACAAAGAATTTGAAGCCAACAAAGCTGACCAACTAGAAGGAAAAGCAATAAAAAACAAAGTAGAAAGTCTTGACAGCAAGTTAGACCATGCAGAAGATCGAATCTCGGGGATTGAAGACAGCCTAGACTTTATAGACAAAGTACATACAACCATCCAAGACAAGTATAAGAAATATGATAGATCTATCCAACATTTGGAAGACACCATCAGAAGGTCTAGGGTGTAGAGGAGAGTATAGAGGAGCACCTAGAAAAAGAAGTTAATGGTCTAGGAAATTTGTTTAACAGGATCCTAGCAGAGAACTTCCCAAACATGCAAAAAGACAGGCCTATTAAAATACAAGAAGCTTTTAGAACTCCAAATAGACCAGACCAGAATAGGACATCCCACTGTCACATTATAATCCACACAGGATCAACTCAGACCAAGGAAAAGATCCTTAAAGCTGTCAAGGAGAAAAGATTAATCACCTATAAAGGGAAACCAATTAGAATCACCTCAGATATCTCAGCAGAGACAATCAAAGCAAGAAGAGCCTGGAACGATGTATGCCATGCCCTAAAAACAAACAACTATCAACCAAGAATACTGTACCCAGCTAAACTCTCCTTCATAACTGAAGGCCAAATAAAAACCTTCCATAGCAAAGAACTGATACAATACATCTCCACCAAAACGGTCCTACAAATATTCTTAAAGACGTCCTACACATAGAAAACCAACAAGACCACAATAAAGGACAAGAAACTGCACCCAAACTGAGAATCCAAGAACCATAGGAAGAACCCAGTTTTCACATCCCCCAAGAAGGTGGATAACATGGCAGGAACTCCCAAATACCTCTCAGTCCTATATCTTTACATTAAAGGAATTAACTCTCCAATTAAGGGACATAGACTGTATAGTTGGATTAAAAATCAAGATCCTTCTATCTGCTGCCTTAAGGAGTCACATCTTACCCATAAAAACAAACACATTTTCAATGTTAAAGGCTGGAACAAAATCTACCAAGCAAATGGCCCCATAAACAGGCGGGAGTTGGAATCCTCACATCAGATAAAATAGACTTCAAATTAAAATTTGTGAGAAGATATAAAGAAGGTCGCTACATACTAATTAAGGGATCCCCCTTTCAGGAGGATATTACAATTCTAAATATCTATTCTCCAAACAACAGAGCACCCAAATTTATCCAAGAAACACTACTTTCCCTCAAATCCCACATAGATCAACAGACATTAATTGTTGAGGATTTTAACACACTACTCTCCCCACTACAGAGATCAACTTGGCACAAACGCAACAGAGAAACCGCAGATCTAAACAACTGCATAGATAAACAAGATTTAACAGACATCTACTGAACATTTCACCCAGCAGCATCAGAATACACGTTTTTCTCAGGAGCACATGGAACATTTTCTAAAATACCACATATTAGGCCACAAAGCAAACCTGTCCAAATTCAGAAACCTTGAAGTTATACCTTGCATTCTGTCAGACTCCAAGGGAATAAAATTAGAACTCAACACCAAAAGCCAAAAAAGAAAGTACGGTAACACATGGAGGCTGAATCACGAGTGGGTCAAGGAAGAGATTAGAAAGAAATACAAATGTTCATGCTATTCAACAAAAATGAGCACACATATTACCAGCTTCTCTGTGACACAGGAAAGGCAGTACTCAGAGGCAAGTTTATAGCTCTGAGTTCCTACACCAACAAATTGGAGAGATCTGAAACGAACAATTTAATGGCACATCTGAACCTCCTTGAAAAAAAAAAGCAGCAAGATAAACTCCAATCCAGTAGATGGAAAGAAATAATTAAAATTAAATCAGAATTAAATGAATTGGAATCCAAAAATCTATAGAAAGAATCAACAAAACAAAGAGTTGGTTCTTCGAAAAAATTAACAAAATTGTCAGACCCTTAGCAAATCTTATCAGAAAAAGAAGAGAACACACCCAAATAAATAAACTCAGAGAGGAGAATGGAAACATCATCACGGAAACAACCAAGATTCAAAATATTTTAAGGGAATACTTCTCAAACTTTATGCTAATAAGTTTGAGTACTTGGCAGAAATGGACCTTTTCCTAGCAAATATTGACATGCTGAAACTAAACCAAGATGAGTTAAATAATCTTAACAGGTCCATATCAAGCATTGAAATAGAAACAGCAATAAGAGACCTCCCAGCTAAGAAAAGTCCAGGACCAGATGATTTTACAGCGGAATTCTACAAGGACTTCAAAGCTGAGCTCACAAAAATACTCCTCCAACTCTTCAATGAAATTGAAAGAGAAAGTTCCCTACGGAACACATTCTATGAAGCCATCATAACCCTCATCACAAAACCAGGCAGGGACTCATCAAAGAAAGAGAACTATAGACCCATTCCTTTGATGAACATTGATGTAAATCTTCTCAACAAAATTTTGGCCAATCGACTTCAACAATTCCTCCAAAAATGATACACATTGATCAAACAGGATTCATTTCAGGGATGCAAAGCTGGTTCAAAATACGGAAATCAATTAATATTATTCATCATATCAATAGGAACAAGAATAAGAACCATATGGTTATCTCAATAGATGCAGAAAAATCATTAGAAAAGATCCAACACCCCTTCATGATGAAGGTTTTGGAAAAATTAGGAATGCTTGGAACATTCCTCAATACAATGAAGGCTGTATATGACAAACCTACAGTCAGCATTATACTTAATTTTGAAAAATTAAAGCCATTCCCTCTTAACTCAGGAACAAGACCAGGATGTGCACTCTCTCCACTTCTCTTCAACCTAGTGTTAGAATGCCTAGCTACAGCAATAAAACAAGATGCAGACATAAAGGGGATCCAAATAGGGAAAGAAGAAATAAAACTCTCCTTCTTTGCAGATGACATGATCTTGTACTTAAAGAATCCCAAGACTCCACTCCCAAATTACTCAAGCTGATTCAAAAGTTTGGCAAAGTAGCAGGGTATAAAATTAACCCCCAAAAAGCAATGGCTTTTCTGTATGCCAACAATGAGAAAAGTGGGGCTGAAACTAAGAAAGCAACTCCATTTGTAATAGTCCCACCAAAAATAAAATACGAATTAACTTAACCAAAGAAGTGAAGGACCTCTATGATGGAAACTTTAAAAACTTGAAAAAGGAAATCACAATAGAACTTAGAAAATGGGAAAAACTCCCATGCTCCTGAATTGGAAAGATTAACATCGTGAAAATGGCAATACTTTCCAAGGCTATCTACAAATTCAATGTGATACCTATCAAAATTCCAACCTCATTCTTCAAGGAAATAGAAGAGACAATCCAAAATTCATATGGAACCATAAATGATCCCTAATAGAAAAAGCGCTCCTCAACGGAAAGAACACTGCTGGAGGAATATCAATATTAAATTTCAAACTCTCCTATAAAGCCATAGTAATCAAAACAGATTGGTACTAACATAAGAACAGACCTTAGGACCAATGGAATAGAATAAAAAACCCACAAATGAAGCTACAGACCTATAGCTATCTAATCTTTGATAAGGGAGCTAAAAAATAGAATGGAAGAAAGACAGCCTCTTCAGTAAATGGTGCTGCCAAAATTGGTTAAATACTTGTAGAAAACTAAGGCTAGACCCTTATATATCACCTTGCACCAGAATCATCTCCAAATGGAGCAAAGACCTCGGAGTCAAAGCAGACACTCTGAAAACATTACAGGATGGAATAGGAGAAACCCTAGGTCTCCTTGGAGCAGGCCGAAATTTTCTTAATAGAGGCTCGGAAACACAACAAATCAAAGGAAGGTTGGACAAATGTGATTGCATGAAGTTGCAGAGCTTCTGCATGGCAAAGGACGTAGTTAGCAAGATCAAATGAAAGCCCACAGATTGGGAGAAGATCTTCACTAGCCATACAACGGACAAGAATCTCATATCTAAAATATACGTGGAACTCAAAAAATTAAATCCCCCAACCACAAATCCTCAAAGAAACAACTGCCCAATAAATAAGTGGGCTAATGTCTTAAAGAGAAACTTCTCTGAAGAAGAAAGAAGGATGGCCAATAGACATATGAAGAAATGCTCAACCTCCCTAGCCATAAAAGAATTGGAAATCAAAACAACATTGAGATACCACCTCACCCCAGTTAGAATGGCTAAAATCAAGAACTCTAACAACAACAGATGCTGGAGGGGATGTGGACAGAAGGAAACCTTACTTCATTGTTGGTGGGAGTGTAAACTTGTTCAATCACTTTGGAAAGTAGTATGGAGGTTCCTCAAAAGACTCCACATAGAGATCCCCTATGACCCAGCAGTCCCAAATATTTTAAGGGAATACTTCTCAAACTTTATGCTAATAATTTTGAGAACTTGTGCTGGTAGCTACCAGCACAACTATGTTTATTGCAGCATTATTTACCATAGTGAAGATCTGGAACCAACCCAAATACCCCTCAGTAGATGAATGGATCAAGAAAATATGGGATATATACACAACGGAATTCTATGCCTCCATCAGAAAGAATGACATTGCCCCATTTGTTAGGAAATGGAAAGACTTAGAAAAAATTATATTAAGTGAAGTAAGCCAAACCCAAAGAAACATAGGTCCCATGATTTCCCTTATTTGCAATATATAGTATATGTATGAGTCAAGCAGAAAAGGTCAGATAAGGTGATGTTCAGAAAATGAACAGTAAGAAATGTATTTAAATGTTTTTTCTCTTTCATGCATTTGTTTCTAACGTATTCATAAAATTATTTCTTTGTTGCTTTGTCTGTCCCTCCCCCACAATATAACCCCTGCTTTAACTATATTTGATGTCTGTATAATTTGTGGAGGGGAAGGGGAAAAACAAGTCGTTTAAATAAGGATATAGGTGCACCTGTTCCAACAATGAGAAGTATTCGTTTTCATGACAAAAACGAACTTTACAACTTGGAGGAGGAGAATTGGGTGGGGGAGGATGGATGGGAAGGGATTGGAAGGGTAAAAAAAGGAGGAGGCTACAATGCTTGATAAGAAATGTACTCACTATCTTGCCCATGTAATTGTAACCCCTCTGTACAGTATTTTCACAATAAAAAAAATATGAAAGTAGAAGAAAAAAATAAAATAAAATAAAATACCTAGGAATTAACCAAAGAAGTGAAGGACCTCTATGATAAAAACTTTAAAAACTTGAAAAAGGTAATTAAAACAGAACTTAGAAAGTGGCAAAAACTCGCATACACCTGGATTGGAAAGATCAAAAGCCTGAAAATGACAATAATTCCCAAGGCTATCTACAAATTCAATGCAATACCTATCAATGTTCCATCCTCATTCTTCAAGAAAATAGAAGAGGCAATCCAAAAATTCATATGGAACAATAAAAGACCTCGAATAGCTAAAACTGTCCTCAACAGAAAGAACGGTGCTGAAGGAATATCAATACCAATTTTCAAAGACTACGACAAAGCCATAGTAATCAAAACAGTTTGGTACTAACACAAGAACAGACCTCAGGGCCAATGGAATAGAAATGAAAACCCAGAAATGAACGTACAGACCTATAGCCATCTAATGTTCAATAAGGGAGCTAAAAAAAATAGAATGGAAGAAAGACAGCCTCTTCAGTAAATGGTGCTGCCAAAATTGGTTAACTAATTGCAGAAAATTAAGCTAGATCCTTATGTATCACCCTGCACCAGAATCAACACCAAATGGAGTGATGACCTCGGAGTCAAAGCAGACACTCTGAAAAAATTACAGGATGGAATAGGAGAAACCGTAGGTCTCCTTTGGAGCAGGCTGAAATTTTCTTAAGTTGCAGAGCTTCTACATGGCAAAGGACATAGCTAGCAAGATCAATTGAAAGCAGACAGATTGGGAGAAGATCTTCACTAGCCATACAACAGACAAGGGTCTCATATCTAAAATACACCTGGAACTCAAAAAATTAAATCCCCCAACAACAACTCCTCAAAGAAACAACTGCCCAATAAATAAGTGAGCTAAAGACTTAAAGAGAAACTTCTCTGAAGAAGAAAGAAGGATGACCAATAGACACATGAAGAAATGCTCAACCTCCCTAGCCATAAAAAAAATGCAAATCAAAACAACATTGAGATACCACCTCAACCCAGTTAGAATGGCTATAATCAAGAACTCTAATAGCAACAGATGCTGGAGGGGATGTGGCCAGAAGGGACCCTTACTACATTGTTGGTGGGAGTGATAATTTGTTCAACCACTTTGGAAAGTAGTATGGAGGTTCCTCAAAAGACTATACATAGAGCTTCCCTATGTCCCAGCAATCCCACTTTTGGGAATTTACCCAAATGATCACAAACAAGGCCACACTAAAGCTCCCAGTACAAGTATGTTTATTGCAGCAGCATTTGCCATAGCTAAGATATGGAACCAACCCAGATGCCCCTCTGTAGATGAATGGATCTAGAAAATGTGGTAAATATACACAATGGAATTCTATGCCTCTATCAGAAAGAATGACATTGCCCCATTTGTTAGGAAATGAAAAGAATTGGAAAAATTATATTAAGTGAAGTAAGCCAGGCCTAAAGAAACTTAGGTTCCATGGTTTCCATTATTTGCAAAATCTAGTATATGTCTAAGTCAAGCAGAAAAAGTCAGGTAAGTTGATGTCAGAGAAATGAACCCTATGTTATATATTCAAATGCTTTTTTCTTTCAGGTGATTGTTTCTAACACATTTATAAGTGTTTTTTATTGCTTTTTATGTCCCTCCCCCATGGTATAACCCCTGTTTCACTGTATTTTAGGTTGGTATAATTTGTGGAGGAGAAGCAAAAAAACAAATAGTTTAAGTAGGATACAGGTGGATCCATTGAAACAATGAGATATACAAGACGTTATGTGCAAAAACGAACTTCACCTCTTTGGTGGGGGGGAGGAGGATTGAGAGGGGGTAGGGGAAGGATGGGAAGGGATGGAAAGGGGAAACAAAGAAGAGGAACAATGCTTGATAAGAAATATATTCATTATCTTGCCCATGTAATTGTAACTCCTCTGTATGGTATTTTCACAGTAAGAAAAAATTCAAAAATGAAATAAAATAAATAAATGCTTGAAGACCTTAAAAAAAGAAATTGTAACTCCCCTGCAGGTATTTTCACAATAAAAAAATTAGTAATAATATTTTTAAAAAAAAGAAAAAGAAAAACAAGAAAATTATTCCAGGGCTGAGAAGGTGGCTCAGTGGTAGACTGCTTGTGTTGCATGCATGAGGCCCTGGGTTCAATTCCTCAGCACCATATAACCAAAAAGAAAAAAGGCAGAAGTGGCACTGTGGCTGAAATTATAGTGTGCTAGCCTTGAGCTGAAGAGCTGAGGGACAGAACCCAGGCCCAGATTTCAGGTCCCAAAACCGGACCGCCTCAATAAAAGATTCCAAGGCTGGTTTGCTCTAAGACTATATTTCTTTCCTTGTCTAGTTTTCATGTTCTTAGAAATTAAAATTCCGAAAATTGAATGGATGTTGGCATTCAGGAACATCTTCATAGACACTAATATTGGAAGCCCTTAAGTGGAATTGCTTTATTTCATTTGTTATTTTCCCAAATAAATCACTATGATTGTGTATTTTGTTTCTTTTCACTGTTACTGGCTCTTATGTTGAGAATACTTTTTTCCTAGCAAAGTAGAGAAAAGCAATTTGATTGAGCAAGTAGCATTTGGCTTTCATAAAATGTAGATGCATATATTTGTGTCTTCTGTCATTTCTAAAATTTCTTCCAGAAAAAGTTATTAATTACTCATAAAAGATACCTAATTTCAAGGTATTCCAGTTATTGCATACACTTTTTGATTGAGTTATCTCTGTATGAACTCAAAATAAACAGAAATCACATCTTCGTTTTAAAAACTGTAGTTTACAAAGAGTTTTTAGCCAACACCAAAATATTTCTAAGTATTCTGCATTTTGTGTGAAGTATTTTTAACAATAGATTTTTTGTTGACATGTAATTCATATGCAATATATTATCTCCTTTTATTGTATACATTTTAGTGGTTTGGAAGCGAATTGTACAATCATGGGTTTTTCAAGCCTAATTTTCACAAACTTGCATTTCTTCAAATAGAAAATCTGTAAACTTTAGAACAGACATTAAAATAGATATAAAATTCAGTTACAGGTATTTGTCCAGCATACATCCTCTATAGCGTGTCTTTTCAAAATTTGTGTTTGCAGATTATTTCTAGGGTCTAACATATACTGTTCCAGTGTACTGTCAATGAACTACATTACTTGTGCAAACAAGTTTTTTACTTCTCTATACATCCATACAAGTGTAATGCATGGATCCTATACAATTCTCTTTGACCTTTTGAAGACTTGAAAACTTTCTTGCTAAAATGATTGCAGTATTATAGAAATCGATCTGCTATGTGGAGTATAGCAATTTCTCCACAAATGCTTTAATATATTTTGTGTCATCTTCTTATATAATGGTCACGCTACTCACTTTTCTTTTTCTTTTTTCTTAGATACTAAAGAGGAGCTCATTTCATATGTTTCTCCTATTGACTGTTAATTTACATATGTTCTTTAAAGACATATCATATTCACAAATAATTTATATAGAATTAGAAGATATAACAATACTTAAGTCTCAGGATCATTGTAGCATTAAAATTGTAGCATTAACAAATATATGCCCTCTATCTGTTGCATATATTTACACTTCTGTTTTACTGTCCTTTTTTGAAATATGAAAGGTTATCAGTTGATGTTATCTAGTTTATTCTTGCTTGTCTTTAGCGACTAATGAGCCTCCTGAGCATCTAGGATTACAGGCATGACCGATTGGTGCATGTTTGTCTTTCAATATTTTAAGTGTCTTCCTCTTTCTTTTGAATTCAAATATTGTCCTTTCAGGAATTCCGCAAATTCTCAGACTGTTGTTCTCCAACTGTCAAGATGATAAGCATCTGTTTGATGAGTAATTGTCCTTTTTATTGTGTTTGACATATTTTTAATGATATCTATTGTTTTATCCTTCCTAATTATTGCATATTATGATTAGAATATTTAATATATAGACTATAGCTTTGCCTCAAAAGAGATGGTAGAAGTCATGTCAAAAGAATGGTTTAAGGAAGTGGTGCCATAGCTCAATTGGTAGAGCACTTACCTTGAGCTGAAGAGCTGAGGGACAGAGCTCAAGCACAGAGATCAAGCCCCATGACTGACAAAAAAAAAAAAGAATGTTTGAAAATATTCTTTTTTTTTTTATTGTGAACATAATGTACAGACGGGTTACAATTACATGGGCAAGACAAGGAGTACATTTCCTATCAAGCATTGTAGCCTCCTCCTTTGTTTACTCTTCACATCCCTTCCCAACCTCCCCCCGACCCCCACCCAATCCTCCACCCCCACCAAGGTTGTAAAGTTCATTTTCGACATGACAACTTGTACTTCTCATTGCTGCAACGGGTCCACCTGTATCCTCATTTAAACAAATTATACCGACATCAAATACAGTTAAAGCAGGGGTTATACTGTGGGGGAGGGACATACAAAGCAACAAAGAAATAATCTTATAAATACGTTAGAAACAAATGCATGAAAGGAAAAAAAAAACATTTAAATACACATCTTAGGGTTCATTTTCCTAACATCACCTAATCAGACCTTTTCTGCTTGACTCATACATATAATTGATATTGCAAATAAGGGAACCATGGGACCTATGTTTCTTTGGGCTTGGCTTACTTCACTTAATATAATTTTTTCCAAGTCTTTCCATTTCCTAACAAGTGGGGCAATGTCATTCTTCCTGATGGAGGCATAGAATTCCATTGTGTATATATACCACATTTTCTTGATCCATTCTTCTACTGAGAGGCACCTGGGCTGGTTCCATACCTTAACTATGGTAAATAATGCTGCAATAAACATAGTTTTGCTGGTAGCTTTAGTGTGGTCTTGTTTGTAAACATTTGGGTAAATGCCCAAAAGTGGGATTGCTGGGTCATAGGGGAGCTCTATGTGAAATCTTTTCAGGAACCTCCATACCACTTTCCAAAGTGGTTGAACAAGTTTACACTACCACAAACAATGCAGTAGGTTTCCCTATCCACATCTCCTCCTGCATCTGATGTTATTAGAGTTCTTGATTCTAGCCATTCTAACTGGGATGTGGTGGTATCTCAATGTTGTTTGATTTGCATTTCTTTTATGGCTAGGGAGGTTGAGCATTTCTTCATGTGTCTATTGGTCATCCTTCTTTCTTCTTCAGAGAAGTTTCTCTTTAAGTCTTTAGCCTACTTATTTATTGGGCAGTTGTATCTTTGAGGATTTGTTGTTGGGGGATTTAATTTTTTGAGTTCCTTGTATATTTTAGTGCACAAACTACTGATTCAAGGATGAGATCGATAGCATACCATGACTCTTCCTAGGTCCAGAACTGAGTAGCTTATGATCTCCTGCCATTCCCTCCTCATAGCGGGGGCTGAATTCAAGATTCAGGCCTGGAAAAGATACACCTTATATACATTTTAAAAGTAGGATTTATACTTCCATACAGATGTTCAGTCCATATTGTGTTTGGTGTAGTTATTCATTTTATTTCTTGTTTTATTCATTTATTTACCATTTATTTTATTGACTCTGATGACACCTATACCATTTATTAAATTGTTTACATCCTATCATATAGCATCTAGATTTTCGATGTGTTCTCCATCATGCTTGGCAGTGCTAGGATCTGAACTCAGGGCCTAGCAGGCCCAATTCAAGAATGGGTGAGTTTGATCATGTCAGCCTCTTGCCAATGAAGCTGTGAGGGGGTTCCCACATGATGAGATTGACCCCCATGTTTGGCCAAAACAACGATATATGGATAGGCAGACAGTGCTATACAAATAAATATACATTAGTAAAGAGTGCCAGAGCCGTCTATCTATGATAGAATGACACCTACTATGTTCCTACCAACTCTTAGGTATTTATTATACTGCCAGTGAAGGAACATTATTCGTATCATGCTTAATAAACTATTAATTAAGATCAATCAGCATTCTAAGATTATTGCATCCAATTTTAGACTAGACCAAGGCACGAAGTACTTTTTTAACCAGTATTCCTATGCATAGGAACGAGTCTCTTGTGATCTTCTGCCATTGGTGTCAGGACTGAGATTTGAAACTAGGGTCTATGTTGACAGGTTGGCCTATGGCTTCCCTGAGAGCCCACCAGCCAACAGCAATGGCAGGTCAGGTCCACTTTACAGCCGTGTCATTCAGTCCCAGGATGGTCACTGTGTAAAGAAAAAAAATAATAAAAACCCAGGCCTCTGCAGCTCACCACTTTTTTGTGTTTTCTAGCTTTTTCTTTTCTTCCTGACAGCCCCCTGGGCCTAGGATCTCAGGATCAGAGACTGCATCCCAGCTTAGGGAGATCCAAGCAGAGGCAGTTTTCATGAACTGATTTCAAGCTCCATGGTTGGCCAATAAATAAATAATTTAACAAAATTAAAAACTAAAGCTCCCTGGTTTGGAATTTCTGCCAGGTTTATTTCCTGGCCTGGGATTTGAACTCGGGTTCTTGGTAAATCTGTAGCAATGTGAGGGAAGAGTTACCACTAGTTGAGTTCAAACCCCATGCCAACCAAAAATGAAAAATTAAGTCACTGATATTGGCAGGGGGAGCTAGTTTTCAAGATGGGAGGGAAGGGATGGTAATGGGAATACAAAGGAGGAGGCAACAATGCTCAATAGGAAATGTACTCATTTCCTTGCTCATGTAACTGTGACCCCTCTGTACAACATTTTTACAATAAAAAATACAAAAAAAGAAATATATTAGTTTTCAGAGAAGCACTTTGGGGGGTACGGGAAGGAAATATGAATAGCTGTACAAAATTCTATGCTACCTATTTTTAATTTTCAGTATGGAACTGAATAAACATAACTGCTACCATTAAAAAAATTAAGTCACTGTCTTGGAACTTGGGCCAGTATTTCTGCCATTGCTAGGATTTGAGCTCACCATCCAGGTAACTCTTTTGCAAGGCAAAGCTCACTATCCTTGAGGTAAAGGAATTCAGGCTAGAGTTCCCAGGGCCTGAATGAAGGCCCTGCAATGGAAAAACAACATTTCTATACATGTGTAATGAATGTATGATATATACTTACATATGTATGTTAATTTCATATTATGATTTTTATTATTGATTTTGTATTTTATTTTTATTTGATTCATTTATTTATTGATTATTGTATTTAGTATTATTATACACATAATATTTATTACATTTTGCACAGCTCTTATAAAATTATACACAATAATTTAGGACATTGACTCACTTTTCACTAATATTTTATTAAGAGTTGAAATATAATGCATAATTAAATGGAGCCATTTGTCACAGTCTTCACATGTTTAGATTCTCTCCCAAATATGAGCTTTTTCTTTTTTTTTTTTTTTGGTCTTTTTTCTTTTTCTTTTTATTGTGAAAATACTGTAGAGAGGGGTTACAATTACATGGGCAAGATAATGAGTACATTTCTTATCAAGCATTGTAGCCTCCTCCTTTATTTCCCCTACCCATCCCTTCCCATTCTCCCTGAGTTTTTTCTTAGCTTTGCACATCATCTTATAGAGATTTCTTTAGATGATTTATACTCAGAAGCCTTTTCCTGAGGATAGGCAAATTGAAGGATAAAATTTTAAGGGTGGGGCTAGAAATGTGGCTTAGTGGTAAAGAGCTCGCTCCCTCAGCATGCAAGAATGCCCGGGTTTGAATCCTCACTGACACATACTCAGGAAAAGCCAGAAGCTGTGGAGTGGTTCAAGTGGCTAACCCTAAGAAAAAGAAACACAGAGATCGTACCAAGGTCCTAAGATCAAGCCCCAGGACTGACAAAAACAATAGGCCAGATGCCAGTGCTCACACCTGGAACGCTAGCTTCTCAGTAGGCTGAGAGCTGAAGACTACAGTTCAAAGACAGCCTAGGCAAACCCTGTTAGACTGTTATCTCCAGTGAACCACCAAAAGACCCCACCTGGCGATGTGGCTCTAGTGGTAGAGTGTTCACCTTGAGTTGACGGGCCCAGGGACAGTGCCCAGGGTTGAGTACAAGACACATAACTGGAAAAGAAGTGAGGATTAATCAAAGTACTTTCCTATTTGCTAATTAGGAGAACATTCTCTGGAAAATGAACACTGATGTACACCAGAATTGGAGTTAGAGCTCCAGGTTCAAATGTAGCAGATTTATATTCCCAGCCTCTTAGACTCTAGCATTGTAACCTTGTGTCCTACATGGTTCTTAAAGGTCCATTGTTGAAAGGCTTAATATGCTTCCCGAACCCTATGTGATAAGCAGTTGACTTGTATTGTCAAAGTCATTACATTTCTGAACCAAGCCCTAGCTCAAGAGGCTGAGGTCTCAGGATCACAGGGTGAAGCCAGCCAGGGCAGAAAAGTCTATGACACTCTGACTTCCACTTCTGAAAGGTCAGATGTTCAAGAGCTTCCTGTGTTTCCCTTGATGATGAGAAGCTACTTGCACTCTAAATGTTCTTAGTATTCTCGAGCTATAGAAGCAGGAAAGAAACATTATTGAACCATCCTGGGTTCAAATGAAGTTATCAGGATCCAAGCCCTAGAACTGTTTGCAGAAAAACTCCAGTGTAACACTGTAATTGAAGGACATAAAATGGTTGCAAAAGCCAGGCTAGGTGCAGAAACGTAGGCCTACAGGATTAGGAGGCAGAATGTACACACTCAACAGGGAAGTCAGCTGCAAAAGCCAGCAATGGGAGGAACCCTGAAACATTTGTTAGAGTTACACCAGGGACAGGCTTTTCTCACCCTCTTCAAAAAATGACTGATTAACCTTCTTCCCTCAGGTGAAGGGAGCCTCAGGCTATCTTTAGGGGAAAAATAGTGAGCCAGTTTAGTGGGGGAGAGGGGAGGAACAGAGAAGAAAAACCCAGCTCTTTGGTCTTAAGAAATGGGGTTTTGACTGTCCATCTGTCAGATTTAAAGACCATTCTTCTAACTCTGCCAGTCCATTCTCCTTCCTTCATTCTGCACATCATTAATGCAAATTCCCAGTCCAAGGAGAAGCAGGGCCCTTTCTCTTCTGTCTCCAAGCACCTGAGTCAAAAACTGGCTCTGCCCTCTTGGCTCTGGGGCATTTGGCTGCCTGAGAAGTGGGAAAGAGACAGTCTTCCTGCTCTGTGGTTGTGTGAAGGCAAAGCTGGCAGCCGGAACATTGCAGAAGGCATCATGACTGGGAATTGTTCCTTTCATTCCTCCTGACATCCAAGACCAGGTTAATCTATCATGTTTCATTCTGTCTGTATATTTATCTGTCTATTTTTCTTTCTATTTATCTATCTTTCTTTCTATCTATTATCTATCATCTATCTATCTACCCACCTAGCTACCTACCTTCCTACCTACCTACATAGGTTTCGTTTGCCAGGTCTAGCCACAGCACCAATTCTGGCTTTTTCTGTGTATGTGATACTGAGTAATCATACCCAGGGCTTCTTGCATGCTTGGCAAGCACTCTTTCACTAATCCAAGTCTGTAGCCACATCTTTTTCTTCATGGTAGTTTTTACATAAGTATGCTACCATTTTACATCCCCAAATTTAATTTTCTGAATACTAGTTATTTCTACAAAACCTTATCTTCTTTTCCCCTGCCTGATTTGTGGCTGTTCCTACATTGACCTCATAATAAAATGTAAATAAAGACTGCTGAGAGCTTAAGTGTGCATCATATAAGGACATAGGCTTGAAACCCTAGAAGAGAAGAGCCATGGGCCTGAAATAAAGAGAATAGTGCAGTATGTGCAATGAGCATATCTGAAAAATGAACCAGTAAACAAAAGGAGAAGCATTGCATATGGTCTGTTTGTTCTCAGGGAGGTCATATACACACATAAGTAGGTAGTGGACTGATACATAAACTTGGCCTTCTCTTTTTGAAAAGAGAAGCCATCCCAGTGCTGAAACACAGGGCCCAATGCATTGCTCAGCTGTTTCCTACAAGGCTGAAGCTTTACCACCACCACAGCTCCACTTCCAGCCATCTGGTCATTAATTGGACATAAGTGCCTCCCAGGCTTTCCTGCTCGGTCTGGCCTGTGTCCCCTGCTCGGCTTTCTCTCTCAAAGCTGGAACTTTACTCTCTGGGACACTGCTCCACTTCTGGGTTTCTGGTGGTTTATTGGCGATAAGAATCTCACAGACTTTCGTGCTCAGGCTGACTTTGAATTGCGATCTCTCCAGGAGACTGAAACCAGCTTTTTCAGGGATTCCCTGAGGAGCCCCTCCACACAAAATCTTAGTCTAAATCTCGGGAGGTACTAGAGAAAAACAGAAACATGTAGATGCTTCTAGTGTGTTCTAGATAATGAAGATTGGAGACACACAACACTCATAATTATTAGATCATTTTATAGGCAAAAGGAGCAATGCAGACAGTATGAGGATTGCTCCAGCTTTCGGTTCTCTCATCCTTAGACAGTAAATTCACTGCAGCTCAATGCTAAGTGACAGAACTGGCATGTAATGTAGACATTAGCTGCCAAATCCTGTGACACTCATTTCTCACTTTTGGCTTCAAACCTGTGACTAGAGGAGAAGATGAGGAGAGAAAATCCTTCTCAGAGAAAGCAGCTATAAAGAACAAACCACTGGAATGACCCTGTTAAGAAGTCAGATTGTACAGATTAAAAAATGAAGAAGAAAAGAAAGGCAAAAGCCAGTGGTGGCTGACTATAATCCCAGCTCCTCAGGATGCTGAGATGTACAGAATCGGAGTTTGAATCCAGCCAGCATAGGAAAGTCCATGACACTGTTATTTCTAAGAGATCACAGAAAAACCCAGAAGTGGGACTGTGATTCAAGGTTAATGCAATACCCTTGAGTAAAAGGAGCTCAGGGACAATGCCTAGGCTCATAGTTCAACCCCAGGACCTGAACCCTCAATAAGAGCCTGTACCTCCATGTCTCTGTGTATATGGATGTACTCCTATAGGTGAATCTCCAGAGTAGCTATTATGAATTGCACCAGTCTAGAAAATTTGTTTTCAGTTCAATGGTTTCATAACAGAGACTCCTTTCATGACAGTGCATGTTCCGGGGCTTCCCTCACTGTTCCCAGTGTAGCCTGAGGGTTTCTCTGCATCCCAGGCCTGCTGGGAAAAGTCTCTCTCATTGTTTCTCTGCATCCCAGGCCTGCTGGAAGAAGTCTCTCTCATTGTCTGGATATGTAGACAAATGGCCTCACTCCTGTTCAGCTGTTTAACAAACAACTCCATTTGTGTCACTTAGTGATGAAGAGTGTAGGCAGGCTTTGAAGGCCAGGAGAAAAAGGCCTCTTTTTATCCCAAGCGATCCCTCTCCCCAGTGCTCTGCTTTGACAGGAAGCCTTCATTTGTGCCACCTCCCATGGCAGGCCAAGTCCTGTGCAACTTATCCTGCCTTTGTGAGACTATATTCCGGTGTTCAGATACAGTGCTCAATATAACTAAGGAGACTTTCTGGCAGACAACTAGGGCACTGAACCTAATGAAATGTTTCATTGTTGGAGATGATGGGCCTATGATGCCTCTCCCAGGTTTCTGGAAGCTTGGGAAATCCAAACACATGTCGGACATCTCAAAGCTTCCTGTCATCTAGGGCTGGTGAAGCTCATCAGATATTGAAACTTTTGACCTCTCCTAATTAGGCCCTGGGTGGCTAGGCTTGGGGGTTGAACACAGGGCCTGGGTACTGACCATGAGCTCAGGGCAGAAGCCCAGTGCTTTACCATTTTGTGTCACAACTTCACTTCTGGTCTGTGTGTGTGTGTTCGTGTGTGTGTGTGTGTGTGTGTGTGTGTGTGTGTGTGTGTGTGTGAGTGTGTGTGGCTGTGAAGTGCGCATATACCAGTCTTGGAGCTGGAAATCAGCACTGTATCTAGTTTCTCTTGTACGAGTATAGCCCTCTCCCAATTGAGACACTGAGCCACTGCAGCCTTTTTCTAGTGTTGTGGTCCTGAGAACTAAAGTCCAGGGTTTCATAGATGCAAAGCACTCTACCCCTAAGGCACATTCCCAGCCCTCTACTTCAGGTTTGTTAGTTTGTTTCTGTCTTTTTTGTTGTTGTTGGTTGTAGGAGTTGAAGTCTGGGCCTGGGTGCTCTCCCTGAACTCTTCAGCTCAAGTCTTGTACCCTACCACTTGAGCCAAAGCTCCACTTCATGTTTTCTGGTGGTCCGTTGGAGCTAAGTGTCTCAAAGAATTTCCTCCCCAGGTTAGCTTTAAACCATGATACTCAGATCTCATCCTCCTGAGTAGCTAGTATGACAGGCATGAGCACCAAGCACCCAGCTTCAATTTCAGGTTTCTTAGTGGTGAATTGGAGATAATAGTCTCATGGGACCTTTGTGTCTGGGACAGTTTGAAACCCAGATCCTCAGATCTCAGCTTCTTGAGAAGTCAAGATGACAGACCTCAGCTTTCGACACCTAGGTGGCACTCTGCTGCAAGTGGGTCCTTGGCTCCACGTGGAGGAGTGCTAGCCATGTGCCCAAGAGGTAAGGGTCTGTGCCTAGGCCCCGAGTTCAAGGTTCATGACTGTGAAAAAACAGAATAAAAAAAAAAACACAATTGTCTACAGGAGCCAACTTACTAGCCTTCAGTAATACATAATTTTGTCCCTGCCATGGGGACATATCTGAGCCTCAATATTCTTGTCTGCATAATCATCTCAGTTGTGGAGCTCTTACAAGGACCCAATAAAAGAATGCACCTGTGAAGGACACAGCACATGGCACTCTTTGCATGACTCAACACACAGCATCTTGTGAAAGACCAAGAACACAGCACCCAATGCAGAACTCAGCATACTGCACCCTGTGAAGGACTCAGTACATAGCACCATTGGAGAACTCAGCACAGAGCACCTTATGAAGGACTCAGCATTTAGCTCTATTCCACAAGCTGTTATTAGAATTAGGGTGCTTTCATCAGTAACACCATTCTTTGAGGAACATTTCACAAACCACACAAGTTCACATCTAATGGTTTATTGTGGTGGTGTTTTTTTTGGGGGGGGGGGGGTTAGGCATATGGCTTGAACTCAAAACATGGAGATTATACTCTAATAACATTTGCTCAAGGCTAGAGCTCTACCACTTGAAGCCACATTTTAAAGAGTCTCACAGAATTCCTGCCAGGACTGGGTTTTAAAGCCCCTGAGCAGTTAGGATGATGGGGGTAAGCCTGTTGTGTCTGGTTCCATGGAGCTGGTTGCAGCGTTTATATCTGGCTAAGTCAGGTTAGGTGGCAGCTGTCAGCACCAGACTCCTAGCTTGCTCTGTGATGTGGTATTTGAAGTTCTGTACTAGTATAGTTGCAGTTAGAACATTCTACCTTTTTGTGGCGGCAGTCCTGGGGCTTGAGTAAGGGCTTAGACACTGTCCCTAAGCATTTGTGTTCCAGGCTAGCACTCAATTGATTGAAAGACCTCAGAACTTCCCAGTATTCTGTTTATATGGCACTGAGGAATCAAACTAAGGGCTTGGTGCTTACTACGTGAGCACTCAACCACTGAAACCAGGAGTGACCAGAGATTGCTGTATATAAATATGATATAAACAGAGAGATGTCTGTATATTATTAAAATATAGATAATATTACTAGCAATTATTAGGTATGAAATTATGTCTCCATTCAATGGTGTGTCCCAGTGGAACAATTAATAAATCATTAATTAATAATTACTCTATATCTTGTTATTATCCATACATATAATTACATATTTTATAGAATGAAACAGATGTTCTATATAGTTAAATTATGCACCATGTGTTACTATCAATTAGGTATTTAATAATATCAACATGTCATTTTTATTCTGTTAATACTTAAGAAAATATTAATTAAACTTAATTCCCCTCCTATAATTACTGTGTCTAATTTTATCCCAGAATGATTCAATATTAATTCAATCTCTTTTTCATTTATTTTAGTGACAATTATTCCACTTATGACATTTTTTACCTTTATGACATCCTATTATATAGTATATAGATTTGCACCCGAATTATACATCCTACCTGACACTGAGCACTTTCAAAGAAAAGGAAAACATGGGTCCCGCTCAGCTTCTTACTCCAAGATTCTATTTTTGGCAGTGCTAGGATCTTGACTCAAAGCCTAGAAGGCTCAGTTCATGAATGGGTGGTTGTCAGCAAAGCAGCCTCTAGCCAATTCATCTGCCAGGCAGTTGCCAGGCCCTGAGTTTGAGCCCTGTATGTTGACTCCATATTGTGCTTAGTGTAGTTATTTATTTAATTTTTTGTTTTATTCATTTATTTACCATTTATTTTATTGACTTATTACACGTGGAATAATTACTACATTTATTACATAGCATATAGATTTGCCTATGTATGAAACTCCACACCTGACACCCAGGAGGTTCACAGAAAAGGAAAACGTGTCACCCTGGGCTTTTTACTCCACACTTCAATTTTTGTGAGTGCTGGCATCTGAACTCACAGCCTACAAGGCTCAATTTATGAATGGATGAGTGTCAGCTTGGCCAGCATGGGGCGGATGGAGCTGACAAGCAGTTCCCAGCACTGAGATCAAGCCCCAGGGGTTGACAAAATAAGAACAGATTGGCATGCAGATGGTAGTACACAAAGCAGTATGGAGGTTCCTCAAAAGACTCCACATAGAGCTCTCCTATGACCCAGCAATCCCACTTTCGGGCATTTACCCAAATGATCACAAACAAGACCATACTGA
The DNA here is from genome assembly GCF_019054845.1 of Dipodomys spectabilis. Taxonomy (NCBI): domain Eukaryota; kingdom Metazoa; phylum Chordata; class Mammalia; order Rodentia; family Heteromyidae; genus Dipodomys; species Dipodomys spectabilis. The sequence goes on from NW_024870956.1 coordinate 2,290,216, forward strand.
AGCTACCAGCACAACTATGTTTATTGCAGCATTATTTACCACAGCTAAGATATGGAACCAACCCAGATGCCCCTCAGTAGATGAATGGATCAAGAAAATGTGGTATATACACACAATGGAATTCTATGCCTCCATCCGAAAGAATGACATTGCCCCATTTGTTAGGAAATGGAAAAACTTGGAAAAAATTATATTAAGTGAAGTAAGCCACGCCCAAAGAAACATAGGTACCATGGTTTCCCGTATATGCAATAACTGGTATATGTCTGAGTCAAGCAGAAAAGGTCAGATAAGTTGATGTTAGGGGAATAAACCCCAAGATAAGTATTCAAATTTTTTTGTTTTTTTTTCCTTTCATGCAATTGTTTCTAACATATTTACAAGATGATTTCTATGTTGCATTGTATGCCCCTCCCCCATGCTATAACCTCTGCTTTCACTGTATTTGATGTTGGTATAATTTGTGGAGGGGAAGGGATACAGGTGGACCCATTGCAACAATGAGATATACAATTCATTATGTCGAAAAACGAACTTTACAAGTTTGGTGCAGAGGGCGGGGGAGGATCTGATGGGGGTGACGGGTAGTATGGGAAGGGCTGGGAAGGAGAAATAAAGAGAAGGCAGCAATGCTTGATACAAAATGTACTCTTTATCTTGACCATGTAATTTTAACTCCTCAGTAAGGTATTCTCACAAAAAAAAGCCCTGAAAAAAAAACAATTAATATAGATCTTTATAGAGTGCTAAAGGTTTCTATACATTCTTCAGTTATATAGACTACATTCTTACCAACTCTTGGGTATTTATTATGCCTCTATGCAATTAATATGACTGTTTCCATCCTTAATGAATTTTTAATTGAATCAACCACTGTTCTGAAACTATTCCATCCATGGAATTAAAAGTATTCTTTTAATGTGTCAAAAAAATTCATTAAAATCCATCGGTCTCCTAAAATCACTCTGTTTAATTTTATAGTAGTATCTTTCAGGAACAACTAATTCAACCTTGACATTCGTAAAATTCCATCAGTATTCCGATGAATAGGAATGAGACCCTTAGGATTTCCCTCCAATTGTAGGGGACAGGAACGGGCTTCTAACACAGGGCTTATGTTGCCGAGATGGCCTATGGCTTCCCTGGTAGTCCGCTAGCCTTCAGAAATACCAGTTTACAAACAATTTTCAGCCATGCCATTCAAATCCAGAATGGTTACCTTGCAAAGAAGGCAAATGTAAAACTGGAGCCATCTGCAAGTTCCTGGATTTTTACCTGTCTTCATTTTTTTTCCTGTCAGTTTTTGGGGCCCAGGAACTCAGGTTCAGCTGAGGGTTCAGTGGCTGCACCCCAGCCTAGAGTGATCAAGGCTGAAGCAGAGTTGCCACTACCTGAGTTCAAGCCCTGTGCTTGACAAAACAAAAATTAATTAATTAATTAATTAATTAATTAATTGAAATATTTTAAAAATTGTGAGGCTCCTTGGCTTGGAATTCACGCCATTTTTTCTCCAGGCCTGGGATTTGAACTCAGGATCTGGGTAAATCTGCAGCATTGTGGGGGAACGGGAAGCTCACTGTGCTGGAGGACAAGAAAGTCAAGCCTGTTCTCCGGGCCTGAATTCAAGTCCTAGCACTCGAAAAAAAGTAATATTCATATGCATGATTTATATTTACATGCACTTTTAATGCATATTGTGGTTATTGTAGTTATTCATTTTATTTTGTGTTTTATTTATTTTTATCTATTTAATGAGTATGATTGCACATATAACATTTTTTACATCCTATTACATAGGAGATAGATTTGCCTATGTATTATACATCATTCCTGAAACCCAGGACTTTCACTGATAAGGAAAACAAGTGAGACAATTGGCTTCTTCCACCAGGATTAAGTTTTTGGCAGTTCTGTGATTTGAACTCCAGGTCTAGAAGGCCCACTTCATGAAGGAGTTAATGTTAGCACAACAGTCTGATGCAAGTGAAGTTGCTGAGCAAATTTGAGAACCTGAGGTCAAGGCCTAGGAGTGACCAATACATAAACAGATAGATGTGTAGCTTGCTGTGTGTGTGTGTGTTTACATATGTATATTCATCTATAAATAAATGTATATATAGCGAGACAGACATTTATGTAGGTTCTAGTGTATAACTCTATATAAAGTGATGTCTGTCTATATCTTATTTTTATATATTCTATTACTACCAATTATTTGTTCTAAAATTATGCCCCTATTAATTGCTCATGGTAGAAGACTTAATAAGGTACTAATTAAATTAATCAATGATTTATATTTATTGCATACAATCTTATACTAGAAAGACTAGCTAATTAGTAATTAAATTAGTAAATGTCAAACATTCTATTAGTGTTCCTATAGATAGGAACGAGTCTCCTAGGATCTTCAGCTGTGTGTAGGTGGCAGTCCCAGGATCATGGAACTCAGGGCCTAGGTATCTCTGTTGGGCTCAAGCTTCACTGACAGCCCAGAAGCCTTAGGCCATGCAAGGTGACATACAATTTCCAGCCCAGTCATTGAGACCCAGGATGGTCACAGTGCCAAGGAAAAAGAGGTAAAATGGTTGTGTAAACATTCTGTTTTTTTCTTTCTCCGTTTTTTTCTCTTTGGTTTGATGTATTTTTGCCAGTGCTGGGAGTTGAACTCGTATCCTAGGATCCCCGGATCATCTATGAGTGTAAATGCTGTACCCCAGCCTATGGTAATCATGGTTTAAGACAATAAAGTGCTTCCTTCAGCAAAAGGAGCTCAGGGACAATGTCTAGGCTCACAGTTCAAACCTCAAAAAAAAGCCATTAAAAAAAGCCATTTAAAAAAGCCATGAAAAGCCACAAAAAAGAGCTGTCAACTCCATGTGTCTGTGTATGTATGCATGTATTTCTATCGGTGAACATCCAAGATCGCTGTGAAGAAAGGCACCAAGCTAGGAAATTTGCTTTGGATAGAATGATTTCATAACACAGACAGTGTTTTCAAGACAGTGCATGTTCTGGGGATCCCCTCACTGTTCCCAGGTTATCCTGAGGGTTTCTGTGCACCACAGGCTGCTGGAGGAAATCTGACTCACTGCTGGAACAGGCAGACAAAAAGCTTCACTCCTGTACAGCTGTGTAACACACAATTTATCCGGGGCAATTAGTGAGGATGAGTGTGGATGGGCTCTGAAGGCCAGGAGAAAAAGGCCTCTTTGTACCCCAAACTAACTCTTTCCCCAGTGCTCTGTTTTGACAGGAAGCCTTCATTTGTGCCACCTCCTGTGGCAGGCCAAGTTCCCTGCTCTTGTCCTGTCTTTTTGAGACTATGTTCCAATGTTGAAACAAACTGCTACCATTAATTCAAGAGTCCCTCTCGCAGACAACTACGGAGCTGAACCTAATGAAAAGATTCCTAATTGGCAATGGTGGTGCCTCCCTAAGATTCTGGAAGTTTGCTAAATCTAAGCACTTGTGCAAAATCACAATCCTTCCTGTCATCTAGGTCTGGTGAACCTTATCAGGTTTTGAAACCTTTGTCCTCTCCTAGTCAGGCTCCGGGTGGCTAGGTTTTGGGGTTGAACACAGGGCCAGGGTGATGACCATGAGCTCAGAGCAGAATCCAGGTGCTTTACCATTTTGTGTCACAACTTCACTTCTGCTCTATATGTATGTGTGTGTGTGTGTGTGTCTGTGTGTGCATACACTAGTCCTGGAGCTTGAACTCAGGACATGAGCATTGTACCTGTTTCACCTGTTCAAGGATAGCATTCTACCACTTGAGCCAGACAGCCACTTCAGACTTTTTTTCTAGGGATGTAGTACTAAGGATTCAAACCCAGGGTTTCATACATGCAAAGCACTCTACCCCTAACACAAGTTCCCAGCACTCCACTTCAGATTTCCTTCTTTATTGTAAGTTGGAGGTGTTCAAGTCTGGGCCTCGGTGCTGTCTCTGAGCTCTTCAGCTGAAGTCTAACGCTCTACCACTTGAGCTACAGCGCCCCTTCAGGCTTTCTGGTGGTTCTTTGGAGATAAGCATCTCAAGGAATCTCCTGCCCATGCTGGCTTTGGACCATGATCCTCATCTCTCAGCCTCCTAAGTAGCTAGGATGACAGGCATGAGTCACCGATGCCCAGCTTCCACTTCAAGTTTCTAAGTGGTGAATATAAGATAATAGTATCATGAGACATGTTGTCAGGTTAGATGGCAACTGTCAGCACCAGACTCCCAGCTTGCTCTGTGATGAGGTATTTGTAGTCCTATACTTGTGATGAGGTATTTGTAATTCTATACTTACATCATTGCAGTCAAAACATTCTATCTTTTTTTTTTTGTGCCAGTCCTGGGTCTTGAGTAAGGGTCTAGACACAGTCCCTAAGTTTTTATGCTCAAAGATAGTGCTCGACTGCTTGGTTGACAGCACGAATTCTGGATTTTTTTGTGTACACAAAAATCGCAGGGTTTTGTAATTACTAGGCAAACATTCTATCATTAAGCCCCAGGAGTGACAAATGTATGAACAGATAAATGTACAGATTGGTAGATAGACAAATAATTGCATATGGATAAAACAAGAGAGAGATGTCTATATATTATGAAATTGCATATACAATATTACTACCGATTATTGGCAAGTAAATTATTCCTTTTTAAGTATCATGATTGAATACATATTAAAGTACTAATTGAAAATTAGTCAATATAGTATAATTGCGTATAATTTTATAATTTCGTACACTAACTACTAATTTAATTGTTACATTTATAACATTCCATTCGTATGGATATATATGGGAATAGGTTTCTGAGTATCTCCATTCAATAGGGACAGTCCTGGGTTTCGACCTCCAGGCCTAAGTTGCTGGTTTTGGCTATGGCTTCCCTAATACCCTGCCAAACATCAGCAATGCAAGATAATGTACGCTTTCTGGACCTTGTCATTTAGACCTAGGGAGGTCACAATACGAAGGAAAAAAAAGTAAAACTACCTCCTTGAACTTCTCAGTTTTATGCTTCTCCTTTACAGTTTTTTTATTTTTTTTTGCCACTCTGAGATTTGAACTCAGGTCCTGGGATGCCACCACCAGCTGTGGCAGACATGCCAAGACCTGGGTTCAAGCCCCATGCTTGGCCAAAATAATAACAATAATAATAATAATAACAACAACAATTATAATAAGGCCCTGGTTTGGAATTTGCACCATTTTTCTAGTAGGCCTGAGATTTGAACTCAAGGTCTGGGTGAAGAGGAAAGGCTCACCGTCCTTGAAGACAAGAAATTCAGACCAGTTCCCATTGCCTGAATTGAAGCCCCAGCATTGGAAAAAGTAATATTAATATATGAGATCTATTTACATACATGGATTACTGCATATGACATTTATTACCCTTATTTATTTACTATTTAGTATATACACATGTAACATTTCTTTTATTACATCATATCACATAGGATATAGTTGCATATGGATTATACATCATATACTGAGACCAAGAACTTTCACAGAGAAGGAAAATAATGTGTCAAAAATTGGCTTCTTACTCCATGAATAAATTTTTGGCCATGCTGGGATTTCATCTCACAGCCTACAATGCCCAATCCATAAATAGGGTCACAGTCTTAGTAGATCAGCCTCCTGCAAACTGAGCTGCCAGGAAGTTCTGAGTACCTGTGCTCAAGCCACTAGTAGTGCCATATATATATATATATATATATATATATATATGTATGTATGTATGTATACATTGATAAATGTGTAGATTGAAGTAGATAGAGAGATAGATATAAACATATATACATATATATACATATACAGAGAGTGGGACTGTGAGGATATTAAATTATATACATTATTACCAATAATTAGTTATTAAATTTTGCCTCTATTTAATGAAGTATCTGGGTTGAATACTTATAAAAGCATTAATTAAGAATTAATCAATATCCTTAATTATACCATGGTGGTAGAATGGAAGACATAAACCCAATAATTTTTGTGTGTCATTCTAAAATAGGGTCATGAATCCACTGTACATTTTAATTGTTACTTTAATAACACTACATAAGCATTCCCATGAACAGGAATGAGTTTGTCAGGCTCTCCCTCCATTTGTGGGTGGCAGTACTAGCATTCAAACTCCAGGCCTGGGTCATTTAATTCCAATGCAAACCATTGGAATGACATCGTGAAGATTTCAGATTGTGGGGCTGTGAAGGTGGCTCAGTGGTAGAGCGCTTGCCTTGCATGAATGAGGCCCTGAGTTCGATTCCTCAGCACCACATAACCAAAAAGAAAAAAGCCGGAAGTGGCGCTGTGGCTCAAGTGGTAGAGCGCTAGCCTTGAGCTGAAGAGCTGAGGGACAGTGCCCAGGCCCAGAGTTCAGGCCCCATGACCCGACTCAAAAAAAAAAAAAAAAAGATTTCAGATTGTTACAATTTAAAAAAAGAAAAAGAAGAAGAAAAGTAAGCAAGATGCCCGTGGCTCCTGCTTGTAATCCTAGATCCTCAGGAGGCCAAAATGTAGAGAATGCCAATTTGAATTCAGCCAGGTTGGGAAAGTCCACAACACTCTTCTTTCCAAGAGATCACAGGGGAAAAAAAACCCCATGCATGGGGTTGTGGCTCAAGGGCAAAGCACTACTCTCGAGCAAAAGTTGCTCAGGAACAGAGCCTAGGATCATAGTACAACCCCAGACCTGCCAAAATTAAAAAAGGAGCCATTAACACCATGTATCTGTGTATGGATAATGGGCATTCAGCAGGTTGCCCATGCCCAGTCCCCCAACCTGGGCAAGCTGGGACAAGTCCTCAGAGAGTACAAAGTCTGAGCGGGCAACAGGAACAAAGCCTCCTTCTCTGCCATTTAAGAACTGAAGCCTTATATTCTGGCTGAGGTGTCCCATTGGGACACCATGAAGCCAGCCACTGCCTCCAGGGAAAGCACAGTTCCTAGGGTGTAGGAGTTGTCAAACGTTCTGGCGCCATATTCTCTATCCTTCTGTAGGATGTGAGCCTAGACTTCTGGGGTCTGTGGTTATCACTCATTTATCATTCCTCATTGATGAGTCACAGGCTGGTCCCAAATCGTGGCAAAGATATGAAATAGACATTTCTACACCAAAGGGGGTAAGCCAATAAACCCCACCCTCATAACTCCCGTTAGAAGGGAGCCTTGGGCTAAGATTGTGGTTTAGTAGTAGAGTGCTTACCTAGCCCGCATGCACAAACCCTGGGTGCGATTGCTCAACACCACAGAAACAGAAAAAGCCAAAAGTGGTATTTTGGCTTAAGTGATAGAGTGATAGCCTTGAGCAAATGAAGCTCAGGGATATGCTGAGACCCTGAGATAAATCCCCAACACTATCAAAAAGAAAAAAAGCCATCCTGGTGTGATATTTTGTTCTGGGACTCAGAGGAGGGCTGAGGTTATAGATAAGAGGTAGAGTAGAGGACAGGTGCTGGTGGCTCACCCCTGTAATCTTAGCTACTCAGGAGGCTGAGATCTGAGGATCCCAATTGCAAGCAAGAAAGTCTATATGAGACAATTTTCTCCAATTAAACACCCAAAAAGCCAGAAGTAGAGCTGTGGTTCAAGTAGTAGAACACTAGCGTTGAGCACAAAAGCTCAGGGATTGGATAGCATCCAGGCCATGAATTCAAACCCAGGACTGGCACACACATGCACACACACACACACACACACACACACACACACAAACACACACACACACACACACACACCAAGATAGAGCATTTGCCAGTCGGCCTGCACTAGTTTCATCAATAGAAACTCAATATTTAAAAAAAAAAAGAGGGAGAAGGGAAGGAAAGACTTGCTCCACGAGGTGATATAACCAATGCCAAAATTCCACAGGTGTTCTAAGATGTGGATGTAGGACAGAGGGCCTCAGGCAGAAGGTACAGCATGGGCAAAGCTCCTGAGGTGTGGTGTAGAGCAGATGGTGTGGTGGAATGATGGTGATGTGGCTTCAGACAAGTCTTGTAGGACATTCAAGGCTGGGTCAAGTTTTTATTTGAGTCACAAGTAGGGCAGAGGGTGGGGTCCCAGAATGGGGCCCAAGGGGAAGATTAGTTGGCTTTTTACCAGAGACCCCAGCCATTTCCGGTGGCTGGAAGCTTATTTTTCACAGCTCCTGACCCTCAGACCTCCTTTGCATGGAGGAGTCAAGACAAATGCAGGGAAGGATATTTGCTTAAGAAATGCTTCTAGCCCAATGCCACCAGTGGCTCAACCCCTGTAAATCCTAGCTACTCAGGAGACTGAGATAGAGATTGTGGGTCAAGCCAGCTCAGGGGAGGAAAGTTAGTGAGACTCTTCTTGCCGATGAACTACCAAAAGCCCAAAATGGAGCTGTGGCTCAAGTGGTAGAGTGCTAACCTTGAGGGAAAAAAATTAAGAGACAAGAGCCTAACCCCAGAGTTCAAGCCCTAGTACTGGCACCTAAAAAAATAAAGAAAAGCTTTCAGAAGCTCCTACTCTACTGTGGTGAAAGGCCAGATCAGCCAGGCACTGGTGTCTCACACCTGTCCTCCTATCTCCTCAGGAGGCTGAGATATGAGGATCACGGTTCAAAGCCAGACCAGGCAGGAAAGTCCGGGAGACTCTGATCTTCAAGGAACATCCAGAAAACCAGAAGTGGTGCTGTGGCTCAAGTGGTAAGCCGAACAGCTCAGGGACAGTCCGCAGGCCCAGAGTTCAAGTCACATGACCAACACCTGGCCTGCTTGGACCTACTTTCCAGTGGGCCACTGAGGGTCTCCCAATGTCTAAGTTTCCTACAAGTCTTGAGAGCAGCATCTTTGGAGGCCTTTGACTACAGAGCAGGCCACAGTATCAGAGAAGGTTCGAGCCTTGGAGCACGGAGGTCATTAATCTATTCATTAGAATGGCATCTGTCATGGATGCACTGTGGATCTGAGCAGTAAATCGAAGTCTCAGACCACGGTTCTCGGCCAGGAGGGGAAGTAGCTGCAAGATGGCACAGCAGATAATGTCCACTCACTCGAGTATCACAAGAGTGTGAATCTGTCAGGCACATCTTGGGCTGGTGCTGAGTTGGGCTCATGAAAGACTTGTAGTCTCAGGTATCCACAGCCAGCAGGCTGCTGCTGGTAGCAGCCACTATCCCAGGAGTCACAGGGCTCAGAGCCTTACTTTCCTCACCAGTGCTCAGGGGAGATGAAGGTATGCAATCGTAGGCCGACTACAAACGAGCATCCATAGTGTCCTTCCCTTGGTCCTGTGGCCCCATGCATGGATGGAGGGGCAGGTTCCATGGAACTTACTGCCATGACCCAGACCCCTCAGCCCAAGAATTATTAGGGAAAAACTACGTGATCTGCCTTGAGAGTTTACTATGACTATGCTTCAGGAGTGCCCCGAGTTTTCTAGCTGAGCTCAATATTAACACCTTCTTCTGTGTGTGTGCATGTGTGTATGTGTGTGTGTGTGTGTGTGTGTGTGTGTGTGTCTGTGTGTGTCTGTGTGTGTCTGTGTGTGTATGTATGCATGCACACACGTGCACACATCTTGGTACTAGGGCTTGAACTCAGGGCCTGGATTCTGTCCCTCACCTTTTTCATTCAGGGCTAACACTCTACCACTTGAGTCACAGCTTTTCTTCCAGCTTTTCAGTGGCTAGCTGTAGAAGAGAGTCTCACAGACTTTTCTAGCTGGGCAGCCTCTGAATGGCAATCCTCAAACCTCAGACTGCTGAGGATGCTTGGAATAGGAAGGCATGAGCTATTAGCAATTGGGCATACTTTCCTTCTTGGCTATAAAAGACTACCTCTCCCCTAGCCGAGCACCTCCAGCTACCCTCCTACCCCAGGCTACAAAAGAAACATACCCTCCCATGAGGACAAAAAAATGGAATCAGGTTTGAGCTTTATGTTCTCCACACAGTCAAGGGCTGGTGGGAGCTGATGTGGAGGTCAGAGATCTAGGCCAGGGCAAGTAGACGCTGTTAGAACAGAAGAGCATATGAAAAGACATCCTTGCAAATGGGTGCTAGTGGCTCATGCCTAAAATCCTAGCTACTCAGGGCTGACACCTGAGGATCAATCAAGATTCACAGCTACCCTGGGCAGACTCTTATCTCCAATGAATCACCAAAAGCTGGAAAGCAGAGCTTCAAGTTCAAGTGATACAGCAACAACCTTGTGCAAACAAGCTAAAGGATACCACCTAGGCTTTGAGTTCAAGTCCTGGTAAACACACACACATATGCACACACGCATGCAAGCAAACAAGCACGCAAGCACATGCATCCACTATCATCCTTAACACTAGCCAATTGCTCATACCAGCAATCCCAGCGACTCAAGAGACTGAGCTCTTAGAATGGCAGCTTGAAGACAGCCTAAGCAAGAAAGTCCGTGAGACTCTTCTCTCCACTAACTACTAAAAAAGGTGAAAAGTGATCTGTGATTCAAGTGGTAGAGTGTTAGCTCAGGGACAGTGCCTAGGCTCTGAGTTCCAGCTCTGAGATGTTTTTTTATTTTTTAATAGGCACCCTTTGTCATCCCCACCCCTACAGACCATAAATCCAGATTCTGGACATATTAGATCTCACTTTCGCTCCTGCCACTTCCATAGCACTGCCACAAATGGCCAGTGTGTGGCCAGCCATGACTTAAGAAGTGAACTTACACAAGGAGGGCATAACCAGGTCAAGGCTAATGCCCCAGAACATTGAGGTACTGGCCATACCAGTCTCTCATCCCCCAGTTCCCTGGCCCTGGAATCTTAAGTCTGTGCCTCTGTATTCTGGGTATCCGGAATTGTCTAGAAGGACCTGAGAGGTCCAGCTGCGGCTGGAAGATAGACTTGGCTGTGATAATGTTCGTTGACATTTCCTAGACAACAACAGATACTTCCAAGCCACCTGGGTCTCACCTCCCATTCAGCCCAAGATCCTTCTTGCTTGGACAGCCTTCAGTCAGCTATCAAGTTCAAGTTGGTCAGAGTCACTGGCAACCACCCTTCTCCCACTCCACTGCCAGCCTAATGGGAGGGACATGCAGCCAGAGGCCCAGCTGAGAAAAAGGACAAGACATCACATGACTGAACCCCACCCTTCCAGAGGTTAGGGAGAACCTATGCCAGCTGGCCCTGCTGACTCAGAATCCCCTGAAGGTGGCCAAATATATGGACAACCGGAGATGGGCCCCAATGAAAAGCTGGAATATGCAGGTCTCTGACAATTTAGGACTCATTTTAGACCCTGAAAGGGCGCTAAAGGCAAGGCTGTAATGGAAGAGGGGCAACATCCGAAGTCAGAAAGAGGAAGACAGGCACCCAGGAAGGCGACAGAGAAAGATGAGGGAAACACACACACACACACACACACACACACACACACACAGGGGTAGCCCAAGGCCTTATCAGTCCCTGAGCACCGGAACATCCCAAACCCCAAGAAGATGGAACTACCCTCTTCAAACCAACTGTAGACAAATCTCAGCCTCTCACACGTCTGGAATGGCTCATAACACAGCATGGCATTTCCTACTGTACACAATCCTATGTAGAAAACTCATCCACCTTATTTTTGGTTGTCAGTCATGGGGTTTGAACTATGGGCCTGCACGCAGTCCCTCAGCTCTTCAGCTGAAAGTTTGTGCTCTACCACTGGAGCCACAGCACCACCTCCGGTTTTCTGGTGGTTAATTAGAGATAAAATCTCACAGACTTTCCTGCCCAAGCTGGCTTTGAACTGCAAGTCTCAGATCTCAGCCTCTTGAGTAGCTAGGATGATAGTTGTGAGCAACTGGCAGCACCCGGCTTCAGTTACCTTCTTATAGCCAGGTGAAACCCAACTTGTCAGGCTACAAACCACATGCAACCCTTCACTTCAGGCTTTGACACCAGCATCCAAAACTATATTTCCATGGATGGAGAGAATATAATTGACAATACCCTCCCATCCTTGCTCCCATTAGCTCACTCCCTTCCTAAGACAGGCCACAACCTCTGGAAATGTTTGTAAGGCAACGCCGACCCTGCTGTGACTTCACACTGGGGCAAACCTGGAGAGTTCTTAGAAATTTCTGTACACTTATGCTAGCATCTGGTCTCCCAACCAGAGTACCCCCATTGCTTCACCATCATTTGCAGGCAAGGGGTGTCTTTCTGGGTTTGTTGTTGTTGTTGTTGTTGAGGGGCTTGAACTCAGGGCTTGGGAACTGTCCCTGATGATGATTTATGCTCAAGGCCAGTTCTGTACCTTTAGAGCCATAGCGCCATTTCTGTTTGGAGATTGGGGATGACACTCTCATGGGAATTTCCTGCTTGGGCTGGGAAACGAGATCCTCTGGATCTCAGCCTCCTGAGTAGCCAGGATGACAGGCGTAAGCCATCAGCACATGGCTTACGGTGTCTCATTCTTTAGAATTTCCATCTAGTCCTCCTCTATACACTACCACCTAGACACTCCTCTATCTCCCTCACAGAAAGCAAAGGGAGGCTTGGAATCTGGTTAGGGCCATGGGCATTAAAGTGCCCCCTCCACATCTCTACCCCTCTCTAAGCGCCCATCCGCCTCCTCTGCATGGACTGGTCCTCTGGGGCAGGTCAGACCCACTAGGACTTCTGGGGGCTGCCCCTATATCCCCCTGCCCCAACCAACCTGTACATGAGGATTTCTGGGGCCAGCTATTCCATGTCCTGATGGAAGATGTTGGGAGGGTTGCTAATAAGCACCTTCAGGGGTGTCCAGGGCAGAAGGAATGTCCAAGTCCCCTCTGTCAAAGAAGGAGACACTGAGCATGGATGGATCTACTAAGAGCTACAAGGCATAGCCAACCACCTGTCACCAAGGTCCATTGGAGTGCTATTTTATTTTCACAGTCCTGGGGCTTGACCTCAGGGCCTGGGTGCTGTCTATGAGCTTCTTCTGCCCGAGGCAAGCACTCTTCCACCTGAGCCATGGTGCTGCTGCCGGCTTTTTCTATGTATGTGGTACCTAAGAATCGAACCCAGGGTTTCCTGTGTGCTAGGCAAGCCCACTACTGCTAAGACACATTCCCAACTCTGGATAGCTGTTCTTCTATGATCCCTCAGGCCTGTCTCGGGATAGTCTTGCCCATCAGTGTTGAGTTTCTTACCAGCAGCCCTGGCTGGAACTAAACATGCTCAACTATGTTGTAATTTATTTACAGCATCTTTGCTCTCTCTGCTTCCTGTCAGATCCTCCTTGTTAAGCAAGACCCCCTTTCAAGTTCTGCCTCTAAAAAGCCCGCTCCAATCGCCCTGGCAGAGCAAGATCTTCTCCGCTCTGCAGGCTGCCTGCCTTGTCACACTCTGCCTTCCAGCTGCCGTGGGTTAAGAGCATACGAAGGAGTAGGCCTGGCTTCCACCACCCAATTTCTGAAGGCTCTGATACACTACCCAGGACCTGTGCTGTATCACACTCTGTGAGAGTACACTCAAGCCCCAGGCAGTCTGGGGGCAACAAGATGGGGCCATTTTTTTGTGTGGGCTTGAACTCATGTTCTGAGAGCAGTCTCTCTGAGTTTTCATACTCAAGGCTGGTGCTCCACAACTTGAGCCACAGCTCCTCTTCTAACTTTTTGGTGGTTCCATGGACAGTGGATTCTCACCAGCTTTCCAGCTTATGGCTGGCTTCGATCTTTGATCCTCAGATCTTTGCCTCCTAATTAGCCAGGGTGTCAGACGTGAACCTGAGCCAGAGGTGATGGGCACCAGACTCTTTCTTTGTTTATCTCGTGCCAACAAGCAAGCACTAGTTAAAATAGTCATTTACAAGGCATCAAGTTCCTCTGCTAGGTCACTTATCCTAGGAGATAAAGTGCCTTTGGAAAAGGTTAGTGTGAGTTGGCCTAGGTGAGTGTTTGTGTGTGTGTGTGTGTGTGTGTGTATGTGTGAGTTTCGAAGATACCTACCCCCATCCCTGCAGTGCCTCATCCTCCCAGTGGTAAGTATATCCAGGATCCCCACCCCAAGGAAGGTGGGGAGGGGAGGGTACATAAGGTCACATTGAGTGGAATGATCTGAATTCTATCCTGAAAATGAAGCCTGTAGAGCTAATGGAGAGAAGGGGAGGTTTAGAGGAGCATCAAAGGAAGCCCCTTACTTTTGGCTACAAGTACCAGAGAGAAGACTAAATCCATTCTTTTTGGTAGTAAGATAACAGGTGCCCACTATTCATTTATTTTATTATTTTTTTGTGAGTCCTAGGGCTTGTATTTAGGGCCTCGGTGTCATCCCTGAGCTTCTTTCATTCAAGGCTGAGGCACTACCACTTGAGCCACAGCACCACATCTGGCTTTTTCTGGTGGGGGGAGGTGGTTTTGGGGAGATAAGAATATCACAGTCTCGGGGCTGGGAAGGTGGCTCAGTGGTAGAGTGCTTGCCTTGCATGCATGAGGCCCTGGGTTCGATTCCTCAGCACCACATAAGCAGAAAAAAGCTAGAAGTGGCACTGTGGCTCAAGTGGTAGAGCACTAGCCTTGAGCTGAAGAACTGAGGGACAGTGCCCAGGCCCAGAGTTCAGGCCCCACGACTGGCAAAAAAAAAAAAAAAAGAAAAGAATATCACAGTCTCTCCTGCCTGCGCTGGCCCTTAGACATGACCATCAGACCTCAGCCTCCCGAATATCGAGGATGATGGGTGGGAGCCCCCAGTACCTGAATGCCACCGTCCATTTATATTCCCCTAGGGCCAGTGCCGGCCACCTGCGCTGCACCCCCCCCCCTTATTGTGAGTGGGAAGTAATCATGGGTGGGTTTGATACATCAACAGCCTGCCTACTTACCTTTGAGCATTGTTCCTGATCGGTTTGATGGTGCCTACTTCCTTATCCACAACAATGACTTGGCTCTGTCACAAGAACAAATGTACCCCAAGAGCTGTCAGGTCCGGAGTCTTTCCTCTGCACACTGCCCCCCTCCCTGAAATGACACACCCCAGCAAAGCGAAGTAGACATACAGTGAATTCATTTTCTTATAACTGGGGTCTGACCAGATAGATGGCAGTGAGGATTAGAAGCCCAGGATCGTGCTGGGCGGTTGGACAACACAACGCCTCCTCATCCACTTTCCTTTAACTGTCTTAGCAGAGGGTAGTGGGGAAGTACTCAGAGGACGGATGGATAATGAATAACCATCATGTTCTAGCCCAGGCACAGAGGGGCTTACCTCAGGGAGCTATTTCAACAAGCTGAGCAAGACAGCTCCTGACCCACAGCCCACCTCCAGAATGAGAAGGTCACCGTGGGTCCCAGCCACATGGAGACGCTGAGCCACCTCCTCCAGAACCCATTCAACCAGTTCCTGAAAGAGAGAGAGAGGGAGAGAGAGAGAGATAGAGTGAGAGAGAGAGAGAAAAAGAAAGAAAGAAACAAAGAAAGAAACAAAGAAAGAAAGAAAGTCAGAATTGGACTTATGCTTGATGCCAGTGGCACAGGCATCATGCTATACAGGAAGCCGAGATATGAGGATCATGCTTTTTAGACAGGGCAGGCAGGAACGGTCTGTGAGACACTTATCTCCAAAGAACCCCCAGAAATCCAGAAGTGGTGCTGAAGGCTCAAGTGGTAGAGTGCCTGCCTTGAACTGAGGAGCTTGGGGACAGCGCCCAGGCCCAGAGTTCAAGCCCCAGGACTGACAAGAAGTGGAATTTCCACCACAACAAGTGGACTGAATAGCAGCCATTGTCATAGGGAGCATGGCAGAGAAGTCAGGCTGAGCTTCCTGTAAACTGGCGGTCATGAATAGTTCATCCAGCTTCTTCGTGCCTCATTTTCCCCAGCTGCAAAACTGAACAGTGAAGGATCCCCTTCCTCATGGGGATAGGGTAATGATGAAAGAGAGCCATGTTTTGTTTCATAATCCCATACCTGTTGCATGATAAATAACAGGCCCCATCTGAGCCCTTTCCAGCTATCTTCCTGTCATATGCTCACAGAATTTCCAAGAACCATATCTGGCGACCGCTCCTTCTATGCCTGGCACTGCCCCAGTGATCCCCCTATATTGAATTCTTGTTTCCTCACAACTGTCCCAGGAGGATACTGAGGTCTGATGGTCAAGACCCAGAGTTTCACCTGTGGTCAAGAATCAGCTACTGTGTACTAAGAGTTTGGGACAATCCATCTAAACCGATGACTAAATGTGGCACTACCTATCTAGCATCTCAATACAGAGAACCAGTCATGGTGGCCAACACCTGTCACAAGAGGATCGTGATCCAGCCCAGCCTGAGCATATATTGACTCTCTATCTCGGAAATGCCCAAGACAGAAAGGCTTGGCTTTCATGGCAGAATACCTGACTGGCAAGCCTAAGGCCTTGAGTTCAAACCTTAATATACCAAAATGAATCAGAGGCCCGGTGCCAGAGGCTCATGCCTATAATCCTAGCTATTCAGGAGGCTGAGATCTGAAGATCATAAGTCAAGGTTTAAAATAGGTTTGGCCTCCCCATCAGATCTCATTATGAAAAGACCCAGAGTCTAACCCATCCAATGTGCTCCATACTAACAGAGCTGGCATCCTTACTAAGTGCTGGCCATGCTCTCTGTCCCCCTGGGGAGCCGCCCCCTGCGGGCCCCACCACCAGGTCCTCCCAAGCTCCCTCTGCCACCAACCAGGACCAAGGGAATACACAGCTCCAGGGAACACAGATCCCTTGGTATTATAATTTAAGCGTTTCACCCATCCAGGCCCCAAAACCTAAGACACAACATCCATGCACCTCCCCCCAAAGATAGCAGTTAGAAGTTACCCAAAGGGTCCAGCGCTCCTTGTTACAACCCACTTCTACACACACACACACACACACACACACACACACACACACACACACACAAATCTGGCACAGGTGGTTCATGTCTGTCATCCTAGCTACTCAGGAGGCTGTGGTCTGAGGAATACACTTCAAAGGCAGCCCATGCAGGAAAGGCTCTGAGGCTTTTATATACAGTGTACTACCAAATAGATAGAGATGGACCTGTGGCTCAAGTGTCCGAGCACTAGCTTTGAGCTCAGAAGGTCAGGAACAACACGTATGCCCTGAGTTAAAGGCCCAGTTCTTATACCTACAAACACACACAGACACAGAAAGACACAGACACAAACACAGACACACAGACACAGACACAACACACACGCACACACACACACACACACACACACACACACACACACACACACACACACACACACAGTGACAGCCCAAGGCTTCAGCAGTCCCTGAGAATAGAACCATGAACTCATTCCATTAGGATCATATACCATCCCCAAGAAGGTGGCACTACCAACCTCAGACCCACTGTAGACAAACCATTGAGCCTCTCACATATCTGGAATGTCTCATAGACCAGCACGGCATTTCACACTGTACACACTGTTATGCAGAAAAGTTAGCCACCTATTTTTTTGTTGTTGATCATGGGGTTTGAACTCTGGGCCAGGTCACTGTCCCTCAGCTTTTCAGCTGAAGGTGAGCACTTTCCCACTTAAGCCACAGCACCTGTTTTCTGGTGGTCCATTGGACATCAAGTCTCACAGACTTTCCTGCCCAAGCTGGCTCTGAACATGGTCTTCACATCTCAGCTTTCTGAGTAGCTAGGATGACAGTTGTGAGCCACTGGAGACTTCTGGATTCAACCACCTTCATATACCCAGAGGAAAAATATCTCATAAGGCCACAAACTTCTTGCAACCCTTCACTTCAGACTTTGTCACCAAGCATCCAAATCCATCCTTTATTGGAGAGAATACACACACAGCAATCCCACCCCTGCACCCATTCGCTCACTCCCTGCCTGCCACAAGCTCCGTCCTCTTGAAGCTGTGGCTTCAAGCTGGCGTAAACTTGGGGAGCTCTTAGAAATGTCTGTACAGTGGGAAGAGCACCTTGTCTCCCAACCACAGCACCCCCCCTCTTGGTCCCTCCCACACCTGGACCATCCTTTGAAGGCAAATATGTTTTACTTTCTTTCTTTTTTCAATTGTGGGGCTTGACTCCTAGGCCTGGGTGCTGTCCCTGAGCATTTCAGCTCTAGGTGAGCACTCTACTACTTAAGCCACAACACAACACCACTTCTGCTTTTCTGGTGGTTCGTTGGAGATAAGAGCTTCAGGGTTTTTCCTGACCCGGCTGGCTTTGACCCCTGATCCTCAGATCTCACCTCCAGAGTACCTAGGAAGACAGTCATGAGTTAGTGCCACCTGGCCAAAGATACTTTCCCATGCCTGTCATCCTATCCCCTCAGGAGACTGAAATCTGTGGACTGCAGTTGGATGCCACCCTTGGCAACAAAGTCAATGAGAACTCTTTATCTCCAATTATAAAAACCCAAACAAGTTGAAAGTGGAGCTGTGGCTCAAATGGTAGAGTGCTAGCTTTGAGTATAAATGACAAGGGATAGGACCCAGTCCCTAGTTTCAACTTTTGCTAGTAAAGACCCACCCAACAAAGGGAAGCAGGTGGGCATACGGGAGCTGAAAGCTCACACATAATACTCAAGACTCCCAGAACAGACCCCATCCTGCTCTGATTCTTTAGATTCTATGTCCTATATGATGGTAATCTTAGATGGAACTTACCATGCACCAAGTTAGGATGATCAAGTACAATCGCATATTCAGGATCCCCTGACCTTATCAAAGACTCAAGATCTCTCACTGTCCTGCCTCTACACTGGGTAGGGAAGTGAGGTCTAGTTATCCAACCACAGGATGTGGGAATGAAAGGATTTCTCAGCCAAAGGACGCAGACTCAAGTCCCTCTCTCTCAGGAAGGAGAAAAGGGCTGAACTCTCCCAGGAATGTTCCTGGGTTGTGAGTATCCTCAAAGAAACAACCCTGCTCAGAGAACAGTGCCTCTGGTTTTCCCACTAGCCTCTATACAACCCTGCTCCACCTTCAGTCTGCTCTCTGTGAATCCCAGATCTGCCATTTAGACTAAAGGCTGAGCCAGCAAGGAGACCCATCTCTCCCTCTGAGAATGGCAATCACGGGGTCCTCGCGCCCCCTAGAGGAAGTTTGGGGCAACAAGGGTCCTTATTCCCACCTTCATTCCTTGGCTTTCCTGTGCTAGTGACCAGCTTACTTCTGTCTCTGGTGGAGGAAAGAACAGGGTGTGGGGGAGTGTCATCTTCAGATTGAGCCCTGGAAAGTTCCAGTCCACAAGGATGTACTGCACAGGCAACCTGCAGTGGATGATAGCCATGTGGTCAATGGTGAACCCAATGTGCCAGGACTCTTAATAGCAGTGTGGCTGGGTCCAAGGGTCTATCACTTTTGGTCTAGGTTGTCAGGCGAAGTCATGGTTCCAATGTCATGACATTCCTTATCTGTGATCGTCCTCCCTCTTCATCTTCCTTCTTATCCCTTGTTGCCCCCTCCCTAACACTCCCTCACACCAATACCTCCCTAGCGCTTGGACAGCTTATTCTTATCTGACCAGAAAATAAACTCATTGGCGCCAAGGATGATTGAAGCCTGGTGACCTGTCCTGAGTCCTAGTGCCTACCCGAGGCTGCTTATCTCTGCAGTCAGGTACCACACAGCTCCTGGATGTCAGAAAGTTGCTGAGGTGTCAGTAGCATGGTCCTACATACTGGCTTTATGCTCTGAAATTGTCCCCACATAAATTGTGAATGGTTGGCTCCCTTGATCCAGGGACTCCAAACCATGGCTCACATGTTCTCCCTTCTTCCTTCCTTTCCTCCTTTTCTCCATCCGGCCTTCCCTCCTCTTTATCCCTTTCCTTCTTTTCTCTCACTCCTGGGCCTTGAACTCTGAGCCTAGGTGCTGTCCCTGAGCCTTTTTACTCAAGGCCAACAGACTACAACTTGAGCCACACATCCACTTCTTGTGTTTTCTTTTTGGTAGTTAGTTGTAGATAAGAGTCTTACAGGCTTTCCTGCCTGGGCCTCAAGCATCGATCCTCCCATCACAGCCTCTTATGTAGCTAGGATGACAGGCATGAAGCACCAGCATCCAGCTCAAACCAAGATTTCTTCATGTGCTGTGGAACCAGCAATGGAAACTCTCATTGTCTATGACCCCTCCAGAGCCTGGCACACACTGTGACTCTTTCTTGCATAAATAAATGAGCATCTGTTTACAAAAATACTACAGAAAGTCTCATCCCATTCAGGTAAGCATCATGGTGGGCAGGGCAAAGCCTGATGTAGCTCTCCCACAATTCTCCTCCTCCCTCTTCCCAGCCTCCTGGTGCCACTGAACTTAACTGTTTTGGCTCTGAAGACATGATCCATGGTGTACTCGCTGAATTCCGGGACCTCTGGGATGCCTATCTTCTCAAAGATCTCTGGCCAGTGGCTGACCAGCTCTGTGGCACTCAATTCCACACTCAAGAGTGAATGAGGTTGCCATCAGCTGAAGGCCAGGCTCAAGGGGCCTACTCTCCTACCCCTGGAGCCAGCCAGGATGGCCCACCACATCTGGCCCCCAAGTTTCATGTTGCAGAAAAAGGATCCTCCAGGCATCTTGGGTTTCTGAATCTCCCAGAGTCCAGTGCAGGTGCTGAGAATCCTCTCTACTCACAGCTGGCAGGCTAGAGATGGTGAGGTCACAATCTCTTCTCCTCATGACATCCTCAATGTTATGCCTAGGTCGCAGGACCCCCACCAAGAAGACCACCGAGAGTCAGGCTCTACAGCTGTTTTATTTAAATGGGCTGCAGCCCGGGCCTCGTACTACACTCTGACACAGCGGAACCCAGGAGGAGAGCTCTGAGATAAGGATTTACAGGTCTTATAAAGGCACACAAGGAGGTGGTTTAGCACCACGTGTTGCTCTGCTCTGAAACGAGCAACAAATTGTCACTGCTTCAAGTACTTTAACCCTTCACTCAACTGTGGTGGTCACACTAGAGAGAGTCAGAGGAGAATCAACAGCTGCTGCATAAAAGCAATCAAGGCATGATGTTCATAGCAGGAGACCATCTGGCTTGGGAACTCTGCTTGTGATACTTTGAACGTCATTGATTGTTGGCTGAAATGGTTCATCTAATTTAACCTATAATCCCAGGCGTTAGTGGAAATTGCCAGCTTCCAAAAAAAAAAAAAAAAACCCTGAAAAAGGTGGCATTTCAGTTTTCCCAATCAAGCTTAAAGGTTTCTAAAGTTAGTGCTCCCCTTTTCTTTCCAGACAGCCCACAGCAGGTTACAGAAACTGGCATTCAGCAAGCCCTAGCTAACTGCCACAGCCTGATACCGGGCAGGCTCCAGCACGGGGAATACACTTGCCTACCACTGCCCAGCTGGAATAAGCACAGGCAGGACACAGATTAGAGTCTTCAGGATGCCAGGGAGGACTTCAAGCCAGTGCACTCTTCCGGGAGGGAATCCACACCACCAGTGGGGTCCCAGAGCCCCCTGCCCAGATGCCCATGGACACCGTCAATGCCCTGGGTAAGGTTACCCTCTCATCTTCAGTAGTGGTGAACCATCTGCAATGTCACAACGTTCACCACTTCCCAGACCCTCCTAGATTTACAGCCCCTGCTCTACATCCCCCTTGAAATAGCTCCACCCAACCCTTGCATTAGCTCTACCTATACAAATGAGAGCAGACTGTCTGGCTGGAAGAGTGTGGCTGTGGTCACACTCATCTCACAAGCCTTCAGGCTTAAGACAGAAGGTGTCCATTTTGGTCTGTGGTTCACACAGGCCTCCTAGGGGAGACCCACGCAGGCCCAGCAGTTACTGTGGGTTATAGGAAAGGAGGAAGTGAGAGGTGGAAAGAACATCTACTGAAATCTTCCCCATAGGAGCTATGAAACAGTGAAGGTGAAAACAAAAAGTATGGCTGGTCTCATACTTGGAATTGATGAAAAAAGAACAACAAATACACACACACAAATGCAGAACAGTGACTGTAGACGCTTCCATGCAGCACCTGCAAATTGCCAACTGATCACTCACCTGAGATCAGTCAGGTTCTCTCTCTCTCTCTCTTTCATGCACACACACTCTCTCACACACACAAACACACACACACACGCACACACACACACAAACACAAACAATCCCTAATAGTTACTGTAGTCTTATCCATGCAGCACCTGCAATTTGTCAACTGATCACTCACCTGAGCACAGTCTCTCTCTCTCTCTCTCTCTCTCTCTCTCTCTCTCTCTCTCTGTTGCACAGTCTCTCTCTCTCTCTCTCTCTCTATCATGCACACACACACACACACACACACACACACACACACACACAGACTCAGAGTAGTGCCCCTCCTGAGTTTGTTGGTTCCTCACCTGGGACAATGTACAAGCTGGAACATGGGCGTTCCCTTCTCAGAACCAGGGACTCGACCCAAGGAAGCACAGCTCCAATAATGCTGAACCACCCTGCCTCTCCCTTTCTCCAGGGCCAGACACTTTCCCTTGGCAATAACCAGCCTTGACTCCCCATTCAACAAAACCCTAGACCAGGACTCTGGGTGAAGGAGTCCTGAGACAGTTGGCTCTTCAGACTGGACTGAAAACAAGCAGGAGGTCATTGTGCCCCCAGAGAAGTGTCTGACCCGGGGTAGGGGCAGTGTTGGGTAAATGGATGGGGTCCTAAAGGCTATATACATGGATACACTTCCTACTTCCAGCCTAGATGCTTCTGGGTGACTTGGGGAAGATGAAGAAATCAGATGGACTTGGAGCACCAGCAGATGGTGGCAGAGCTGGGAAATGTGTTCACCCTATGAGTGCTGTTGACAGCTGGAGTGGGGGGTTCAGGCAAGGTGTAAGTGTGTTAGAGGGGCATGTTCTTCCCAGACATTCACCTTCTATCTGACCCCCAGTGCCCTCACCTCCCTAGTGGGCTCTTGTGGGACCCTCCTCAAGTAAAATTATGACCGAGCACAAAAGACAAGGGCTCACACAACAAGGAGGGTCTATCTTCTGAATCCAACACCACCCACCCTCAGAGAAAAGGAAATATCCCAAAAAGGCTGGTGTGGAAGTGCTGCTTCCCACCTCTGAGTAAAGCCACCAGGTTCCCCCCAGTGAGAGGAAGGGTGCAGATGCATGGCTCTGTGGCTCCCACTGCTCTAGGCCAGGGGCTAAGTGGTGCCCCCTCTTCACCCATACCTGCATCTGCCCTTTTCCTGGGAAACTGTCCACTAGGGATGGGGGTGGGATCCCAGGATCAACATCCACTCCCCCACCCTCCACTCCTGGTGCACATTTGTGGCAGAGTCAGGGCTGGCCTGCCTGGTGCTGGGGAGGTGCTTTGAGACACAAGAGGGGAGGCAGGAGTCATGGGTCTGGGTCTGGGGAGGTGGAGGGTAAGGGGAGGTCCTGAGGTGCAGAGCCGCAGGGCTACCACTGGGGACCGGGACCAGGTCAGGGCAGCAAGGAGGCCAGGGGTGCACCATCTCTGGATGACTCCAAAAGGCGCCATGGGTCCAAGCTGGCAGCAACCTGTTTCAAACGTGGTGTCACGGGGAGGGCAGGGGAAGGGCCCAGGGCAGGGGCTGGCAGGTGGCAGGGCTGAGCTCGCCCCCTCCACAGATGAGCTCCTAGTGCAGGGGCCCTGGATTCAGGGCCTACTTGGCCTCTGAGCCTCCCTGGGGCTGTGAGAGGGATGTGCCTGCTGTGCTGGCTTTGTGTCCTCTGTGCTCCTGGCCCAGACCTGTGCTCCTACAGCAGCAGCGGTCAGCCATTGATGCTGCCACCCCTGGTGTGTGTGCCTGCTCTTCTCTGCTCTTTCTCTGCCCCAACTTCTCACCCAGGCTGCCCAGCTCCTGCTGCGCATTATGCCAGCTCCCATGTGCCCCTAGCTGCAGCAACTATGTGCCCCTTCAGCCATGCCCTGTCCTCCCCTCATTCACACTTCCTCCCCACCTCGGGCATGCCCCCGCTCCTGGCTTTGTGCTGCTCTGACTCTGCATTAAGGCTATCAGGCTATGGCAGAATCAGCCTCACCTCAGCTCAGGGCTTCCCTCCAACCCCAGCAGCTGCCTGGGGGAATTGAAGATCCCCTCAGCCCAACCACTGGGGGAGACTCTACTCCATCCACCCCACACACAAATTAGGTGCAAGGTAATTCTCCATGTTTGTGTGTGTGTGTGTGTGTGTGTGTGTGTGTGTGTGTGTGTGTGTGTGTGTGAGTGTGTGTGTGTGTGAGTGTGTGATTGTTCTCTCAAGGATTCAGAACATTGAATCTTTTGGGATGACAGTACACAGCACACTTAAAAAACAGTACAAAGAACCCTGTGTAATGAATTCAGCACAATGTGCCTTTCGAAGGACTCAACATATAGCAACTTTTGGGATCCTCATGGTAATTTAATTACCAATAAGATGAGACATGCCATTTTGACATCACTAAACTTAAATATCATAATATTATGACATTATATGTCATAGTGACATTAAAGTCATATTGTGAACTCCTATTTTGTGATTTCATCCTATTACAAGCTATCAATATTGGTGAATATCAGAAATCCATTGTGACCTCAAAGCCATTGTGACACGAAAATCCCTTTGTGACATCAGAGTGCCATTGTAATATCATTAACCTGTTCGGACATCACAAACCTGTCCTGTCCATTGTGACCTTACCACCAATGTGACATCACAAAGCCATTGTGATATCACATTGCTATTGTGACATTACAATCACCTTGATTACCACCCAAACCCATTATGACATCATTAGAACCTTTGAAAAAACACATGGCCTTTGTGACATCACAGTCCCTTTGTGTATCCATATCCTCATTGTGAAATATCAATTGAGATCAGATATGGCATTATAATATCACAAAGCATTTACAATATAATCATTGGTGTGACATCACATTGTCATGATGACAACATCAGGTCATTGTGACATTACAAATAGGTAATGACATCATACCTCTATGACACCATATTGTCAATGTGACAACATATTATGAAGGCTTATTATGTGATTTCGTATTTCAAATGTGTGTTCATATCAAAAACATATTTTGACTTCATAACCATTGTGACATGACAATCCTTTTGTGATGTAACATTGCCATTGTGATATCTCTAAACAACTGTGACAACTCAAACATGTCCTGTCCTCGTAAGTTTTGTGACATGTTGCCACTGTGTTAGGCCCATTGAGAACTCAATCTATTTTTGACCTCATATTATTTCAGGTATGACATTAAATATTAGAAATATACTGTGATATTATGAATATTGTGACATCACACTGCTAGATGTAATGACCATTTTGTCACATTGCCACATCACAAATCTGTTCTGACTTCATCACATTTGTGCCAACAAATGACTTTGGAATCCTCACAATCCCATTCTAAACTCATATACTCATTATGAGTTAATGACAATTGAGGTCTGGAATGCCATTCTACTGTGACATCACAAAACTAATTTGAACTCATCACTCTTATGGCATTACCAATTAATTGTGACATAACAAGAATCTTATGACATTATAATTTGACATCATATTGCAATTGTGATATTACTGAACTATCATGCTTTCACAAATCTATTATGATCTCATCACTTCTTAGACAATTATGGCCTTTGAGACATCAAGTTCCTTCCGTGAACTTGTATCATTGTGCACTTGTAGCAATTGAAAATTGAAATAAGACGTGATATTGCAAACTAGTTTTGACATCACTAACCCATTTTTATATCATTAACACTTTGACAACCAGAACCTGTTAGGAACCTTAGCACTTTTGACAAAAACATGGCCTTTGTTTCATCACAGTTCATTTGTATATGTCATTGTGACTTCATTCTCATATCCTCACTATAAACTAAATGCAATTAAGATCTGACATGCCATTGTGACATCATAAACCCTTTGTGACATCATCACTATTGTGACATCAGACTGTTGTGATGACACAATCAGCTCACTGTGACATCACCAAGCTACAGTGACATCATAGCATTATGACATCGCATTGCCATTTTGCTAACATAGACATATTGTGAATGAATATCTTGTGATTTCATTCTATTTCAAATGTGGCATATCAGTTGATATCAGAAACACATTGTGACCTCATAACCATTGTAAGATAATAAACCTTGTGTGACATCATAACCAGTGTGACATTATATTGACTCTGTGTGACATCATAACCAGTGTGACAGTATATTGTTGTTATGATATCTTTAGCTTATGGTGACATCACAAAATGATAATGACAGCATAGCATTTGGCATTGTCATTGTGACATCATTGTCACATTATGAGTGCCAAATCTGTGATTTCATTGTATTTGAAATGTGGCACTTGGGTTGATATCAGAAACTCATTGTGATATCATAACCATTGTCACATCAAAATCCCTTTTTGACATCAATTTGGCAGTGTGACATCACACTGGCAATGTGATGCTAGTAAGGCATCATGATATCACAATGGTCATGAACTCACAATGGATTTCTGGTATCAACTGACATGCCACATTAGAAATAGAATCAAATAACATAATAGGCAAACACAACGTGTCTATGACATCAGAATGACAATGTGATGTTACAATGCTATGATGTCATTGTAGTTTTACATGTCAAAATGAGCTGATCGTGTCATAATGGCAACATGATGTCACAAATATTATTATGTCAGAAAGGATGTGTTATGTTTCTATAGTATATCTGATGTCAGTTTTCATTTGTTCCCCATGAGGCTAGGGTACAAAAAGGTTCTGTGATGTCACAGAGGCCATGTGTGTTTTCAAAGGTGGTCATTAGTCATAATAGGTATGGGATGGCACAATGTGATCCATAATGTCACAATGGAAGTGAGATATCCCATTGGGTTTTTGATGTCACAGTGGTGATGAGATCACAATGGTTTTGTGATGTCACAGTTTGTTTGTAATATCAGAATGATATATCAAATTTCAATGACTCATAATTCAATATGAGGATACCAGGTGATAGAAGCAGCTCCATAGTATGTGGTCATACTATGTGAAAACCCAATGGGACAGTGATTTCACAATGACAATGTGATATCTCACTATCATGTTATAAGAATGTTTTGATGTCACAATTGGTGATGCAATACTGATGAGGAGGTCGCAATGGATTTGAGATGTCCCAAGGGGTTGGTAATGGCACAATGGCATGTGGGATCTCAATTGTCATTAACAGACCATGAGTATATGAGTTTGGGAAGGGATTCTGATGTCAGCAAAGCATATGTAGTGAAAAAGCTGAAGAACTAACAGGTCTGAGATGTCACAAAGTGAAACAATGGTTATGATGTCCAGCGGTGTGAAATCATGATGTTACACTGGATTTTAGATATCTCATGTCATATCTGAAATACGAGATCGAGCACAGATTTTCAACTCACAAAGGGCCTAAAATATCACAATGGCATGTCACAAAATTATGAGAACAAGAGAGGTATTTGAAGTCACAGTGGGTTAGTGATATAACAAAGGCAATGTGCTGTGACAAAGAGATTTAGATCTCACAAAGTTTGTGAGTTCATAATGGTTTCCTGATATCAACACAGATGGCACATTTGAGATAGAATGAAATCAAAGAGTAGGCATTTGAAATGGGTCATGACATGAAAATGACAATGTGATGTCAAGGCATCAATGTTTGATAGTATATGTACTCATTACCGTGTTCATGTAACTGTAATCCTTGTGTACACTGTATTTACTATAAAAAATAACTCACAGAAGAAAAAAAAGAAAAATATGGTATGGTGTCATTGGGGTTTGGTGATGCACAATGAATGGTGGTGTCATGATGACAATGTGATTTCACAGACATAATTATTACACAAAGTATTTGTGATGATATAATGCTATGTGTGATAACAATTTTCATTAGTTCACTATGAAGATATAAATACACAAAGGGTCTGTGATGCCAAAGAGGTCATGTGTTGCTTTTTTTTCTTCTTTTTTCATGTTTTTTTTTTTTGTGAAAATACTGTATAGAGGGGTTAAAATTACATGGGCAAGATAATGAGTACATTTCTTATCAAGCATTGTAGCCTCGTCCTTTGTTTCCCCTTCCCATCCCTAACCATCCTTCCCCTGCCCCCCACCCAATCCTCCCTGCTCCCCCTCCCCCCATCTGCATGAAAATTGTAAAGTTCGTTTTCGACATAATGACTTGTACATCTCAAGAGTTCACAATAGTTTTGTGATGTCACAATTTGATTTTGAAGGCACAACAGCAATGTGATGTCACAATGGTTTTGTGATGTCACAGTGATGATAAGGTCACAATGAGTTTGTGATGTCACTATGAGTTTGTAATATCACAATGACATGTCCAATTTCAATTTCTACTAGTTCACAATGAGGATACAATTTCAAAGAAAGAGTCTTAAGCTCCAAAGGCCATGAGTTTTTAGTCATAACTTGTGTGATATGCTGCCATTAGGATATTTTAAGCCTTTAGTAAGCTTATAGTCTGTTTTCAAACTCATAATAATTCAGGTATGATATATGATATCATAAATTGACTCTGACACGAACATTGTGACATCACATTGATAGACATCAAGAGCATGGTGTCACATTGTGAAATCACAAATTTGTTAGGGTTTAATCACATTTGGGCCAACACTTGACTTTGGAGACAACACAGTCCCTTTCTGAACTCATATCTTCAT
The DNA here is from genome assembly GCF_019054845.1 of Dipodomys spectabilis. Lineage (NCBI taxonomy): Eukaryota > Metazoa > Chordata > Mammalia > Rodentia > Heteromyidae > Dipodomys > Dipodomys spectabilis. Next base: position 2,318,858 of record NW_024870956.1, read on the forward strand.
TGCGAATTAATGACATTTGAGATCCGGCATGCCATTGTAACATTTCCAACCAATTGTGACAGCACAAACCTATTATAGCAGAAACACATTGTGATCTAATAGACATTGTGGTAGCACAATCCCTTCATGACCCCACATTTCCATAGTGATATCACTAACCCAATGTGAAATTCCAATCCTCTCATACCCAATCCAGGTATGAAATGTGATACCCGAGTCCAGTGTGACATCTTCATCATGGTGACAACACACTGATAGATGTTATAAGCATTTTGTTACATTATGACACCTGTTAGAACTTCATCCCTTTTGTGACAACGCATGCCTTTGGAGACATCACAGTCACTTTGTGAGCTCATATACTGATTGTGGGTTTATGACAATTGATATCACATGTGTCATTTTGATATCACCAACCTATTGTGACATCACACACCACTTGTAAACTCATCACCAGTGTGGCATAACCAATTGCGATATCAAAACATAATTAAGTCATCATATTGCAACATCACATTGCCATTGTGATGTCACTCTTCCACTGTGGTTTCAAAAACCTACTGCATTTTAGAAAATTCATAGCCTTTTATACTTCAGTCTTCTCCTGTGAACTCATATCCTCATTGTGAAATAGTAGCAACTGAAATTGGACATGTGATTATGAGATGTGACTTCACAAAACTATTTGATTTCATCACCAATGTGACATCACAAACCCATTGTGAGCTTTCATTACCATTTGACATCACTATCACATGGTGACATTCAAAACCTATTAGGACCTCAGCATCTTTGAAAAAACACATGGCCTTTGTGACATCACAGTCCCTTTGTGTAACTATACCCTCATTATGAACTGACACTTGATATCAAACATGCCATTTTAACATCACCAACCCTTTGTGACATCACCAGTGTGGTATAATATTGTCATTATGGTAGTATCAATTAGTTTTGACATCACAAATCTACAATGACAAGATAGCATTATGAGATCACACTGCCATTGTGATGTTATAAATAGATTATGAATGCCTGATTTTAATCTTTTTTTTTCCGGTCATGGGGCTGGACCTCTGGGCTTGGGTGCTGTCCGTGTTCTTCAGCTCAAGGTGAGCACTCTATCGCTTGAGCCACAGAGCCACTTCTGGATTTCTAGTGGTTTTCATTGGAGATAAGAGTCTCATAGACTTTCCTGCCTGAGCTGGCTTTAAACTGCGATCCTCAGACCTCAGCCTGCTGAGTAGCTAGGTTTAAAGGCATGAGCCACCGGTGCCCGGCTTTTTCATACTATTGCAAATGTGACATGTGTGTTGATATTAGAAACATAATGTGACCTCATAACTATTGTAACATCATAAATCAGCAGTGACAATAAATTGTCATTATGACACCATCAGCTCATTGTGACATCACCAAACAACAATGGCATCATAGCATTAAAAATCAAAGTGGCATTGTTATGACTTAAGAGTGTGAAGGCCTATTCTGTGAATTCACTCTGTTTCAGAAAGCCATTTTGACCATATAACCATTGCGATATCACAATCCTTTGTGACATCACATTGCCTTTGTGATATCATTAACCTGCTGTGCCGTCACAACCAGTCCTGTCCTTGTAGTTTTGTGACATGCTGTCATGGTCATATAGTAGGGCCTTTGTGAGCTCATAATCTGTTTTCAATCTCATATTTCTGGTTTGACATGTGATATCAGAAATACCTTATGACATCATACTGCCAGATGTCATGACCATTGTGTCACATTGTGACATCACAAAGCTGTTAGAAAGGCATCACATTTGTGACAACATATGCCTTTGGAGACATTACAGTCCCTTTTCGAACTCATATATTCATTGTCAATTAATGACAATTGAGATATCCCATGCCACTCTGAAATCATGGACCTATTGTGACATCACAAACTTATTGTGACCTCATCACGAGAATGGTATCAACAACTAATTGTGGTAACAAAGCATTATTTTGACAAGATATTGTGGTATTGGCATTGTTCTTTCACTGTCCTATTGTGTTTTTCACAAACCTATTATGGCCACATCACATGTTAGAAACTTCACGGCCTTTGAGACTTCAAGCTCTTTCTGTGAACTCGCGTACTTATTACCTCTAAGGCAAGGAGACAAACCATTGAGTCACATTTAGTTTAATAAACCAATTTACACTAGAAAGGAGACTGTGATCACTTTATCCTGGACTGGATAACCAGATACAAGATCAGCCTTGACCACCAAACCTCAGATCTCCAATGGGCAGCCCCACCCTATCTTAATTTATCTGCAAGCCACCAGCCAAAAAATTATGATCTCCAAAGCTCCAAACCTCAATGGGCAAGGCTTTTAACTTTTCCATTACTCCCTCTTTCACTACAGACCTATCATTCTTTTCTGGTCTTTCTGTTTTTCCCTTCCATCACTTCCTTCTTCTCTTCAGGCCTCTCCAGTCTCCACAGACCTGCACTACTCTGCCTTAATGACCACTTTTCTGCTTCCTCTCTTCTCAGGTTTTTCCCTTCCTGCTGTATTACCACTTTCTTCCATCTGGGTAGCTCTCATTTTTATCTCCCCTTCCAATGCTCTAAAAATGCAACTTATATATAGGTTGTACCCCTCCTCACTCCAACGGGTCTTCTGCCTAACAGTTTTCAACCTTTATTTCCCAAACTGCCAAATGCTCAATCACTTCTTGACAGCTCACCATGTGAGGCTTGAAACCTCGACCTTTGGTGGCATTCCCCACACTCTACGGTGTACCTGAAGTATGAGTTGAACAATTTATGAACTCAGAGATGCCAAAGAGATCTTACTGGCAGCATGTCAAAAACTATGTGAGAATAGGACAGTTTTGTGATGTAACAGTGGGCTAGTGATATCATAATGGCAATGTGGTGTCATCAAGGTATTGTGATGTCATTATTACCTCTAAGGCAAGGAGACAAACCATTGAGTCACATTTAGTTTAATAAACCAATTTACACTAGAAAGGAGACTGTGATCACTTTATCCTGGACTGGATAACCAGATACAAGATCAGCCTTGACCACCAAACCTCAGATCTCCAATGGGCAGCCCCACCCTATCTTAATTTATCTGCAAGCCACCAGCCAAAAAATTATGATCTCCAAAGCTCCAAACCTCAATGGGCAAGGCTTTGTGAAAAACACAAAAGGTTTGTGAAAAACACAATAGGACAGTGAAAGAACAATGCCAATACCACAATATCTTGTCAAAATAATGCTTTGTTACCACAAGAATTTACAATGATTAACGGCTCCCACAGATAATTCTGGCTCTACTGGTTATTATAGTATCATCATAGTGAATTAGAAGAAATTGAAATTGTTTATGTCTTTGTTATATTACAAACTTGATGAGACATCACTAACCCATTGTGACCTCATCACTGCGGTGACATCACAAACTCATTGTGATATCACATTACCATTGTGCCACCATGATCATATTGTGACATCCCAAACCTATTATGACCTCAGAATCTTTGAAAGAAAGCATGGCCTTTGTGACATCACAGGCCATTTGTGTACCCATATCCCCATTTTGAGCTGACAATTGAGATCATACATCCCACTTTAACATCGAAAACACTTTGTGATATCATTACCAGTGTAACATCACATTGTCATTATGACAACTTCAGCAAATTGTGATATCCTAAAACAATGACATCATAGCATTATGACATCACATGCTAATTGTGATGTCACAGATATATTGGAATGCCTATTCTGTGGTTCCATTCTATTTCAAATGTGGGAGGTGGGTTGATATCAGAGATTTATTGTGACCACATAATCATTATGACATCACAATACCTTGATGACACCACATTGCCATTATGATATCACTAGCCCACTGTTACATCACAAAACTGTCCTATTCTCACATAGTTTTTGACATGCTGCCAGTAAGATCTCTTTGGCATCTCTGAGTTCATAAATTGTTCAACTCATACTTCAGGTATGACGTGATATCAGAAATCCACTGTGACAGAATCACCACTGTGACATCACACTGACAGTTGTCATGACCACTGAGTCACATTGTGACATCACAAACCTGTTAAGACCCATTACACTTGTGCCAACATATACCTTTGGATACATAATTATCCCTTATGAACTTATATATTTATTGTCAATTAGAGATCTGGCATAAGATTGAGACATCACCATCCCATTGTGAAATCACAAACCTATGTGACCTCGTCACCTGTATAGATCGCCAACTATTTGTGACTTCAAAACAATACTATCTCATGTAATGGTAACATCACATTGCCAATGGGATATCTCTGTCCCATTGCATTTTCACCAACCTATTATGTCCTCATAATATTTTACAAAATTTAGGGCCTTTCTGACTTCTAGCTCCTTATGTGAACTTGTATCTTCATTGTGATCTAGTAGAATGAAATTGGGCATGTAATGGTGATATTACAAATTCATTGTGACATCACTATCAAAGTGTGACCTTATCACCACTGTGACATCACAAACCCATTGTGACATCACATTGCCACAGTGATATCACGATCACCTTGCGATATCCCAAAACTGTTGTGACCTTTTAGCACCTTTGAAAAAGCACATGGTGTTTGTAACACCACAGTCCCTTTGAGTAACCATATCCTCACTGTGAACAAAGGACAACTGACATCAGACATGCCATTGTACCATTACAGATGCTTTGTGACATCATCTACAGAGTGAGATGATATTTTTGTTAGGAAACCATCAGACCACTGTGAAATCCCAAAATGACAATGACAACATAGCATTATTACATCACATTTTCATTGTGAGGTCCTAGAGACAATGTGATTGCCTATTCTGTGATTTCATTCTATCTCAAATGTGGCATATAGGTTGATTTCAGAAACCCATTGTGACCACATTACTATTGCGATATTGCAATCCCTTTGTGACCTCATAGTGATATTGTGATATCATTAATGCAATGTAACATCACAAACCTGTCTTGCCTTCATAAATTTTGTAACAAGCGACTAGCTTGACCTGGGTTGGATGCCCAGAGCTAATTGCAGCCTCAACCATGAACCCTCAGACCTCCAAAGAGCAGTCCAGCCATTTGTTAACTGGCCTTCAAACAACCAAACCCCAAAATAATCATCTCCAAAGCTCCACACTTCAAAGGACAAGGCTTTTTCCTTTCTCTTCATCCTCCTTCTCTACAGACCTGTCCTACCTTTCAGGTCTTTTCATTTTTTCCTTCCATCATTCCTTTCTTCTCTTCAGGTTGCTGTACTCTTGACAGGCCTTCCCTGCCCTGTCTAGGTGGCCAGTTGCCGTCCTTCACCTCCTGCTCTCCCTCAATTCCCTCTCCTCCCAGGTCTTTACCCTCCTGCAGTCTCATCACTTCTTTCCTTCCAGGCCTTTCCCCTTTTCATTCCCCCTTCTGTTGCTCTGAACATGCAACCTATATATAGGCTGTACCCTGCCCCCACTAAAATATGTTTCCTGCATAACAGTTTTTAATCATCACTTCCCAAATGTCCATGCCCAATAACTTCTTGGCAGCTCACCATGTGGGACTTAACATCCTATCTCTTCAGCAACATGTCCTGCCCACTCCAGCGGCATGCACCCCCCCCCCTCTGGTGGTCCAGTCTAATAGGTCATGATGGCTATCTGTTATAGGGGTACTGCTGGTTATTACAGAGTCCTCATAGTGAACTAGTAGTGATTGAAAGTGGACAAATAATTGTGATACTACAAACTCATGACCTAACCAACCCATTATGACCTCAAAACCACTGTGACATCATGAACCCACTGTGATATCACATTGCTGTTTAGATACCAGGATCACATTGTGACATCCCAAATCTATTATGACCTCTTATAACCTTTGAAAAAATACATAGCTTTGTGACATAACAGTACTTTTGTTTACCCAAACCCCACTGTGAAATATTGACAATTGAGAATCAGACATGACATTTTAACATTAAAATGTTGTGACATCACATTGTCGTTGTGATACCATCTGCTCATTGTGAAATCACAAAACTAAAATATGATAAAATTATAATTTCACATTGTCATTGTGATATCATGAATACATTATGAATGCCTTTTCTGTGATTTCATTCTTCTTCAAATGTCGCATATAGGTGGATATCATAAACAAATCATGAACTCATAACCATTGTGACATCACAATCCCTTTGCCCATCACATTTTCATTGTGATATCACTAACACACCGTGACATCACAAATCTGTCCTGTCATCATAACTTTTGTGACATGATTTTTTTCCCTCATAATCTGTTGGCAACCTCATTAGATTTCACATATGACATTTGATATCACAAATTCCCAGTGACATCATGACCATGGTGACATCACACTGCCAGATGTCATAACCATTGTGTCAAATTCAGACATCACAAACCTTTTAGGATTTCAATATGTGACGACACATACTTTTGGAGAAACCACAGTCCCTTTGTGAACTCATGAACTCATTGTAAGTTAAAGACAATTGAGAACTATCATTTCATTGTGACATGGCCAGCACATTGTGACATCATCTATCTTTTGTGACTTCATCACCAATGTGGCATCATCAAATATTTGTGACACCAAAACAATATTCTGACATGATGAAGTGTGTTGACATTGACATGGTGATATCATTGTCCCACTGTTTCAAAATATGACCTAATATGACCTCATAACGTTAAAAAAACATCATTTCCCTTAGGTCTTCATGCTCCTTCTGTGAACTTGTATGCAGATTGTGAAATAGTAGCGATTCAAATTGGACTTGTGTTTGAGATATTACAAAAACATTATAGCATCAAAAACCTATTGTGACCTCATCACAACTGTGAATCATAAAGCTATCATGTCCCCTAAGTACCTTAGAAAACACATATGACATTTGTGACCTCAGTCCCTTTGTGTACCCATATCATCAATTTGAACACATGACAATTGAATTCATATATACAATTGTAACATCACAAACCCTTTGTGACCCCATAACCAGTGTGACAACACATATTCATTATGACATCATCACCTCCTCGCAACATCACCAATTTACAATGACCTCATAGCATTATGACATTATATTGTCATTATGAGGGAATAGACACATTGTAAATGCCTATGCTCTTATTTCATTCTATTTTAAATGTGGCATATGGGTTGATATCAGAAAATCATTGTGATCCCATAAACATATGGCATCACAATCACTTTGTGACATCACAGTGCCATGGTGATATCACTAACAAACTGTGACATCACAAATATGCCCTGTCCTCATAAGCATTGTGACGTGCTGCAATTGTGATGTCTTAGGCCATTTTTGAGCTCGTAACCTGGTTTCAAACTTATAATAATTCAGTTCTGATATGTGATATTAGAACTCCACTGTGACATCATGACCATTGTGACATCATACTGACAGACATCATGACCATTGTATCACACTATGACATCACAATCCTCCTAGGACTTCATCACATTTGTGACAACACATCCCTTTGGAGATACCACTGTCCTTTTGTGAACTTAAATTCTCTGTGATTTCATAACTGAGAACCTTTATGCCATTTGGATATCACCAACCAATTGTGACATTATAGACCTACTGTGACCCCTTACATGTATGGCATCATCAACTAATTGGGACATCAAAACTTTTTGTAATTTCACAATGTGGCACGATGTTCATGACATCTGTCAGTGTGATGTCACAATGGTTATGATGTCACAGTGGATTTCTGGTATCTCATGTCATACATCAAATATGAAGTTGGAAACAAATTATGAGGGCAAAAAGTTCTAAGATATCACAATGTCAGCATGTCACAGAAGTTATGAGGATAGGAGATGTTTGTGATGTCACATGGTATTAGATATATCACAATGGCACTGTGATGTCACAATGTGATTATGATGTCAAAATGGTTACGTAGGCACAAAAGTGTGTTTCTGATATCAACTCTCATGCCACATTTGAAATACAATGAAATCACAGAATAGGCATTCACAATGTGTCTACGATGTCACAATGACAATTGTTGTCATACTGTGATTATATCATTGAGTATGGTGATGTCACAATGAGCTGATGTTCTCATAATGAAAATGTGATATCACAATGATGTTATAATGGCATATCTGATCTCAATTGTCATTAGTTAACAACAAGGATATGGGTACACAAAGAGACTGTAATGTTGAAAAGGGTATGTGATTTTTCAAAGGAGCTAAGATGTCATAATAGATTTGAGATGTCACAATGGAATCATGATGTTACAATGACAATATTGTCACAATGGCTTTGTGATGTCGTGCTGATGATGATGTCAAAATGGGTTTGGGATATCACAACGAGTTTGCAATATCACAATCAAATTTCCAATTTCAATTACAACTAGTTCACAAGGAGGATACTGTAATAATCAGCAATTTATAGGGTCCGATAATCAGTGTGGCCACAACTCCTGGCCAGCTGGAGAGGACAGGGCATTCTGTGGGAGGGGATGGTACATTAATCACCAAGAGTTGAGCTGTTAAGAAGTGATTGGGCTGTGGGGAGCTTGGGATGTGATAGTTGAAAACTGTTAGCATTTGGAGTGGAGAAGGGGTACAGACTTTACATATGCTGTTTGTTCAGAGCAATGGAAGGGGAGATACAAATTGAAAAGTTCTGGAAGGAAGGAAGTGGTGTGATAGCAGAAGAGGAAAGACCTGGGAGGAGAAGAAGTTGAGGGAGAGCAGGAGGTGAAGGATGGCAACTGACGACCCAGGCAAAGCAGTTCAGGCCTGTGGAGAGTAGAGAGGCCTGAAGAGAAGAAGGAACTGGTAGAAGAGATAAAGGGAAAGACTTCAAAGGAAGTATAGGTCTGTAGTGAAGGAGAGACAAAGGGAAGGGGGAAAAAAGGCTTGCCCTTTGATATTTGGAGCTTTGGATATCATAATTTTGGGGTTCAGTGGTTTGGGGAATATTTATTATATTAAATATGTCTAGATGGATTCCCTTGAACATTAGAGTTCCGAATTTTTGGAGTCCCCAAGAAGATTAATCCGTTTAGATGGCATCAGGCCTTGGCCCCAGGTCAAAATCCCTATAGGTGAGAGTGTCAGCCTTCAAGGCCTCGAGTGTTTGTCTCCAGAGGACCAACATGGACAAAAGTCCTATAGGTACCTCTAGGGGTGCGTTTGGGCAAGCTTGCCAGCCTGTTTTTGGGACCCTCTCTAGAGGTAATTTGTGGCTTTCTTGGGAAGCCATCTGAGAAATTTTGAGAGGTCATTTGGGGCTTCCTTGTGAAGCCATCTGGAACCTCCTTAAGAGGTCATGTAGTGCTTCCTTTGGAAGCTATCTGGAACTTCATCAAGAGTGCATCTGCAACTTCCTTGAGAAGCTATCTGAGACCTACCCTGGAGGTCATCTTGGGCCTTCTCCAGTGGCCATCTTGGACTTTCTCCAGAGGTCATCTGGGGCTTCCTCTGAAGGCCACCCTAGACCTATTCAAAAGTAGTCATTGGGGATTCCTTAAGAGGCAAGTTAAGACGACCACCTGAGGTCATGTGGAGCTTCTTTGGGAGGTCATCTCGGGTTACCTTGATGAAAAATCTGACTGTCTTCAGACATCATCTGGGAATTACTTGAGAAGCTATATAGGACCTTCTCTGGAGGTCATCTCTCTCTTTCTCAAGAGGGTTATCTAGAACCTCCTTTGGGGTTCATATGTGGCCTCCTTGAGTGGCCATCTGGGAGCTACTCAAGAGTTAATCTCATCCTCATTGAGAGGATATCTGGGGCCTCCTTTTGAGGTCATCTGACACTTCCATGGGGAAATGTTTGGATCCTCCATGAGAGGTCATCTAGGGCCTCCTAGGGAGGATATATGTGACATCCTCCAGAGGTAATCTGCAACATCCTCAAGAGGCAATCTGGGATGTTCTCTCTGTCATCTCAGATCTCTGTAGAGGTCAAAATTGAGTGGTGTGGACATGTGGGTTTAGTGTCTGTGTCTACTGGTCTGTGTGTGTATGCTGATAGTTCTATCTGTGTCCTGTACGCACCTCTGTTTACTCCCTTTCTCAGGATGGGAGAACAGGCCTAAAATTGTCATATCCAAAAAAATATTCTCCCCCAGTGTTACAGAATCCTTCAGAGGAAGATGCACTGATGTAGTCTCTCTCCTATTCTTTGCCATCAACACCTCTAATCTAAAGTCCTCCCATACCAAAAGTGGTTACTTGTACCAGCCTGAGGTGGTACAATGTGGTATGTTATCCTTATTACCCTTGAGACAAGAACATGGAGGAGATGGTAAGCAGGCCCCCTTTCTAATGTATTTTCCCTTTACAACTAGTGACCTGTATAACTGGATACAGAAAATCTATCCTTTTCAGAAAAAAATAAAACCAGGGGCTCATTCCCTCATTAGAGACAGTAATTTTCACACACAAGCACATCTGGGATGAGTGTCGGCAAATTTTACAGGTGTGTTTCACCTGGTAGAAAAGGGAGTGAATTCTGCTCAGTGACTTAAAGGTGGTCCTTGGACCACACAGTAGCCCCACTATTGAACCAGACCATTTGGAACAAGTCTTTCCCAAGACTTACTCAAGCTGAAGCTGGGAAGGTGGCTCAGCGGTAGAGCGTTTGCCTTGCATGCTCGAGGCCCTGGGTTCGATTCCTCAGCACCACATAAGCAAAAAGAAAAAAGCCGGAAGTGGCGCTGTAGCTCAAGTGGTAGAGCTCTAGCCTTGAGCTGAAGAGCTGAAGGACAGCGCCCAGGCCCGGAGTTCAGGCCCCACGACCGGACCCCCCAAAAAAAAATTCTTTCTGGAAGTGGCGCTGTAGCTCAAGTGGTAGAGCGCTCGCCTTGAGCTGAAGAGCTGAGGGACAGCGCCCAGGCCCAGAGTTCAAGCCCTACGACTGACCAAAAAAAAAATCTAAACTCAAGCTGAGACTAACAGCTATCGAGGTATGGAGGTGCTTACCAATTATTGCCAGGTTCGGTTAGCAGGGATACCACAGTATCTAGAAAGCCAAGTCATCAATCTAAGGTGAGTGAAATGGGACAGTTTCCCCAGTTAGCACTCTAACGTTTTCTGGAACTTCTCCCAGAAGCCTATAGGACCTATAGGCCTGGCCTATAGATCTTAAAGACCTGGAGAATCAAAGATCCCTAAATATGGCCTTTGTTACTCAGTCGGCCACAGATATTAGAAGAAACATTCAAAAATTAGAAGGTTTTGAGGGAAAAGTGTATTCTAAGTTGGAAGTGGTTGCCCAGTGGGTGTTTGATACCAAAGATACCCTGGAAAAAAAGAGTCTAAGAAGTGAGTTTAAATTTTTGGTAGGAGCACCAGAATATGGATCAAGAAACCTTTAGCAAAGACAGTACAATTCATTTGAAAATGTCAGTAGGGATCCTCTAGGACTAAACCAGTGTGCTTATTGCAAGCAAAATGGACATTGTGGAAAAGAATGTCCAAGGAGGAGAAAGATAGAAAATGACAGGGTAAGTAATCAAATTAACCACCTGGAAAATGTATTCATTTCTCTGGAGAAACATGCAAAGGAGCTTTGGGCTCCGAATTCTAACTGTGTTCAATTTAAAAAGCAGCCCTCTGAACTTAAGAAGAAATATGTTAAAGAAAAAAATTTACCCACTTCTAACTCAAAACACAGGCTTATAAAAGAATGAATCTCCTATAGGTGCCAGTAAAAACCCACCAAGAGATTAAAAGCACATAGAGCACACAGGAGATAATAGAGAGAACTATTTAACATGAAGAAAAGATTTGAAGATATAAATTAGGAACTTGTGAGAGTCAAAAATGAGAAGAAAATCCTCAAAAGGAACCTAGAAAACACTCAGAATCAAATGAAATTCAAGTACATTAGCCTGGGGGAGCATGAGGCAAATTAGGGGACTTCAAGTCAGAGGCCAACAGAAGCACAGGACAGCAATGCTGCCATCCTTGCTAACCACAAGTGAGGCCAAGAAAAGATCTGGATGCTACATTAAGAAATCATAGCCATGAAAAAGGAGTTGGACCTGATATAAGAATGTATTAGGGTGAAGTACATGTTGATTATAAGCTTTGAAGAGTGTCACCAGAAATTCAAGGCAACAGAGAAAGAAGGAAAGAGTAGTTGGCAGAGAAGACGGGGAAGTGCTGTGTCATAGAAGATCAGGCCAAGAAAACTGAACAGGAAAATATCAGGTTGAAGACTGTTACTCTTCAGAAAGATTTAAAGGACCACATGCTGTGATAGAGAATGCTGGGGAAAGGGAAAAAGCATTGGGAAGAAAAGCAGAAATGCTAAACAAACAGTTGCAAGATCTGTCACAAAATTACACTTAAGTGGAAAACCAGAAAGATAAATTACTAGAGTAAAAGGCCAAAACGACTGCTGAGACCTTCACCATAAATGTAATGCAGAAGCACCGAGTCCCTATGGAACAGATGGAGGTGGGAAAAAATACCTCTCAGTAGCACCTTTTTGAACTTAAGGGAGGAGTTGAAGAGCAAGCAAAGGTGATGTGAGAAGGAGAAGCAGATGACCAGTCAAAGAAACTCTCTTGTGACCCTGTCAAAATATTTGCAGATTAAGGAGCACATTGAGAAGGAGAGTAAGATCATGAAAGCAAGTTTGAGAGAAAAGGAAGAGAATAAAATGGAAGAAGTCTCCAAGGTTCAGCGTACTATACAGGAGTTAAACTAGAGACCCTAAGATACAGGGAAATATCTGAGCTGATCAGGTAGCTTGGGAGACCACTCTAAAACCAGTGGGGTCTCTAGAGCTACTAATCGTTAAGATTAAAGTAAGAAGCAAAAAGAGTAGTAATAAATGTGCAAATGTTGACACTGAACTTGTGAAAAATTCATACAGGCTCAAGCTTTCTGTCAGTTTACATGTAGATATTTGCACTCTGGTAAATTGCCCCAGGCCACTGCCTATAACTGTTCGAAAACCAGTGGGGCCTCAGCCTGACAATCCTTTGTAAAGTGTGCAGATAATTTCCAACAGGTAAATGCTGAAAAGCTGGAACGTATGGAAACAATTCATATGTGAGGAACCTCAGATGGTGAATTTGGGAAAGTGAGCTTCACCGAGGTAAAGCCTGGAAAGTATGGTTATTTGTACCTGTTACTAATTGTGGACACTTTTCAGGCTGAGCTGAGGCATGTGATAATTTGTTGATTTGGCTTACCTTTAGCTATGGGGTCCAAAGATACCCCTTCATTCAGGGCCAAAGTTCTCAATTATTAACTAACGCCCTAGGAATAAATTAGAAGTTACAATCCATTTATAAATCTCAGAGTTCAAGGGACTAGAAAGAATGAATATGACCTTAAAGGAAACATTAACTAAATTAAATACAGGGACTGGCCATGGCTATGTAAGCCTCCTGAACTTTGTTCTCCTTCGAGCAATATGTAGCCCTTATGTTAAACGATTTAATCCCTTTGAAATACTTTAGGGTAGAACACCCCCTTTGGTTGCTAAACTTGGGAAGGCTAAAATAACATAAATGTCTAACTACAATCTGCAGGCTTTACAACATATTCTTTTATGTACCTATCCTTTGGTAACCAAGGCCCACAGGCCACCTAAGAAAAACTCCACCTGAAGGAGAGGGGTCAAGATGGCGATGGAACAGCAGGGAAACACCATAGCTCTCTCCAACCAAATACAGATTTCAATGCTCTTTTTCTCCAAGTGACCCCCCAGAAAAAGGGTGATTACTCAGAGAGGAAGTGAAAAAAGAAAAGGGAAAAACTTACACAGACATTAAAGGGGGAAGACCCTTCCCAAATCCCTTGTTGTTGATGGGGCTCCATGCTGAGTAGCTTAAATGGCAGGGCTTCTTACCAGGCTGCTTAAGCGGCCCCAGCTCTGGACCTTCAGAGGACCACACACTCGCAAGCATCCCAAGGCCTCCAGAAGACTCCAAAGAGCCACTGCCAACCAAGAGAATACGAATAGAAATCTCAGAAGGCAGAGCCAGCCGAAAGACTTCCCTCACCCTCCCTGGCACAGCGCCTCTGCCTGGCTGGTGCAATCATCTCAACCAAGTCAGGAGCAACAGTAACTGTTAGCAGTGGCGAACGACCCTAGACTCGCAGCATGGCACCTCTGTCCTGCTGATGTAAACAGCCTAGCCTAACCTGGAGCAGCAGTGGCAGCTGGCAGTGGCAGCAAACCACCCAGACTCTGTGCACAATGCCCCTTGGCACTAGCCACAGGAACATCCCAGAGCAGCCCAGGGAGGCAGCGGTGGCTGGGGCGGGGACAATTGCAGTGAACAACTCCAGACCCGTGGCAGTTTGTGCCTTTCCATACTGGCCCGCATCAGCAGCCCAGCCTAGCCCGAGACAGCAGCAGTGGTTAACACCTGACTTGTGCTGTGGTACCTTCCTTGAATAAGTGGCCCATTTGATCCTGCAGTGGCAGCACCTGGGGCAGTGTCAGCAGCTGCGGTAGCAGCTTTGGCGGCAGCAGCAGCAATGACAGCAGCAGCAGACGACTCTGGACCCTTAGTGGGGTGCAGCAGCTCTCCAAACAGGCTAGCACAAGAAGCCCAGTCCAGCCCATGGTGGCAAAGGTGGTGAACAACCCCATACTTGAGGCAGGGTGTGGTGCTGAAGAACCTCAGAAAAGCCTCATGAACTTTGATGCCTGGGCTGGCTTTGAACCTGAATACACAGATCTGAGCCTCCTGAGTAGCTATAATTACAGGCATTCACACCAGCAGGGTCTTATTTTTTCCAACCCCCTAACTTTTTCTAAAATAAATAATTTCTTAGTTCATACAAGGAATTTAAGCAAATACAAGAGGATCGACATAATATCCTGTATTCTATCTGACCATAGTGGAATCAAACTAGTTCTCAGTAACAAGGCATAAAGTAGAAAAAACTTAAACACATGGACATTAAACAGCACTCTGTTGAACAATACATGGGTCACAGAAGAAAATAAAGAAGAAATTAAAAAGTTCCTACAATTCAATGACAATGAAGATATATCACAAAGAAACCTATGGGACACAGCGAAGGCAGTCCTGAGGGGCAAATTTATTGTTCTCTGTGTGCACATCAAGAAAACATAGACCAATTAAACAATCTTATGATTTAAATGAAACTGTTAGAGAAACAAGAAAAATTGAACCTAAAGTTGCTAGACAGAAAGAGATAAGCGAAATAAGAGCTGAAATTAATGAGATACTAAGAAAATTATAAGTAAAATTAATAAAACAAAGACCTGTTTTTGTTTTTCAAAAAGTCAATAAAACTGACGGACCACTGGCAAGAGCAACAAAATAGGAGAGGAGACCCAAATCAATAATATCAGAGATGCCACAGGGAAAATTGCAACAAACATACAAGATATCCAAACATTCATAAAGAAATAATTCCAGACTCTACTCACAAAGGAAGGAAAACCTAGCAGAGACGGATGAATTTTTACAAATATACATATCGCTATTTCTCCCTTTCCTTTTCAGGCATGCTTCTCCAACATGTCTGATGGGGGCAGAAGTTGATTAAATAAACTTCTTTTCCTGCCTAAATAGCATGTGGTGTTCTCTTCATCAGCTACCTAATGAAACTTACCTATTTAATATACCTTATATATGATGCTCTGTCTCGGATGGGGTTTTAGAGTTGGAAATGTTAGACTTTCCTAACCACCCTCTTTCTGCAAACCAAACTGCCTTGAGATACCACATGAGACTTTTTACCAATACCATTGTTGGCCTTGACATCCACGTCCACACCACTTCTCTACTCTGGTGAGTGAAACTAGTCTCTATGGCTCTCTGTTTCTCAATCTCTTTTCAGATGTGCCACCACGCCAAAGAGCTCCTATGGCCTTTAGCCGAAAGGCTGGTCGCTCTGAAGCCAAGGATGCTTGGTTTGGGGGCTTGGACATTTCTCTCTAGAGGGCTCCGGGGGAAGTTGGGACGCCACTTCTGCCTGGTCAGCTCTCCTTCATTCAACAGACTGACTGTCCTACACATTTAATAGGGTGCTGCGAGCCATGCCTAAGCAGTGAAACCCCTCTGAAATGCTTCCTGCACTGCCTGGATAGACGGCACTCCTAATATTTTTATGCTGTTGTCAGATTTAGACATTTTTTGCCTCTGCAATGGTACATGGTCGAAGTCTGTTTACTTTCAGGCTCCATTTGCCCTCTGCTATTCACGTCCAACTTTCCATATCTCTCCCTTTTCTACAACTTTTTGGATTGTGCCCTGGGTCCTGGGGACCCCTCTAGTTCCCTATCAAAGGCTGGTCAAACAAGGCTTGATTTTTGTTAAGGCTTTCTTTGCATTTTTTCAGAAATTTGCCAACTTGAGTTTGCCATCTTGGCCACATGGTGGGTTAAGGGATTGGCCCAATCCAACCCGTACCCTTCCACCAAGCTTACTACTCCTCCATTCATCTATTTCTAATGTGCCTTGCTAAGAAGTTGCTCTTTTCATAGACACTGGTAACTGATGCCCAACCATCTGATGTGATTTGTTAGCAGAGATGTCTAAATTTTGTTGTCAGAAATTTTAAGTTTTGAGTTTTGCCTTTTTTGTTTTGTGTTGTGTAGTTTGGTACTGACTATGTGATTCTAAAATATTGGGTATATCTGTGCTAAGATTCTCACATCTAACGAGTTTTGTCATTGTAGAATATTTGTTCAATTCTTGATAAGGACCAGGTAAGCCCTATTTATTCTATTTGATGTCCTTGTTGCTTTAATTAGAAATAACAAAGGGCTTTTGTGGCAATGATTGCAGTTCAAAGCCAGCCCAGGCCAAAACATCCCTTAGACTCCATCACCCAACTAACCTGCAAAGACAGGCTGGAAGCATTGCTAGAGCCTATTATCTCTAACCAGCAAACACTGCAAGTGGTGCTATAACTCAAAGTGGTAGTGTGCTAGCCTTGAGCAGAGGTGCTCAGGGACAGTGCCCAGGCCTTAAGTACAAACCTCCTTGAATACCAACTGGGACAAACCATTCCAGCAATGAGCAGCTAGACTCGGCTGGTATGGGGATCAAGGGAACATGGAGAGGAGTAAGAGGAGATGATATCACATCAGCCACTTTGTGCCTGCTCTTTCAAAATAAACCAGAGTCATAAGATCAATAGAAGTAAGAAGGCTGACCATCTAATGTTCATTCCTGTCTAACTTTCAATTGGACAGGAATTTATATTCTTGCCTTTATCACTTGTCTTCTTCTCTACCTAGTTGCCAGATGTCAGAAATAGCTAGAACATTTCTACCAACATTTTCAGCCCCAAGTCCTTCCTCTTGCCATTTATTTGCTCTCTAGTACATTTTTCAGTCCCTCAATGCCTCATGAGACTTCTCCAGACTTCATCCAAGACTCCAAACTTCATCTAAGGACTCAATGCCCAAGTGACAGCTGTTGCCTGCTTCCTTCGCCCAGAGGGGACCACATCTCAGCCTTTTACCCCTTCTGTTGACGGCCCTTGCAAACAAGAAGTAGCCAGAGAGAATGTTCGTCCTTTTTCATAATAATCAAAAGTCTGGAATATCAGGTCTGAACAGGGACACCTCCTTCCCTCTTGGCTAAGTTTCTGCCCTCCCATCTGACCTTAGGAGGGTCCAAGACCCTGAGGTCACATCCAGTGTGGCCACACCTTTCCCCCACCTAGCCACACCTCTTCCTGTCCCTGGCCTAGATAAGTCCTGGCCCAGAGGTGGGTTGCCCTCCTTCCTTTTCAGCCATGCTTCTCCACCATGCATGGTGGGGGCAGCAATTCAATAAATAAACATCTTTTCCTGCCTGAAAAACAAAAGAAATACAAATTGCCCAAACAGAACCAAGAATAAATAAATCAATTAAACATGTCAATAACCTGCAATGAGATAGAAGAAGTAATAAGAAACCTTCCAACAGGAAAATGCCAGGACCTAATGGATTCACTACAGAATTCTATATGGCCTTTAAAGAGGAACTAATAACCATACTCCTCAAGATCTTCAGAGAAATAGAAACAGAGAGAGTAATCCTAGACTCATTCTGGGAAGCCAATATCACATTCTTCCCCAAACAAGCAAAGACCCCCCAAAAAAGAACTACACACCAACCTCTTTGATTAAGACAGATGCAAAGCTCCTCGATAAAATTGTAGCCAACAGAATCAAGAAACATATATAAAAATAACTACATTATGACCAAGTAAGCTTCATCCCAGAGATGCAGAGGTGGTTTAACATGTAAGTCAATAAATGTAATCCATCACATAAACAGATCCAAGGTCAAGAACCACATGATTTTCCCCATTGATGCGGAAAGGCTTTTTGATTAAATTCAGCACCCATTCATGCTAAAAGCTCTGGAAAAAATAGGAATAGAAGGAATGTTTCATAAGACAATAGAAGCTTTACATGGCAGATCAAAGGCCAATATTATACTTAATGGGGAAAATCTATAAGCAATTCCCTTAAAAACAGGAACAAAGCAAGGATGCCCACTCTCTCCACACCTCTTCAATATAGTTCTGGAATTCTTAGCCAGAGCAATAAGGCAAGAAAAATACATTAAAAAGATCCACATAAGAGAGGAAGAAGATGAATCCATATAGGAGAGGAAGAAGATCAACTACCTCTTTTTGCAGATGGCATTATTTTATAAATCCACGATCCCTAAAGCTCCATCCCCAAACTCTTAGAGCTTATAAACCAATTTGGCAAAGTAGTAGGATCCAACAAAAATCAGTCACCTTTCTAAACAGCAACAATGAACAAGCAGAAACGGAAATCAAGGAAACAACCCCATTCACATTAACCTCAAAAAAATTATCTAGGAATTAACCTAACCAAAGATGCCAAGGGTCTATTCCATGAAAACTATAAAAGCCTAAAGAAAGGAATCTTAGAGGATACCAGGAAATGGAAAGACTTCCCATGTTCCTAGATAGGCAGAATTAATATGGTAAAAATAGCTATACTGCCAAAATTAATAAACACATTCAAGCAATTCCCATTAAAATTCCAATATCCTAGTTTACTGAAATAGAGAAAATAGTCCAGAAAATCATATGGAACATCAAAAGACCTAGCATAGCCAAATCAATTTTAGGCAAAAGAAAGAATACAGGAGGGATCATGAAACAGGACTTCAAGCTCTAATATAGAGCCATAATAACAAAGACACCGTGGTACTGGCAGAAAAAGAGACCTGAAAATCAATGAGACAGGTTAGAAGACCCAGAAATATAGCCGCATATGTACAGCCAGTTGATATTTGACAAAGGAACCAAAGACATACAGTGGAAGAAGCATAACCTCTTCAACGACTGGTGCTGGGAAAACTGGCCACATGCAGAAAACTTAAAGTGGACCCTAGTCTTGCAACATGCACTAACATCAACTCAAAATGGATTAAAGACCTTAACATCAACCCTGAAACTCTGAAACTACTGCAGGACCAAGTATGATAGACACTTGAACTTATAGGCACAGGCAGGAACTTCCAGAACAGATTCCCAGGGTCACAACAAATTGGAGAATGACTCGATAAATGGGACTACGTTAAAATAAAAAGTTTCTACACAGATAAAAAGTAGCAACTAAGTAGAAAGAAAGCCAAATAATTGGGAAAAATATTTACCAGCAATATATCAGACAAGGGTATAATATCCATTATATAGGGTGAACTCAAGAAACTAACCTTTCACCAATCTAACAAACCAATCTTGAAATGGTCAAGGGAGCTAAAGAGAGACTTCTCAGAAGAGAAGTAAAGTAACACATGAAGCAAAGTAACACATGAAGAAATGTTCATCATCCCTGACTGTAAAGAAAATGCAAGTAAAAACAACTCTGAGATACCACCTTACCCCAGTCAGAATAGCCCACATCCTAAATTCAGCCAATGACAAATGCTGGAAGGGATGTAAAGAAAGAGAAACAATACTGCAGTGCTGGTGGAAATATATACTAGTACAACCACTTTGGAAAGCACTCTGGAGGTACCTCAGAAAGCTAAATATCGACCTGTCCTATTAACTGGCTATACCACTCTTAGATATCTACTCTGAACAAAAGGAACCACTATACAAACACACACACACACACACACACACACACACACACACACACACACACACACACACCCCTCTATGATTATTGAAGCACTGTTCATTCATAATAGCCAAGATTTGGAAACAACCCAGATGGGACACTACTGATAAGTGGATCACAAAAATATGGTACCTATATACAATGGAATACTATGCAGCCATTAGAAAGGACAAAATGATGGCATTTGCAGGGAAATAGATGGAACTAGACCAAATTGTTTGAATGAGGTAAGCAAAGAACCTAGAGACAAACGGCACGGGGTCTACCTGATACGTGGATGCTAAAGCCAAAATGCAAGAAGGTATGACAGAGTATACAGGACTCGAGAAACAAAGGACAGCCACTCATTTTGTTGTACCACCATTAATAACTCCATGTTATTGACCATGTAGATGATAGAAATATGCACGCAATGGAAGAAGCCAGGAGGAGGAACAGAATAAGTGGGAAATGGGACAACATACAACAAAGGGGCCCATCAGTTGCACGGGACATAGAAGAAAAATAACTAAGCAACCCAAACACAGTGATGGGAAGGGTGGAATGAGGGGGAAAGATGGAATAGCCCACACTAAGCAAGATGAAAAAATTTAAACATCACCTGAGGTGGGAAAAATAATTTGTATTGTTGAAGCTCATAGAATTAACAAACTTTAGACCATAATAATGATAATTTGCCTTGTCAAGGTTAAAAAGTGTTTGTGACTTTAAGCATCACAATTCCACAATACTGCGAAATATGTGAAAGATATGTAATCACCTATCTCAAATTTTAAGGGAAAGGTTACGAGGGATGGGTGACAATGTTGTCAGACACCTTGCATTCATGTACTGTTTTGTAGAATGGGAACTTCTCTGTACAACTACTTAAAGATTATAATAATAAAAATTGTTTAAAAATAAATAAACATAAAATAAACATAAGGGTGACAATAAAAATATTCAAATATAAAATAAGAAATTAAATCCAGTTTGAAGGAAAATTTCTTTGGGGGGAGTAATGTAGTTTATTCTATAGCAAGTCTCACTTCAGAAATAAATTCAAAAGCTAGACCTCAAGTAAGTGAAATAAACTAAGAAATAGAGTTTAAAAAAGAAACTCCACCCATTCTTTCTTGCTTGGACAGCTGGTGTAGTTAAAAATGCATCATGCTCCTGAATTGGAACTGAAGTGGCAATTTCACTGTCTTCTATTAAATTAGTAGGAAAACAATATTAGATCCATCAGTCTCAAGTGAAACAGGCAATGAACCAATATACAGAGAAGGCTGCAAGATTGACTGTTGAGAGACACTCAGAGGATCCCTTAAGGATAAGGCTTACTAAGTGTTAATTAGTGCTAACAAGTATCTTTCTATAATTTACTTGCTTTCTATTAAGTTTACATTTTAAGCCTGTTTGTTTGGAGGAGAGAAGGGATTTTTTAGGATTTGGTAAGAAGGAATCACGATTTGAATGGACATGAAAACCAGTGGGGGATGTATAAAGCAGTGGGGCCCTAATAATAAGCAGGGCCCACTAATCAATGTGGCCACATGTCATGGCCCACTCGAGTGCATGGGGCATGCTGCTGGAGGGGGTAGTATGTTGTCATCACATGACGAGCTGTGAAGAAGTGATTGGGTAATGGGCAGTTTGTGAAGTGATGGTTGAAAACTGTTAGGCAGGAGACACACTGGAGTGATGGAGAGGTTCAACTTATATATAGGCTGCATGGTCAGAGCAATGGAATTGGAGAAAATCAAGGGAAGACCTGGAAGGAAGGAAGTGGTGTTACAGCAGGAAGGGAAAGACCTGGGAGAAGAGGAATTTGTGGGAGAGCAGAAGGGGAAGGATATCAATTGGCCACCAGGCCAGAGAAGTGTAGGCCTGTGGATAGTGGAGAGTCCTAAAGAGAAGAAGGAAGTGATGAAAGGGAAAAAGGGAAATGAAGGAAAGGTCTATAAAGAAGGAGAGAGTAAGGGAAAAGGGAAAAGCCTTACCTTTTGAAGTGTGGAGCTTTAGAGATGATAATTTGGGGGGTTGGTGGTTTGCAGACCAATTAACTCTGTGTGGGACTGCCCATTGGAGGTCTGAGATTTGGTGGTTGGGGCTGGCTTGTCACTGACTGCGCAGCCCAGGACAAGGTAAACGCATACCCATTTCTAGTGTAAATAAAGTTATTTTCAATATGCCTCATTGGATTTTCTTGTGCTTTATGCATCATAAGTAAATGAGTTAAAAAGTTAATCATCTCAAAGGCCATAAATTTTGTAAATGGTTATGTCATAATAGGTTTACAAAACCCAAGGAACACTGATATCACAAGGGCAATATGGTGTCACAATATCAAGTCATAATAATATTTTGATGTCATAATTAGTTGGTGATGCCATAACAGTCATGAGGTCACAGTAGGTTTATGATGTCACAATGACATACTGGACTTCAATTTTCATTAACTCCCAATTAGAATATGAATTCAGAATGGGATTGTGAGATATACTAAGTCATGCATTGGCCGAAACATGATGAACTCCCACCAGGTATGTGATGTCAAAATGTGACACAATGCTCATGATATCTGACATAGTGATGTCAAAATTTTCATATCAGAGTTCATTTCTAATATCACATGTCACACCTGAAATATGAAGTCAAAAACATTATGAGATCACAAAGGGCCTATGTATCACAAGGACATCATGTCAAAGTTATGAGGAGAGGACTAGTCAATGATGTCACACTGGTGATCCTTTCTCCAGTGTTTTGTAATATTACAATGGTATAACTGATTTCAATTTTTAGACCACAATGATTATATGGGTAAACAACTGAACTTTGATATCACAAAGGCCATATGCTTTTTCAAAGGTGCTAAGAAGTCATAACGGATTGAAATGTCACAATGTGATTGTGATGTCACAATGGAAATGTGATGATGCAATAGGTTTGTGTTATGGTGGTAATGAGTTCACCCATGCAATAGTGATGTCACTATGAGTTTGTAATATTGCAATCATGTCAGATTTAAATTGCTACTAGTTTACAAGGAGGATAAGACTTCAAGGAAGGAGCTAGAAGTCCTAAAACCCATGACTTTTCTAACATGTGATGTCATAATAGGTTTGTGAAAACAGAATGGCACAGTGATATCACAATGTCAGTGTGATGTCACAACATTATGTCATACTAATGTGTAAGGGAGTTCAGAGGAAGATGGCGGAGGAGAAACTGGAAGCTAAACAAGCTCTCACATAGAAAGCAGTTTTAGTGTTCCAGTGAACAAGCATAGGCTAGAGAATCACAACAAGTGTTCCATCACAGTACAGAGAGTTTGGCCAGAAAGGGAAAATCCAAGCATGGAGACAGATCTGAGCACTTGCCAGTTGCTGCGGCTACAGCAGATGTGGTGGCAGCTACAGAAGCTGTAGCCACCAAACCTACAATGGAGAGATTCCAGGACAAAGGTGCCAGACACAGCAGACAAATGGATTTTACTCAACACCAAAGAACTGACAAGGAGCAGGTATCTTCATC
This sequence comes from Dipodomys spectabilis, assembly GCF_019054845.1. Taxonomy (NCBI): domain Eukaryota; kingdom Metazoa; phylum Chordata; class Mammalia; order Rodentia; family Heteromyidae; genus Dipodomys; species Dipodomys spectabilis. The sequence continues at coordinate 2,342,545 of NW_024870956.1, forward strand.
CTGCAGATTTCAGACTAAAGATGACCCATGAACCAACACTCTGGCGTGAGTAAACCCTGACATCCACACTACTTCTCAGGGAGCAGAGGAGCAAAGGCTGCCCCTCCCCGCCACAACCACGGGAAATCGCTATCTTTGATACTTACAAAGGCCCAACTGAGCAGCTAGCTTAAACTCAGGCCATGGAAGAAAACAAAAGAGTTATTTTGCAGGTCAGAGGAAATAGAAGTGACCTTCCAGGCTCAGTTCCACCCAGGGGAATGTCACCCTGCACAGGGAGAAAAGATCCGCCCCCGGAAGAGTGACTTTCTTCACTCGGTAAACAGAGCCAGAGCCTGCCCCTCCTTACAGAAGCCTAGACAATCAATTGAAATTCAGTAAATATAAACCCTGAGAATGGCTTTAAGCTGGGCTCTGTGAGTGTTTCAGGGAAAAGCTACTGCTTGCTGAAAGCCTCAACACTACCCAGAACCTAGCCTCATCACAGCATCTCCAAACTAGAGGAAATAGCTATCTCCCTCTTTTGTGATACTCCAAGCAGTTCTCCCTCTCACTGAACTAGTCTGAGAGGAGGATCACAAAATCTTGGGTAACACATAGAATTTTCTGCCTGCCCAAACAAACTGACTTAAGAAACCAATCAAGCCATAGGAAAACCAAACACCACAAGCAGACTAGAGATTCCACCAAGAGACTGGTTGTGGACACAAGGGATACACAAGGGATTCCCACCCCCCCCAAAAAAAAAACCAAAAAAATCAAAGAACTCTTTTGAAACTTTTTTAAAATTTTAATTTTTTAAAGTGTTTTCTGTAAATCTTCCTTTTCTCATAACTTTTATTTGTGGTACGTGTGTGTGTGTGTGTGTGTGTGTGTGTGTGTTAAAACTCTTTTGATCTTTTGGTTCTTTTTATTGTTTTCATACTTTTACTTTCTTATTTTTGCATGACTTAAATGGTGTTCTGCTCATCCCCAGATATATACCTGTTGTCAATTATTAGACCTTTTTCCCCATTGCGTACATACTTAATACAGTAATTTATCACTCAATTCACATCCTCTTAGGCTTAACTTTTTAATAGCACTATTTTCTCTTTATATCTATATAATTTTCAAATAACTAATTTTAAAAATTTTTATTTTTTAGTTTTCATGTTTCCTTTCTAACCCTCCCCTCCTTCCATCCTATCCTTTTCTTATATCAATATCATTTCTTTACACTTATATATTTTAAGTGTTTCACTTCTTAAATTTAATTTTTTGGCATTCCATTTGTTCTTTTTTTTTAATCTCTCTCCTAATATTCTGTCCAATCCATTTCCCTCTCAGAGATTAGGACTTGGTTAAATTTACTCTCCCTTTACCTCTCCACATCCCTTTAGTCCTATTTTTCCCCACATTTCTCCCTAAAGCCTATAATTTCTGATTTTCCATATCCATCTTTGCTGCTCTTAACTCATTAACACGTGGTTGTTTGATGTTGAATAGATTGTATCTGTTGAACTAGATTGTATCTGCATCCATTTTGATTGTGCAACTACCGGACTATGGTTGATACTTGCCTCAAAATAGTTTTCTAGCACAAAATTGGTGTTAGGCTCTGAGTTCAAGGCCCAGGAGTGAGAGAAAGGAAGGAAAGAGAGAAAGAGGAGGGAAGGCTGGATGGAGAAAAAGAGGAAAGGAAGGAAGAAGGGAGAACATGTGAGCCTTTGATTGGAGTCCCTGGATCAAGGGAGCCAACCATTCACAATCTAGGTGGGGACAATTTCATAGCCTAAAGCCAGTATGTAGGCCCAAGACACTGACACCTCAGCAACTTTCTGACAACCAGGAGCTGTGTGGTAGCCGACTACAGAGGTAAGCAGCCTCGGGTAGACACTAGGACTCAGGGCGGTTCACCAGGTTTCAATCATCCCTGGCGTCAATGAGTTTATTTTCTCGTCAGATAAGAACAAGCTGTCCAAGGGCTAGGGAGGTATTGGTGTGAGGGAGTGTCGGGGTGGGGCAAGGGATAAGCAGGAAGATGAAGAGGGAGGACAATCACAGGGCAGGAGTGTCAGGATATTGGAGCCATGACTTCACCTGACATCCTAGACAAAATGTGATAGAGCCTTTGACCCAACCACATTGCTATTAAGAGTCCTGGCATATTAGGTTCACCATTGACCACTTGGCTATTGTCCACTGCAGGATGTCTGTGCAGTACATCCTTGGGGACTGGGACTTTCCAGGGCTCAATCTGAATTTGACACCCCCCACACTATTCTTTCCTCCACCAGAGACAGAAATAACCTGGCCACTAACACAGGGCAGCCAGGGAATGAGGGTGGTAGTAAGGACCCTTGTTTCCCCAGACTTCCTCTAGGGGGCGCGAGGACCCCGTGATTGCCATTCTCAGAGGGAGAGATGGGTCTCGTTGCTGGCTCAGCCTTTAGTCTAAATGGCAGATCTGGGATTCACAGAGAGCAGACTGAAGGTGGAGCAGGGTTGTATAGAGGCTGGTGGGAAAACCAGAGGCACTGTTCTGTGAGCAGGGTTGTTTCTTTGAGGATACTCACAACCCAGGAACATTCCTGGGAGAGTTCAGCCCTTTTCTCCTTCCTGAGAGAGAGGGACTTGAGTCTGCGTCCTTTGGCTGAGAAATCCTTTCATTCCCACATCCTGTGGTTGGATAACTACACCCCACCTCCCTACTAGTGTAGAGGCAGGACAGTGAGAGCTCTTGAGTCTTTGATAAGGTCAGGGGATCCTGAATATGCGATTGTACTTGAACATCCTAACTTGTTGCATGGTAAGTTCCATCTAAGATTACCATGATGTAGGACATAGAATCTAGAGAATCAGAGCAGGATGGGGTCTGTTCTGGGAGTCTTGAGTATTATGTGTGAGCTTTCAGCTCCTATATGCCCACCTGCTTCCCTTTCTTGGGTGGGTTTTTGCTAGAAAAACTTGAAACTAGGGACTGGGTCCTATCCCTTGTCATTTATACTCAAAGCTAGCACTCTACCATTTGAGCCACAGCTCCACTTCCAACATGTTTGGGTGTTTATAATTGGAGATAATGAGTTCTCATGGACTTTGTTGCCAAGGGTGGCATCCAACTGCAGTCCTCAGATCTCAGGCTCCTAAGAGGATAGGATGACAGGCATGGAAAAGTATGTTTGGCTGGGTGGCACTAGCTCATGACTGTCTTCCTAGGTACTCAGGAGGTGAGATCTGAGCATCAGGGGTCAAAGCCAGCCTGGGCAGGAAAAACCCTGAAGCTCTTATCTCCAACCAACCGCCAGAAAAACAGAAGTGGTGTTGTGTTGTGGCTTAAGTAGTAGAGTTCTCGCCTTTAGCTGGAATGCTCAGGAACAGCAACCAGGCCTAGGGTTCAAGCCCCACAACTGAAAAAAGAAAGAAAATAAAACATATTTGCCTGCAAAGGATGGTCCAGGTGTGCAAGGGATGAAAAGAGTGGTGCTGTGGTTTGGAGACCAGGTGCTCACCCCAGTGTACAGATATTTCTAAGAACTCCCAAGTTTACCCCAGCTTGAAGCCACAGCTTCAAGAGGACATGGCTTGTGGCAGGCAGTGAGGGGGTGAATGGTTGCAGTGCTGGGATTGCTATGTCTGTTTTTTCTCCAATAAGGGATGAATTTGGATGCTTGTTGACAAAGTCTGAAGTGAAGGGTTGCAAGAAGTTTGTGGCCTTATGAGATGATTTTCCTGTGGGTATGTAAAGGTGGCTGAAACTGGAAGTTGCCAGTGGCTCACAACTGTCATCCTAGCTACTCAGAAGGCTGAGATGTGAAGACCATGGTTCAGAGCCAGCTTGGGCAGAAAAGTCTGTGAGACTTGATGTCCAATGGACCACCAGAGAACAAGAAGTGGTGCTGTGGCTTAAGTGGGAGAGTGCTCACCTTCAGCTGAAAAGCTGAGGGACAGTGACCTGGCCCAAAGTTCAAACCCCATGAGCAACAACAAAAAAAGAGGTAGCTAAGTTTTCTGCATAGCAGTGTGTACCATATGAAATGCCATGCTGGTCTCTGAGACATTCCAGATATGTGAGAGGCTCAATGTTTTGTCTACAGTAGGTCTGAGGTCGGTAGTGCCAGGTTCTTGTGGGTGGGATGTGATACTAATGGAATGAGTTCATGGTTCTGTTCTCAGGGACTGCTGAAGCCTTGATCTGTTCCTGTGTTAGAAGACCTGAGCCTTGCAGTGAGGGCATAGGTATTGTTCCTGACCTTCTGAGCTCAAAGCTAGTGCTCGGACACTTGAGCCACAGGTCCATCTCTATCTATTTGGTAGTTCACTGAGGATAAGAGCCTCATAGCCTTTCCTGCATGGGCTGGCTTTGAACTGTGATCCTCAGACCACAGCCTTCTGAATAGGTAGGATGACAGACATGAACCACCTGTGCCAGATTTGTGTGTTTGTGTGTGTGTGTGTGTGTGTGTATGTGTGTGCAGAAGTGGGTTGTAACAAGGAGCGCTGGACCCTTTGGGTAACTTCTAACTGCTATCTTTGGGGGGTGCATTGATATTATGTCTTAGGTTTGGGGGCCTGGAAGGGTGAAAAGCTTAAATTATAAGACCAAGGGATCTGTGTTCCCTGGAGCTGTCTACTCCCTTGTCCTTGGTTGGTGGCAGAAGGATCTTGGGAGGACCTGAGGGTGGGGCCCACAAGGGGTGGCTCCCCAGAGGGACAGAGAGCATGGCCAGCACTTAGTCAGGATGCCAGCTCTGTTAGTATGGAGCGTACTGGGTGGGTCAAACTCTGGGTCATCTCATCATGAGGTCTGATGGGTGAGGCCAACCCTATTTTAAATCTTGACCTATGACCTTCAGATCTCAGCTTCCTGAGTAGCTAGGATTATAGGCATGGGCCTCTGGCACCGGGCCTCTGATTCTTTTTAATATATTAGGGTTTGAACTCAAGGCCTTAAGCTTGCCAGTCAGGTATTCTACCATGAATGTCAAGCCTTTCTGCCTTGGGAATTCCCGAGATAGAGATTCAATATATGCTCAGGCTGGACTGGATCACGATCCTCCTGTGACAGGTGTTGGCCACCATGACTGGTTCTCTGTATTGGGATGATAGACAGGTAACACCACGTTTAGTCATCAGTTTAGATGGATTGTCACAAACTCTTAGTCCACAGCAGCTGATTCTTGACCACAGTTGAAGCTCTGGGCCTTACCATCGGACCTCAGTATCCTCCTGGGACAGTTGTGAGGAAACAAGGGATCAATATAGGGGGATCACTGGGGCAGGGCCAGGCATAGAAGGAACGGTTGCCAGATATGGTTCTTGGAAATTCTGTTAGCATATGACAGGAAGATGCCCTGCAAGGGCTCAGATGGGGCCTGTCATTTATCATGCAACAGGTATGGGATTATGAAACAAAACATGGCTCTCTTTCATCCTTACCCTATCCCCATGTGGAAGGGGATCCTTCACTGTGTTCAGCTTTGCAGCTGGGGAAAATGAGGCACGAAGAAGCTGGGTGACCTATTCATGTCCCCCAGTTTACAGGAAGCTCAGCCTGACTTCTCTGCCAAGCTCCCTATGATAATGGCTGCTATTCAGTCTACTTATTGTGGTGGAAAGACCACTTCTTGTCAGTCCTGGGGTTTGAACTCTGGGCCTGGGCACTGTCCCCAAGCTCCTCAGTTCAAGGCAGGTGCTCTACCACTTGAGCCCTCAGCACCACTTCTGAATTTCTGGTGGTTCTTTGGAGATAAGAGTCTCACAGACCGTTCCTGCCTGCGCTGGATAAAAACCATGATCCTCATATGTCAGCTTCCTGTATAGCATTATGCCTGTGCCACTTGCATAAGACATAAGTCCAATTCTTTCTTTCTTTTCTTTTCCTTTCTTTCTTTCTTTCTTTCTTTCTTTCTTTCTTTCTTTCTTTCTTTCTTTCTTTCTTTCTTTCTTTCTTTCTTTCTTTCTCTCTTTCTCTCTTTCTCTCTTTCTTTTTTTCTTTCTTTCTTTCTTTCTCTCTCTCTCTCTCTTTCTTTCCTTCTTTTTCTCTTTCTCTCTCCCTCTGCCTCTGTCTCTGTCTCTGTCTCTCTCTCTCTCTTTCAGAAACTGGTTGAATGTGTCCTGAATGAGGAGGTTTAGCGTCTCCATGTGGCTGGGACCCACGGTAACCCTCTCATTCTGGAGGTGGGCTGTGGGTCAGGAGCTGTCTTGCTCAGCCTGTTCAAATAGCTCCCTGATGTCAGCCCTTCTGTGCCCAGGCTAGAACGTGATGGTTATTCATTGTCCATCCATCCTCTGAGTACTTCCCCACTACCCTCTGCTAAGACAGTTAAAGGAATGTGGATGAGGAGGCATCCTGTTGTTCAACTGCCCAGCATGATCCTGGGCCTCTGATCCTCACTGCCATCTATCTGGCCAGATCCCGGTTATAAGAAAATGAATTCACTCTATGTCTACTTTGCTTTGCTGGGGTGTGTCATTTCAGGTAGGGGAGCAGGGTGCAGAGGAAAGACTCCAGACCTGACAGCTCTTGGGGTACCTTTGCTCTTGTGACACAGCCAAGTCATTGCTGTGGATAACGAAGTAGCTGCCATCAAACTGATCAAGAACAATGCTCAAAGGTATGTAGGTGGGCTATTGAAGTATCAATCCCACCCATGATTACTTCCCACTCACAATAAGGGGGGGGTGCATTGCAGGTGGTTGGCACTGGCCCTAGAGGAATATAAATGGATGGTGGCATTCAGGTGCTGGTGGCTCCCACCCATTATCCTGGCTATTTGGGAGGCTGAGGTCTGATGGTCATGACTAAGGGCCAGCGCAGGCAGCAATGTCTGTGATATTCTTACTCCCAAAAACCACCTCCCCCCACCAGAAAAAAACCCAGATGTGGTGCTGTGGCTCAAGTGGTAGTGCCTCAGTCTTGAATGAAAGAAGCTCAGGGACGACACCAAGGCCTTGAATCCAAGCCCTAGGGCTCAGAAAAAAATACTAAAATAAATGAATAGTGGGCATCTGTTATCTTACTACTAAAAAGAATGGATTCAGTCATCTCTCTGGTACTTGTAGCCAAAAGTAAGGGGCTTCTTTGATGCTCCTCTAAACCTCCCTTTCTCTGCATTAGCTCTCCAGGCTTCAGTTTCAGGATAGAATTCAGATCATCCCACTAAAAGTTACCTTATGTACTCTCCTCTACCCAACTTCCTTGGGGTGGGGATCCTGGATGTTCTCACCACTGGGAGGATGAGGCACTGCAGAGATCGGGGTACGTATCCCCGAAACTCACACACACACACACACACACACACACACACACACAGACACATTCACCTAGGCCAACTCAGACTAGCCTTTTCCAAAGGCACCTTATCTCCTTGTATTAACTGACCTAGCAGAGGTACTTGATCCCTTGTAAATGACTATTTTAACTAGGGCTTACTTGGCACGAGATAATCAAAGAAAGGGTCTGGTGCCTGTCACCTCTTGCTCAGGTTCACGTCTGATACACTGGCTACTTAGGAGGCAAAGATCTGAGGATCAAAGATCAAAGCCAGCCATAAGCTGGAAAGCTCGTGAGAATCTACTCTCAATGGAACCACCAAAAAGTTAGAAGTCGAGCTTTGGCTCAAGTTGTGGAGCACCAGCCTTGAGCATGAAAACTCAGAGTGAAAGCTCCAAGAAAATGAGTTCAAGCCCACACACAAAAATGGCCCCATTTTTTCGCCCCCAGACTGCCTAGGCCTTGAGTACCCTCTCACATAGTGTGATACAGCACCAGTCCTAGGTAGTATATCAGAGCCTTCAGAAATTGCATGGTGGAAGCCAGGCCTACTCCTTCGTGTGCTCTTAACCCACACCAGGCAGAAGGCAGAGCATGACAAGGCATGCAGCCTGCAGAGCGGAGAAGACCTTGCCCTGTCAGGGAGATTGGAGTGGGCTTTTTAGAGGCAACAATTGAAAGAGGGTCTTTCTTAACAAAGAGGATCTGACAGGAAGCACAGAGAGCAAAGATGCTGTAGATAAATTACCACATAGTTGAGCACATTTATTTCCAGCCAGGGCTGCTGGTGAGAAACTCAATACTGATGTGCAAGACTATCCCGAGACAGACCTGAGGGTTTATAGAAGAACAGCTATCCAGGGTTGGGATTGTGTCTTAGCAGTAGTGGGCTTGCCTAGCACACAGGAAACCCTGGGTTCAATTCCTAGGTACCGCATACACAGAAAAAGCCAGAAACGGCACCAGGGCTCAGGTGGAAGAGTGATTTGCCTCGGGCAGAAGAAGCTCCTAGACAGTGCCCAGTCCCTGAGGTCAAGCTCTAAGACTGTGAAAATAAAATAGCGCTCCGATGGTCCTTGGTGACAGGTGGTTGGCTATGCCCTGTTGATCTTAGGAGATCCATCCATGCTTAGTGTCTCCTTCTTTGACAGAAGGGAGCTAGACATTCCTTCTGCCCTGAACACCCCTGGAGGTGGTTATCAGCAACCCTCCCAACATCTTCCACCAGGACATGGAGTAGCTGGCCCCAGAAATCCTCAGGTACAGGTTGGATGGGGCGGGGGCATACAAGGCAGCCCCCAGAATCCTAGTGGGTCTGACCTGCCCCAGAGGACCAGTTCATCCAGAGGAGGTGGATGGAAGCTTAGAGAGGGGTAGAGATGTGGAGTGGGCTCTTTAATGCCCATGGCCCCAACCAGATTCCAAGCCTCCCTTTGCTTTCTGTGAGGGAGATAGAGGAGTGTCTAGGTGGTAGTGTATAGAGGAGGACTAAATGGAAATTATAAAGAATGAGACACTGTAAGCCATGTGCTGGTGGCTCATGCCTGTCATCCTGGCTACTCGGGTGGCTAAGATCCAGAGGATCTCATTTCCCAGCCCAGGCAGGAAATTCCCATGAGAGTGTCATCCACAATCTCCAAACCGAAATGGCGCCATGGCTTAAAAGGAACAGAACTGGCCTTGAACAAAAATCATCATCAAGGACAGTTCCCAAGCCCTGAGTTCAATCCCCTCAGCAAAAACAACAATAACAACAAAAAAAAAAAAAACAGAAAGACACCCCTTGCCTTCAAGTGATGGTGAAGCAATGGGGGTCCTGTGGTTGGGAGACCAGATGCTAGTCTAAGTGTACAGAAATTTCTAAAAACTCTCCAGTTTTGCCCCAGTGTGAAGTCACAGAAGGGTGGGCGTTGCCTTACCAACAACTCCAGAGGTCGTGGCCTGTCTTAGGCAGGGAGTGGGCTAATGGGAGCAGGTATGGGAGGGTAGTGTCAATTATATTCCCTCCATTCATGGAAATATAGTTTTGGATGCTGGTGTCAAAGTCTGAAGTGAAGGGTTGCATGTGGTTTGTAGCCTGACAAGTTGGGTTTCACCTGGCTATAAGAACGTAACTGAAGCCGGGTGCTGCCAGTGTCTCACAATTGTCATCCTAGCTACTCAGGAGGCTGAGATCTGAGGCTTGCAGTACAAAGCCAGCTTGGGCAGGAAAGTCTGTGAGATTTTTATCTCCAATGAACCACCAGAAAACCGGAAGTGGTGCTGTGGCTCCAGTGGTAGAGCACATACTTTCAGCTGAAGAACTGAGGGACTGGGTGCAGGCCCATAGTTCAAACCCCATGACTGACAACCAAAAATAAGGTGGATGAGTTTTCTGCAGAGTTGTGTACAGTAGGAAATGCCATGCTGTGATATGAGCCATTCCAGACGTGTGAGAGGCTGAGATTTTTCTACAGTTTGTGTGAGGACGGTAGTGCCATCTTCTCGGGGTTTGGCATGTTCCGGTGCTCAGGGACTGATGAGGCCTTGGGTTACCCCTATGTGTGGTGTGTGGTGTGTGTGTGTGTGTGTGTGTGTGTGTGTGTGTGTGTATTTCCCTCGTCTTTCTCTGTGCCCTTCCTGAGTGCCTGTCTTCCTCTACCTGATATCGGATGTTGCCCCTCTTCCATTACAACCTTGCATTTAGCCCCCTGTCAGGGTCTACAATGAGTCCTAAATTGCCAGAGAACTGAATAGTCCAGCTTTTCAGTGGAGCCCAAGTCCGGCTACCCATATCTTTGGCCACCTCCAGGGGATTCTGGGTCAGCAGGGCCAGCTGGCATAGGTTCTCCCTTACCTCTGGAGGGGTGGGGTTCAGTCATGGGATGTCTTGTCCTTTTCCTCAGCTGGGCCTCTGGCTGCATGTCCCTCCCATCAGGCTGGCAGTGGAGTGGGGGAAGAGTGTTTGCCAGTGGCTCTGACCAACTTGAGCTTGATAGCTGACTGAAGGTTGCCCAATCACAAAGGATCTTGGGCTGCATAGGAGGTGAGGCCCAGGTGGCTTGGAAGTCTCTGTTGTTGTCTAGGAAATGTCAACGAACATTATGACAGCCAAGTCTATCTCCCAGCCCCAGCTAGACCTCTCAGGTCCTTCTAGATAATTCCGGATACCCAGAATACAGAGGCACAGACTTAAGATTCCAAGGCCAGGGAACAGGGGGATGAGAGACTGGTATGCCCAGTACCTCATTTTTCTGGGGCATTAGCCTTGACCTGTTTATGCCTTCCTTGTGTAAGTTCACTTCTTAACCCATAGCTGGCCACACACCGGCCATTTGTGGAAGTGCTATGGAAGTGGCAGGAGTAAAAGTGAGATCTATGATGACCAAAATCTGGATTTATGGTCTCTGGGGGTGGGGAAGGCAAAGGGTGTCTATTAAAAAAAAAATCTCAGAGCTGGAACTCAGGGCCTAGGCACTCTCCCTGAGCTAACACTCTACCACTTGAATCACAGATCACTTTTCACCTTTTTTAGTAGTTAGTGGAGAGGAGTCTCACAGACTTTCCTGCTTGGGCTGGCTTCAAGCTACCATTCTAAGAGCTCAGCCTCTTGAGTCGCTGGGATTGCTGGTATGAGCAATTGGCTCCAGTTGAGGATGACAGTGGATGCATGTGCTTGTGTGCGTGTTTGCGTGCATGTGTGCATGCGTGTGTGCATATGTGTGTGTGTGTGTGTGTGTATTTACCAGGACTTGAACTCAGAGCCTAGGTGATATTCTTTAGCTTGGTTGCACAAGGTTGGTACTCTACCACTGTAGAGTATCTCTGCTTCCCAGCTTTTGGTGATTCATTGGAGAGAAAAGTCTGTCCAGGCTAGCTTTGAATCTTGATTGATCCTCAGGTGTCAGCCTTGAGTAGCTAGGATTATAGGCATGAGCCACTGGCACCCAGTTGCAAGGTTGTCTTTTCATGCGCTCTTCTGTTCTTACAGCTGTCTACTTGCCCTGGCCTAGATCTCTGACCTCCACTTCAGCTCCCAGTATCCTGTGACAGTGTGGAGAACATAAACCTCTAACATGATCCCATTTCTTTGTACTCATGGGAGGGTATGTTTCTTCTGTAGCCTGGGGAATGAGGGTAGCTGTAGATGGGTGTTCGGCTGGGGGAGAGGTAATCTGTTTCAGCCAAGAAGGAAAGTGTGGCCAGATGCTAATAGCTCATGCCCTCCTAGTCCAAGCTCCTCAGGAGTCTGAGATCTGAGGATTGCCATTCAGAGGCAGCCCAACTAGAAATGTCTGTGAGAATCTCCTCTGCAACTAGCCACCGAAAAGCTGGAAGAAAAGCTGTGGCTCAAGTGCTAGAATGCTAGCCCTGAATGAAAAAGGTGAGGGACAGAGTCCAGGCCCTGGGTTCAAGCCCTAGTACCAAGATGTGTGCACGTGTGTGTATGCATACATACATACACAGACACACACAGACACACACTCACACACACACACACACACACACACACACACAAAAGAAGGTGGTAATGATGAGCTCAGCTAGAAAACTGGGGGCACTCCTGAGGCATAGTCATAGTAAACTCTCAAGGCAGATCAAGTACTATTTCCCTAATTCATTCTTGGGCTGAGGGGTCTGGGTCATGGCAGTAAGTTCCATGGAACCTGCCCCTCTATCCATGCATGGGGCCACAGGACCAAGGGAAGCCACTATGGATGCTCGTTTGTAGTCAGCTCACGATTGCTCCGAGCACTGGTGAGGAAAGTAAGGCTCCGAGCCCTGTGACTCCTGGGATAGAGACTGCTACCAGCAGCAGCCTGCTAGCTGTGGATACCTGAGACTACAAGTCTTTCAAGAGCCCAACTCAACACCCACTCAAGGTGTGCCTGACAGATTCACACTCTTGTGATACTCGAGTGAATGGGCATTACCTGCTGTGCAATCTTGCAGCTCCTGCCCCTTCTGGCCCAGAACCTTGGTTTGAGAGGTCGATTTTTTGCTCAGATCTACAGTGCAGCCATGAGAGATGCCATTCTGATGAACAGATTAATGACCTCCGTGCTCGGGGCTCGAAACTTCTCTGATACTGTGGCCTGCTGTGTAGGCAAAGGCCTCCAAAGAGGCTGCTCTCAAGACTTGTAGGACACCTAGAAATTGGGAGACCCTCAGTGGCCCACTGTAAAGTACTCTCCCTAGAGCCACAGAGTGAGGTCCAAGCAGGCCAGGTGTTGGTCATGGGACTTGAACTCTGGGCTTGGGGCTGTCCCCCAGCTGTTCGGATTACCACTAGAGCCACAGCACCACTTCTGGTTTCCTGGAGGTTCCTTGAAGATCAGAGTCTCCTGGACTTTCCTGCCTGGGCTGGCTTTGAACCGTGATCCTCACATCTCAGCCTCCTGGGGAACTAGGAGGACAAGTGTGAGCCACCGGTGCCTGGCTGATCTGGCCTTTCACCACAGTAGACTAGGAGCTTCTGAAAGCTTTTCTTTATTTTTTAGGTGCCAGTACTGGAGCTTGAACTCATGGGTTAGGCTCTGGTCTCTTAATTTTTTTCCCTCAAGGTTAGCACTCTGCCACTTCAGCCACAGCTCCATTTCGGGCTTTTGGTAGTTCGTCGGCAAGAAGAGTCTCACTAACTTTCCTCCCCTGGGCTGGCTTGACCCACGATCTCTATCTCAGTCTCCTGAATAACTAGGATTTACAGGGGTTGAGCCACTGGTGGCATTGGGCTAGAAGCTTTTCTTAAGTAAGTGTTCTTCCCTGCGTTTGCCCTGACTCCTCCATGCAAAGGAGGTCTAAGGGTCAGTGGCTGTGAAAAATAAGCTTCCAACCACAGGAAATGGCTGTGGTCTCTGGTAAAAAGTCAACTAATCTTCCCCCTGGGCCCCATTCTGGGACCCCACCCTCTGCCCTACCTGTGACTCAAGTACAAATATTGACCCAGCTTTGAATGTCTGAAGTCACAGAACCTTCATTCCACCCACACCATCTGCTCTACACCACACCTCAGGACCTTTGCCCATGCTGTACCTTCTGCCTGAGGCCCTCTTTCCTGAATCCACATCTTGGAACTCCTGTAGAATTTTGGCATTTTTTATGTCACCTCGGGAGCAAGTCTTTCCTTCCCTTCTCCCTCTTTTTTTTAATATTGAGTTTCTAGAGATGGAACTTGTGCAGGCTGACTGGCAAATGCTCTATCTTGGGCTGTGTGTGTGTGTGTGTGTGTGTGTGTGTGTGTGTGTGTGTGTGTGTGTGTGTGTGCCAGTCCTGGTGTTTGAATTCATGGCCTGGAAGCTATCCAATCCCTGAGCTTTTGTGCTCAAGGCTAGCGCTCTACTACTTGAACCAAAACTCTACATCTGGCTTTTGGGGTGTTTAATTAGAGAAAAGTCTCTCATATAGACTTTCTTGCTTGCAATTGGGATCATCAGATCTCACCCTCCTGAGTAGCTAAGATTACACTGGTGAGCCACCAGCACCTGTCCTCTACCTCTTATCTATAACCTCAGCCCTCCTCTGAGTCCCAGAGCAAAATATCACACCAGGATGAATTTTTTCTTTTTGACAGTCTTGGGGATTGACCTCAGGGTCTTGGCATACCCTTGAGCTTCATTTGCTCAAGGCTATCACTCTATCACTTAAGCCACAGTACCACTTTCGGCTTTTTCTGTTTCTGTGGTACTGAGCAATCGAACACAGGGTTTGTGCATGCGGGCTAGGGTAAGCACTTTAGCACTAAGCCACAATCTCAGCCCACGGTTCCCTTCTAATGGGAGTTATGAGGGTGGGGTTTATTGACTTACCCCCTTTGGTGTAGAAATATCTATTTCATATCTTTGCCATTATTTGGGACCAGCCTGTGACTCGGCAATGAGGAATGATAAATGAGTGATAGCCACAGGCCTCAGAAGTCTAGGCTCACGTCCTAAAGAAGGATAGAGAATATGGAGCCCGAACCTTTGACAACTCCTACAGCCTAGAAACTATGCTTTCCCTGGAGGCAGTGGCTGGCTGCATGGTGTCCCGATGGGACACCTCGGCCAGAACATAAGGCTCCGTTCTTAAATGGCAGAGAAGGATGTTTTGTTCATGTTGCCTGCTCAGACTTTGTACTCTCTGAGGGCTTGTCCCAGCTTGCCCACGTTGGGGGGCTGGGCATGGGCAACCTGCAGAATGCCCATTGTCCATACACAGATACTTGAAGTTATTGCCTCCTTTTTTATTTTTGGCAGTTCCAGGGTTGTACTATGAGCCTAGGCTCTGTCCCTGAGCACCCTTTGCTCGAGAGTAGTGCTCTGCCCTTGAGCCACAGCCCCATGCATGGGTTTTTTCCCCTGCGATCTCTTAGAAAGAAGAGTGTCAAGGACTTTCCCACCCTGGCTGAACTCAAATTGGCATTCTCCACATCTTGGCCTCCTGAGGAGCTAGGATTACAGGCAGGAGGCACTGGCACCTTGCTTACTTTTCTTCTTCTTTTTCTTTTTTTTAATGGTAACAATCTGAAGTCTTCACGTGGTCATTATAATTAAACTACCCAGGCCTGGAGTTTGAATGCTAGGACTGCCACCCACAAAAGAATGGAGAGCCTGACAAACTTATTCCTGTTTATGTGAATGGTTATGGAGTGTTATTGATATAACGATAAATGTGCAGTGGATTCATGACCCTATTTTAGAATGCCACACAAAAATTATTGGATTTATGTTTTCCAATCTAGCACCATGGTATAATTAAGGATATTGATTAATTTTTAATTAATTCTTTTATAAGTATTCAACCCGGATACTTCATTAAATGGAGGCAAAATTTATTAACTATTAATTGGTAATAACATATATGATTTAATATCCTCACAGTCCCACTCTCTGTATATGTATATATATATATATATATGTGTGTGTGTGTGTGTGTGTGTGTGTGTGTATGTGTGTGTATGTTTATGTCTATCTATCTCCTTCAATCTATATATTTATCAATGTATACATACATACATACATATATATGTACATATATGTATATATACATATATATATGGGGCACTACTTTGGCTTGATCACAGGTCCTCAGAACTTCCTGGCAGCTCAGTTTTCAGGAGGCTGGTCTGCTAAGTCTGTGACTCTATTTATGGATTTGGCATTGTAGACTGTGAGATGAAATCCCAGCATGGCCAAAAATTTACTCATGGAGTAAGAAGTCAATTTTGACACATTATTTACCTTCTCTGTGAAAGTCCTTTGTCATTATGATGTAAAATCCATATGCAACTATACCCTATATGATATGATGTAATAAAAGAAATGTTACATGTGTATATATTAAATACTAAATAAATAAGGGTAATAAATGTCATATGTAGTAACCCATGTATGTAAATAGATCTCATATATTAATATTACTTTTTCCAGTGCTGGGGCTTTAATTCAGGCCCTGGGAACTGGTCTGAATTTCCTGTCTTCAAGGACGGTGAGCCTTTCTTCTTCACCCAGACCCTGAGTGCAAATCCAAAGCCTACTAGAAAATCCAAAAAAATCAAAAGCCTACCAGGGCCTTTTTACTATTATTATTATTATTTTGGCTAAGCACGCACGGGGCTTGAACTCAGATCTTGGCATCTCTGCCACAGTTGGTGGTGGCATCCTAAGACCCGACTTCAAATCTCATTGTGGAAAAAAAATAAAAAACTGTAAAGGAGAAGCCTAAAACTGAGAAGTTCAAGTAGGTAGTTGTCCTTTTTTTTCCATTTGTATTGTGACCATCCTGGGTCTAATGGACAAGGCCCAGAAAGCATACATTATCTTGCATTGCTGATGTTTGGCGGGGTATTAGGGAAGCCATAGCCAAAACCAGCAACTTAGGTCTGGAGGTCAAATCCCAGGACTGCCACTAACGAATGGAGATTCTCAGAAACCTATTCCAATATATACCCATACGAATGGAATGTTATAAAAGTAATAATTAAATTAGTAGTTAGTATACGATATTATGAAATTGTACACAATTATACAATATTGACTAATTTTCAACTAATACTTTAGCATGTATTCAATCATGAAACTTAAAAAAGGAAGGAATATTTTAATTGCCAATAATCAGTATTAATATTGTACATGCAATTTCATAATATACAGACATCTCTCTCTCTTATTTTATACATATAGATCTATTTGTCTATATACCAATATATCTATACATTTATATGTTCATACAATTGTCACTCCTGGGGCTCAATGATAGAATGTTCGCCTAGTAAGTACAAAGCCCTACATTCGATTCCTCACTACTGTGTACACAAAAAAAATCCAGAAGTGATGCTGTCACCCAAGCAGTCAAGCACTAGCTTTGAGCTTAAAAACTTAGGGCCTGTGTCTAGACCCTTACTCAAGAGCCAGGACTGGCACCAAAAAAATAGTTAGAATGTTCTGACTGCAACAATGTAAGTATAGTACTACAAATACCTCATCACAAGTATAGGACTGCAAATACCTCATCACAGAACAAACTGAGAGTCTGGTGCTGAGAGCTGCCATCTACCCTGACAAAATATCCCATGATACTATTATATTCAGCACTCAGAAACTTGAAGTGGAAGCTCGGCATCGGTGACTCATGCCTGTCATCCTAGCTAATCAGGAGGCTGAGAGATGAGGATTATGGTGCAAAGCCAACCTGGGCAGGAGATTCCTTGAGATGCTTATCTTCAATGAACCACCAGAAAGGCTAAAGTGGCACTATAGTTCAACTGGTAGAGCGCTAGACTTGTGCTAAAGAGCTCAGAGACAGCACCGAGGCCCAGACTTGAACTCCTCCAACTTACAAGAAAGAAGGAAACCTGAAGTGGAGTGCTGGGAACTTGTGTTAGGAGGAGAGTGCTTTGCATGTATGAAACCCTGGGTTTGAATCCTAAGTAACACATCCCTAGAAAAAAAGTCTGAAGTGGCTCTCTGGCTCAAGTGGTATACTTGAACAGGTGAAACAGGTACAATGCTCATGTCCTGAGTTCAAGCTCCAGGACTAGTGTATGCACACATACACACACACACACACACACACACACACACACACACAAACAAACACAGAGCAGAAGTGAAGTTTTGACACAAAATGGTAAAGCACCTGGATTCTGCTCTGAACTCATGGTCATCACCCTGGCCCTGTGTTCAACCACCAAACCTAGCCACCCAAGGCCTGACTAGGAGAGGACAAAGGTTTCAAAACCTGATAAGCTTCACCAGACCTTGATGACAGGAAGCATTGTGATTTTGCACAAGTGCTTAGATTTACCTAACTTCCAGAATCTTAGGGAGGCATCACCATTGCCAATTAGGAAATTTTTCATTAGGTTCAGCTCCCTAGTTGTTTGCCAGAAGGACTCGAATTATTGAAGCAGTTTGTTTCAACATTGGAACATAGCCTCACAAAGACAGGACAAGTGCAGGGAACTTGGCCTGCCACAGGAGGTAGCACAAATGAAGGCTTCCTGTCAAAACAGAGCACTGGGGAGAGAATTGCTTGGGGTACAAAGAGGCCTTTTTCTCATGGCTTTCAGAGCCCATCCACACTCATCCTCACTAATTGCCCCCGATAAATTATTTGTTACACAGCTGTATAGCAGTGAAACTTTTTGTCAGCCTGTTCCAACAGTGAGGCAGACATCCTCCAGCAACCTGGGGTGCGCAGAAACCCTCAGGATAACCTGGGAACAGTGAGGGGAGCCCCGGACCATGCACTGTCTTGAAAACACTGTGCTATGAAATCATTGTATTCAAAGCAAATTTCCTAGCTGTGTGCCTTTCTTCATAGCAACCTTGTATGTTCACCAATAGAAATACATGCATACACACACAGACACATGGAGTTAATGGCTCTTTTTTGTGACGTTTTAGTGGCTTTTTGTAATGGCTTTTTTTTTGAAGATTGAACT
Organism: Dipodomys spectabilis; assembly: GCF_019054845.1. Lineage (NCBI taxonomy): Eukaryota > Metazoa > Chordata > Mammalia > Rodentia > Heteromyidae > Dipodomys > Dipodomys spectabilis. The sequence goes on from NW_024870956.1 coordinate 2,360,703, forward strand.
GTGAGCCTAGACATTGTCCCTGAGCTCCTTTTGCTGAAGGAAGCACTTTATTGTCTTAAACCATGATTACCATAGGCTGGGATACAGCATTTACACCCACAGGTGACCCGGGGATACTAGAACCCGAGTTCAACTCCCAGCACTGGCAAAAATACATCAAACCAAAAAAAAAAATAAAAAAAAACGGAGGAAGAAAAAAAACAAGAAGTTTTACATAACCATTTTACCTCTTTTTCCTTGGCACTGTGACCATCCTGGGTCTCAATGACTGGGCTGGAAAATTGTATGTCACCTTGCATGGCCTAAGGCTCGTGGGCTGCTAGTGAAGCCTGAGCCCAACAGAGACACCTGGGCCCTGAGTTCCATGATCCTGGGACTGCCACCTACACACAGCTGAAGATCCTAGGAGACTCGTTCCTATTTATAGGAACACTAATAGAATGTTTGACATATACTAATTTAATTAATAATTAGCTAGTCTTTCTATTATAAGATTGTATCCAATAAATATAAGTCATTGATTAATTTAATTACTACATTATTAAGTCTTCTACCATGAGTAATTAATGGAGGCATAGTTTTAGAACAAATAATTGGTAGTAATAGAATATATAAAAATAAGATATAGACAGACATCACTTTATGTAGAGTTATACACTAGAATCTACATAAATGTCTGTCTCTCTATATATATACATTTATTTATAGCTGAATATACATATGTAAATACATACACAGCAATCTACACATCTATCTGTTTATGTATTGGCCACTCCTAGGCCTTGATCTCAGGTCCTCAAATTTACTCACCAACTTCACTTGCATCAGACTGTTGTGCTAAAATTAACCCATTCATGAAGTGGGCCTTCTAGGCCTGGAGTTCAAATCACAGAACTGCCAAAAACTTAATCCTGGTGGAAGAAGCCAATTGTCTCACTTGTTTCCTTATCGGCGAAAGTCCTGGGTTTCAGGAATGATGTATAATACATAGGCAAATCTATGTCCTATGTAATAGGATGTAAAAAATGTTATGTGAAATCGTACTCATTAAATAGATAAAAATAAATAAAACACAAAATAAAATGAATAACTAAACTAATCACAATATGCAATTAACTTGTATGTAAATATAAGTCATGTATTTAAAATGTATACGAATATTATTTTTTTTCGAGTCCTAGGACTTGAATTCATGCCCTGAGAACAGGTTTGACTTTCTTGTCCTCCAGCACGGTGAGCTTCCTGTTCCCCCACAATGCTGCAGATTTACCCAGACAGTGAGTTCAAATCTCAGGCCTGACAGAAAAAATTGGCGTGAATTCCAAGCCAAGGATCCTCATAATTTTTAAAATATTTTTAATGTATGTATGTATGTATGTATTTATTTTTGTTTTGTCAAGCACAGGGCTTGAACTCAGGTAGTGGCAACTGTGCCTCAGGTTTGATCAGTCTAGGCTGGGGTGCAGCTACTGTACCCACAACTGAACCTGAGTTCCTGGGCCACAAAGACTGATAGGAAAAAAAATGAAAAGACAGATAAAAATCCGGCAACTTGCAGATGGCTCCAGTTTTACATTTGCTTTCTTTGCAAGGTAACCTTCCTGGATTTCAATGACATGTCTGAAAATTGTTTGTAACCTGGCATTTCTGAAGGTTGGCGGGCTACTAGGGAAGCCATAGGCCAACTCGGCAACATATGCCCTGTGTTAGAAGCCCATTCCTGTCGCCTACCAATGGAGGGAAATCCTAAGAGTCTCATTCCTATTGCTAGTAATACTGATGGAAGGTTATGAATGTCAAGGTTGAATTAGTTGTTCCTGAAAGATACTACTATAAAATTAAACAGAGTGATTTTAGGAGGCCGATGGATTTTAGTGAATATTTTCTGACACATTAAAAGAATACTTTTAGTTCCATGATGGAATAGTTTCAGGACAGTGGTTGATTCAATTAAAAATTTATTAAGGATGGAAACAGTCAAATTAATTACATGGAGGCTTAATAAATACCCAAGAGTTGGTAAGAATGTAGTCTATACAACTGAAGAATGTATAGAAACCTCTGGCACTCTATAAAGATCTATATTTAATTGGTTTTTTTTGAGGGCTTTTTTGTGAGAATACTGTACAGAGGAGTTACAATTACATGGTCAAGATAAGGAGTACATTTCGTATCAAGCATTGTTGCCTCCTCTTTGTTTCTCTTCCCATCCCTTCCCATACTACTCCCCTCCCCCCACCATCTCATTGTTGCATTGGGTCCACCTGTACCCTTCCCCACCACAAATTATACCAACATCAAATACAGTGAAAGCAGGGGTTATACCGTGGGGGAGGGACATACACTGCAACATAGAAATCATCTTATAAGTATGTTAGAAACAATTGCATGAAAGGCAAAAACAAAAACAAAAAAAATTGAATACTTATCTTGGGGTTTATTCCCCTAACATCAACTTATGTGACCTTTTCTGCTTGACACAGACATATGCCAGTTATTGCATATATGGGAAACCATGGTACCTATGTTTATTTGGGCATGGCTTACTTCACTTAATATAATTTTTTCCAAGTCTTTCCATTTCCTAACAAATGGGGCAATGTCATTCTTTCTGATGGAGGCATAGAATTCCATTGTGTATATATACCACATTTTCTTGATCCATTCATCTACTGAGGAGCATCTGGGTTGGTTCCATATCTTAGGTATGGTAAACCAGCAATAAACATAGTTGTGCTGGTAGCTTCAGTATGGTCTTGTTTGTGATCATTTGGGTAAATGCCCAAAAGTGGGATTGCTGGGTCATTGGGGAGCTCTATGTGGAGTCTTTTGAGGAACCTCCATACTGCTTTGTGTACTACCATCTGTATGTCAATCTGTTCTTATTTTGTCAATCCCTAGGTCTCGATCTCAGTGCTGGGAACTGCTTGTCAGCTCCATCTGCCCCATGCTGGCCGAGCTGACACTCAGGAATTCATAAATTTTGCCTTGTAGGCTGTGAGTTCAGATGCCAGCACTCACAAAAATTGAAGCGGGGAGTAAGAAGCCCAGGGTAACACATGCTTTCCTTTTCTGTGAACGTCCTGGGTGTCAAGTGTGAAGTTTCATACATAGGCAAATCTATATCCTATGTAATAAATGTAGTAAATATTCCATGTGCAATAAGTCAATAAAATAAACGGTAAATAAATGAATAAAACAGAAAATGAAATGAATGACTACAATAAGCACAATATTGAGTCAACATACAGGGCTCGATCTCAGGGCCTGGCAACTGCCTGGCAGATGAATTGGCTAGAGGCTGCTGTGCTGACAGCCACCCATTCATGAACTGAGCCTTCTAGGCTCTGAGTCAAGATCCTAGTAATTGCAAAAGTATAATCTTGGAGTAAGAAGCTGAGCGGGACCCATGTTTTCTTTTCTTTGAAAGTGCTCAGGTAGGATGTATAATTCGGGTGCAAATCTATATACTACGTAATAGGATGTCCTAAAGGTAAGAAATGTCATAGGTGGAATAATTGTCACTAAAATAAATGAAAAACAGATTGAATTAGTAGTGAATCCTACTGGGATAAAATTAGATTCAATAATTATAGGAGGTGGATTAAGTTTAATTAATATTTTATTAAGCATTAACAGAATAAAAATTAAATAGAGATATAATTAAATACCTAATTATTGAAAGTAACAAATGATGTATAATTTAACTATATATAGACATCTATCTCATTCTATAAAATATGTAATTTTATGTATGGATGTATGTACATATATGATAAACAACAACAGGATATTGAGTAATTAATAATTAATGATTTATTAATTGTTCAACTGAAACATATCATTAAATGGAGACATGATTTAATACCTAAAAATTGTTAGTAATATTATCTATAATTAAATAATATACAGACATCTCTCTGTGTATATAATATTTATATACAGGAATCTCTAAGTATAACTTCTTCAGTCCTGGTTTCAGTTGTTGAGTGCTCACCTCGCAAGCACCAAGCCCTTGTTTCGATTCCTCAGTGCCACATAAACAGAGTACCGGGAAGTTCTGAGGACTTTCAATGAATTGAGTGCTAGCCTGGAGTACAAATGCTTAGGGACAGTGTCTAAGCCTTTACTCAAGCCATAGGACTGCTGCCACAAAAAGATAGATTGTTCTAACTGCAACTACACAAAGATAGAACTTCAAATACCTCATCACAGAGCAAGCTAGGAGTCTGGTGCTGACAGCTGTCACCTAACCTGACTTAGTCAAATGTAAATGCTGCAACCAAGCTCCATGGAACCAGACACAACTGGCTTACCCAGATCCTCCTAGCTGCTCAGGGGCTTTAAAACCCAGTCCTGGCAGGAATTCTGTGAGACTCTTTAAAATGTGGCTCCAAGTGGTAGAGCTCTAGCCTTGAGAAAATGTTGAGTACTATCTCCGTGTTTTGAGTTCAAGCCATATGCCTAACTCCCCACCCCCCCAAAAAACCCCACCACAATAAACCATTAGATGTGAACTTGTGTGGTTTTTGAAATGTTCCTCAAAGAATGGTGATACTGATGAAAGCAACCTAATTCTATTAACAGCTTGTGGAACAGAGCTATGTGCTAAGTCCTTCATAAGGTTCTCTGTGCTAAGTCCTGCACATGGTGCTATGTACTGAGTCCTTCACAGGGTGCAGTGTGCTGAGTCCTGCATTGGGTGCTGTGTGCTGGGTCTTTCACAGGATGCTGTGTGTTGAGTCATGCAAAGAATGTCATGTGAAAAGAGTGTCCTTCACAGGTGCATTCTTTCATCAGGTCCTTGTAAGAGCTCCACAACTGAGATGAATATGCAGACAAGAATATTGAGGCTCAGATATGTCCCCATGGCAGGGACAAAAATTATGTATTACTGAAGACTAGTGAGTTGTCTCCTGCAGACAATTGGGTTTTTTTCCTTCTTTTTTTTCACAGTCATGAACCTTGAACTTGGGGCCTAGCCACTGACCCTTACCTCTTGGGCACATGGCTAGCATTCCACCACGTGTAGCCAAGGACCCCCTTGCAGGAAAGTGCCACCTAGGGGTCGATGGCTGAGGACTGTCATCCCGCCTTCTCAAGAAGCTGAGATCTGAGGATCTGGGTTTCAAACTATCCCAGACACAAAAGGCCCCTTGAGACTGTGGTCTCCAACTCACATCTAAAAACCTGAAGTTGAAGCTGGGTGCTTGTCGCTCATGCCTGTCATACTAGCTTCTCAGGAGGATGAGATCTGAGTATCATGGTTTAAATCTAGCCTGGGAGGAAAGTCTTTGAGGCACTTAGCTCCAATGGACCACAAGAAAACATGAAGTGGTGCTTTGGCTCAAGTGGTAGGGCACAAGACTTGAGCTGAAGAGCTCAGGCACAGCATCCAGCCCCAGACTTCAACTCCTACAACCAACAACAACAAAAAAGACAGAAACAAACTAACAAACCTGAAGTAGAGGGCTGGGAATGTGCCTTAGGGGTGGAGTGCTTTGCAACTATGAAACCCTGGACTTTATTTCTCAAGACCACAACACTAGAAAAAGGCTGCAGTGGCTCTGTGGCTCAATCAGGAGAGGGCTATCCTTGTACAAGAGAAACTAGCTACAGTGCTGAGTTCCAGCTCTAGGACTGGTGTATGCGCACTCACACAGACACACAGACACACACACACACACACACACACACACACACACACACACACAGGAAAACACACACACACAGACCAGAGTTGAAGTCGTGACACAAAATGGTAAAGCCTTGGGCTTCTGCACTGAGCTCATGGTCAGCACCCAGGCCTTGTGTTCAACCCCAAAACCTAGCCACCAAGGCCCTAACTAGGAGAGGTCAAAAGTTTCAATATCTGATGAGCTTGACCAGCCCTAGATGACAGGAAGCTTTGAGATATCCGACATGTGCTTGGATTTCCCAAGCTTCCAGAAACATAGGATAGGCATCATAGGCCCATCATCTCCAACAATGAAATATTCCATTAGGTTCAGTGCCCTAGTTGTCTGCCAGAAGGACCCCTGAATTATATTGAGCACTGTATCTGAACACCAGAATATAGTCTTACAAAGGCAGCATAAGTACACAGGACTTGGCCTGCTATGGGAAGTGGTACAAATGAAATCTTCCTGTCAAAACAGGGCACTGGGGAGAGAGATCATGTGGGATACAAAGAGGTCTTTTTCTCCTGGCCTTCAAAGCCTGCCCACACTCATCATTACTAACTGACGTAGATGGAATTGTTTGTTAAACAGCTGAACAGGAGTGAGGCCATTTGTCTGCATATCCAGACAATGAGAGAGACTTCTTCCAGCAGGCCTGGGATGCAGAGAAACAATGAGAGAGACTTCTTCCAGCAGGCCTGGGATGCAGAGAAACCCTCAGGTTACACTGAGAACAGTGAGGTGAGCCCCAGAACATGCACTGTCATGAAAGCACTCTCTGTGTTATGAAATCATTGGATTGAAAACAAATTTTCTAGACTGGTGCAATTCATAATAGCTACTCTGGAGATTCACCTATAGGAATATGTCCATATACACAGAGACATGGAGGTACAGGTTCTTTTCGAGGGGGCAGGAACTGGGGTTGAACTATGAGCCTAGGCATTGTCCCTGAGCTCCTTTTGCTCAAGGGTATTGCATTAACCTTGAATCACCTCCTCACTTCTAGGTTTTTCTGTGATGTCTTAGAAATAACCGTGTCATGGATTTTCCTATGCTGGCTGGATTCAAACTCTGATTCTGTACATCTCAGCTACCTGACCAGCAGCGATTATAGTCAGCCTCCACTGGCTCTTGCCTTTCTTTTCTTCTTCAATTTTTAATCTGTACAAACTGATTTCTTAACAGAGTCATTCTAGTGGTTTGATTTTATAAGTAAGCTATTCCAATGTTCTTTATAGCTGCTTTCTCTGAGAAGGATTTTCTCTCCTCATCTTCTCTTCTGATCACAGGTTTGAAGGCAAAAGTGAGAAATGAGTATCACAGGATTTGGCAGCTAATGTCCACTTTACATGCCAGTTCTGTCACTTAGCATTGAGCTGCAATGAATTTACTGTCTAAGGATGAGAGAACCGAAAGTTGGAGCAATCCTCATACTGTCTGCATTGCTCCTTTTGCCTATAAAATGATCTAATAATTATGAATGTTGTGTGTCTCCAAACTTAATTATCTAGAACACAGTGGAAGTGTCTGCATGTTTCTGTTTTTCTCTAGTACATCCCGAGATTTAGACTAAGGTTTTGGGTGGAGGGGCTCCTCAGTGTATGCCTGAGAAAGCTGCTTGCAGTCTCCTGGGGAGATCACAATTCAAAGTCAGCACGAGCAAGAAAGTCTGTGAAATTCTTATTGCCAAAAAACCACCAGAAAACCAGAAGTGGAACAGAGTCCGAGAAGATAAAGCTCCAGCTTTGAGAGAGAAAGCCGAGCAGGAGACAAAGGCCAGACCAGGCAAGAAAGCCTGGGATGCACTTATGTCCAATTAACGACCAGATGGCTGGAAGTAGAGCTATGGTGGTGGTAAAGCTTCAGCCTTGTACGAAACAGCTGAGGTATGCATTGGGCCCTGTGTTTAAGCACTGGGATGGCTTCTCTTTTCAAAAAGAGAAGGACAAGATTATGTATCAGTGCACTAACTACTTATGTGTGTATAGTACCTCCCTGAGTGCAAACAGATCGTATGCAAAGGTTCTCCTATTATTTACTGGTTCACTTTTCAGATATGCTCGTGGCATATACTGCACCATACTCTTCATTTCAGGCCCATGGCTTTTCTCTTCTAGGGTTCCAGGCCTGTGTCCTTATATGATGCACACTTAAGCTCTCAGCAGTTTTATTTACATTTTCTTATGAGATCCATGCAGGAACAGACACAAATCAGACAGGGGAACAGAAGATAATTTTTTTTAAATAACTAGTATTCACAACTCCAAATGAATCAAAGACCTCGAAGTCAAAGCAGACACTCTGAAAACATTACAGGATGGAATAGGAGAAACCCTAGGTCTCCTTGGCACAGGCCGAAATTTTCTGAATATAGACCCGGAAACACAACAAATCAAAGAAATGTTGGATAAATGGGATTGCATGAAGTTGCAGAGCTTCTGCATGGCAAAGGACATAGCTAGCAAGATCAATAGAAAGCCCACGGATTGGGAGAAGATCTTCACTAGCCATACAACGGACAAGGGTCTCATGTCTAAAATATACTTGGAACTCAAAAAATTAAGTCCCCCAACAACAAATCCTCAAAGAAACAACTGCCCAATAAATAAGTGGGCTAAAGACTTAAAGAGAAACTTCTCTGAAGAAGAAAGAAGGATGGCCAATAGAAATGCTCAACATCCCTAGCCATAAAGAAATGCAAATCAAAACAACATTGAAATTCCACCTCACTCCAGTTAGAATGGCAAAAATCAAGAACTCTAATAACAACAGATGCTGGAGGGGATGTGGACAGAAGGGAACCTTACTTCATTGTTGGTAGGAATGTAAACTTGTTCAACCACTTTGGAAAGCAGTATGGAGGTTCCTCAAAAGCCTTCACATAGAGCTCTCCTATGACCCAGCAATCCCACGTTTGGGCATTTACCCAAATGTTTACAAACAAGACCACACTAAAGCTACCAGCACAACTATGTTTATTGCAGCATTATTTACCATAGCTAAGATATGGAGCCAACCCATATGCCCCTCAGTAGATGAATGGATCAAGAAAATGTGGTATAAATACACAATGGAATTCTATGTCTCCATCAGAAAGAATGACATTGCTCCATTTGTCAGGAAATGGAAAAACTTGGAAAAAATTATTTTAAGAGAAGTAAGCCAAGCCCAAAGAAACATAAGTCCTATGGTTTCCCTTATTTGCAATATCTAGTGTATGTATGAGTCAACCAGAAAAGGTCAGATAATGTGATGTTAGGAAAATGAACCCTAAGATATGTATTTTAATGTTTTATTCTTTCATGCATTTTTTTCTAACGCATTTAAAAGATTATCTCTTTGTTGCTTTGTATGTCCCTCCCCCACAGTATAACCCCTGCCTTCACCATATTTGATGTCAATATAACTTGTGGAGGAGATGGGGAAAAACAAGTCGTTTAAGGAAACAGGTGGACCTGCTGCAACAATGAGAAGTACAAGTTGTCATGTCGAAAATGAGCTTTACAACGTTGGTGTGGGGGGAGGTAGGGTTGGGTGGAGGGGTGGGAGGGGGAGGCTGGGAAAGAATGTGAAGGGTAAACAAAGAAGGAGGCTGCAATGCTTGATAGGAAATGTGCGCATTATCCTGCCCATGTAATTGTAACCCGTCTGTACAGTATGTTCACAAAAAAATATAAAAAAACATGGTAATATATATATATATATATATTATATATATATATATATATATATATATATATATATATAAAGAAATAACTAGTATTCAGAAAATTAAATTTGGGGATGTAAAATGATGGTATACTTATGTAAAAAATACCATGAAGAAAAAGATGGGGTTGCGGACTTGGATTACTGAAAGAATGTTGGCCAAGCATGCAAGAAACCCTGGGTATGATTACTCAGTATCACATACACAGAAAAAGCCAGAATTGATGCTGTGGCTAGACCTGGCAAACAGAAACCTACGTAGGTAGGTAGGTAGCTAACTAGGTAGGTAGATAGATAGATAGATAGATAGATAGATAGATAGATAGATAGATAGATAGATAGATAGATAGATAGATAGATAGATAGATAGACAGACAGACAGATACATACATACATACATACATACATACATACTACATAGATACATAAACAATAGATAGATAGAAAAAAGATAGATAAATAGAAAGAAAAATAGATAGATAGAAAGAAACATGATAGATTAACCTGGTCTTGGATGTCAGGAGGAATGAAGGGAACAATTCCCAGTCATGATGCCTTCTTCAGTGTTCCGGCCACCAACTTCACCTTCACACAACCACAGACCAGGGAGACTGTCTCTTTAACACTTCTCAGGCAGCCAAATGCCCCAGAGCCAAGAGGGCAGAGCCAGTTTTTGACTCAGGTGCTTGGAGACAGAAGAGAAAGGGCCCTGCTTCTCCTTGGACTGGGAATTTGCATTAATGATGTGCAGAATGAAGGAAGGAGAATGGACTGGCAGAGTTAGAAGAATGGTCTTTAAATCTGACATATGGAGAATCAAAACCCCACTGCTTAAGACCAGAGAGCAGGGTTTTTCTTCTCTGTTCCTCTCCTCTCCCCCACTAAACTGGCTCTCTATTGTTAACCTAAAGATAGCCTGAGGCTCCCTCCACCAGAGAGAGGAAGGTTAATTAGTCATTGTTTGAAGAGGCTGAGAAAAGCCTGACCCTGTTTTAACTCTAACAAATGTTTCAGGGTTCCCCCCATTGCTGGCTTGTGCAGCTGACTTCCCTGTTGAGTGTGTACATTCTGCCTCCTAATCCTGCAGGCCTAGGTCTCTGCACTTAGCCTGGCTTTTGCAACCATTTTCTGTCCTTCAATTACAGTGTTACACTGGAGTTTTTCTGCAAACAGTGCTAGGGCTGGGATCCTGAGAACTTTATTTGAACCCAGGATGGTTTAATAATGTTTCTTTCCTGTTTCTATAGCTCGAGAACTCTAAGAACACTTAGAGTGCAAGTAACTTCTCATCACCAAGGGAAACACAGGAAGCTCTTGAACATCTGACCTTTCAGAAGTGGAAGTCAGAGTGTCATAGACCATTCTAGCCCTGGTTGGCTTCACCCTGTGATCCTGAGACCTCAGCCTCATGAGCTAGGGTGTTGGGCATGAGCTACTGGTGCTGTGCTAGGTTCAGAAATGTAAGGACATTAACAATACAAGTCAACTGCTTATCACATAGGGCTTGGGAAGCATATTAAGCCTTTCAACAATGGACCTTTAAGAACCATGTAGGACACAAGGTTACAATGCTAGAGTCTAAGAGGCTGGGAATATAAATCTGCTACATTTGAATCTGGAGCTCTGACTCCAATTCTGGTGTGTATCAGTGTTCATTTTCAAGAGAATGTTCTCCTAATTAGCAAATAGGAAAGTACTTTGATTAACCCTCATTTTTTTCCAGTTGTGTGTCTTGAACTCAAGCCTGGGCACTGTCCCTGAGCCCTTCAACTAAAGGCAAACAATTTACCACTAGAGCGACAGCGCCAGGTGGGGTCTTTTGGTTGTTCACTGGAGATAACAATCTAACAGGCTTTCCTTGCCTAGGCTGTCTTTGAACTGTAGTCTTCAACTCTCAGCCTCCTGAGAAGTTAGCATTCCAGGTTTGAGCACTGGCATCTGGCCTATTGTTTTTGTCAGTCCTGGGGCTTGATCTTAGGGCCTTGGTACTATCTCTGTGCTTCTTTTCCTCAAGGTTAGCCACTTGAACCACTCCATAGCTTCTGGCTTTTCTTGAGTATCTGTCACTGAGGATTCAAACCCTGGCATTCATGCATGCTGAGGAGAGAGCTCTTTACTACTAAGACATATTTCTAGCCCCTCCCGTAAAATTTTATCCCTCAATTTGCCTATCCTCAGGAAAAGGCTTCTGAGTATAAATCATCTAAAAAATCTCTATAGAAAGATATCCAAAGAAAAGAAAAAACTCAGGGAAGATGGGAAGGGATAGGATGGGGAAACAAAGGAGGAGGCTGCAATGCTTGATAAGAAATGTACTCATTATCATCCCATGTAATTGTAACCCTTCTCTACAGTATTTTCACAATAAAAAGAAAAAGAAAAAAAGGAAAAAGAAAAGAAAAAGATCATACTTGGGAGAGACTTTAAACATGTGAATACTGTGACAAATGGCTCCATTTAATGATGTATTATGTTTCAAAACTTAATAAAATATTAATGAAAAATGAGACAATGTCCTAAATTATTGTGCATAATTTTATACTAGATGTGCAAAATGGAATAAATATTATGTGTATAATAATACTAAACACAATAATCAATCAATAAATGAATCAAATAAAAACCAATAATAAAAATCATAATATGAAATTAGCATACATATGTAAGTATATATCATACATTCATTACACATGTATAGAAATATTTTTTTCCATTGCAGGGCCTTCATTCGGGCCCTGGGAACTCTAGCCTGAATTTCTTTTCCTCAACCAGTGAGCTTCGCCTTCACCCATGTTGCAAAAGAGTTACCTGGATGGTGAGCTCACATGCTAGCAATGGCAGAAATACTGGCCCCAGTTCCAAGGCAGTGACTTAATTTTTTTTAATGGAAGCAGTTATGTTTATTCAATTCCATACTGAACATTAAAAATAGGCAGCGTAGAATTTTGTACAGCTATTCAGATTTCCTGCCTTTACCTCCAAAGTGCTTCTCTAAAAACTAATATGTTTCTTTTTTGTATGTTTTTCATTGTAAAATGTTGTACAGAGGGGTCACAGTTACATGAACAAGGTAATGAGTACATTTCCTATTGGGCACTGTTGCCTCCTCTTTGTATTCCCCTTACCATCCCTTTCCTCCCATCTTGACAACTAGCTCCCCCTACCGAGGTCAGTGACTTAATTTTTCATTTTTGGTGGGCATGGGGTTTGAACTCAAGTAGTGGCAACTCTTCCCTCACATTGCTACAGATTTACCAAGAACCTGAGTTCAAATCCCTTTCTAGGAAATAAAACTCGCAGAAATTCCAAACCAGGGAGCTTCATTTTTTAAATTTTGTTTATTTATTTATTTATTTATTTATTCATTTATTGGCCAACCATGGGGCTTGAAATCAGGTCGTGGAAACTGCCTCTGCTTGGATCTCCCTAGGCTGGGATGCAGTCTCTGGACCCATAGCTGATCCTGAGATCCTAGGCCCAGTGGGCTGTCAGGAAGAAAAGAAAACGCTGGAAAACACAAAAAATGGTGAGCTGCAGAGGGCTCGGTTTTTATGATTTTTTTTTTCTTTACAAAGTGACCATCCTGGGTCTGAATGACACGGCTGTAAAGTGGACCTGAACTGCCATTGCTATTGGCTGATGGGCTCTCAGGGAAGCCATGGGACAACCTGTCAACAAAGACCCTAGCTTCAAATCTCAGTCCTGACACCAATGGCAGAAGATCACAAGAGACTCGTTCCTATGCATAGGAATACTGGTTGAAAGAGTACTTCGTGCCTTGGTCTAGTCTAAAATTGGATGCAATAATCCTAGAATGCTGATTGATCTTAATAGTTTATTAAGCATGAAACGAATACTTTTCCTTCACTGGCAGTATAATAAATACCTAAGAGTTGGTAAGAACGTAGTAGGTGTCATTTTATCATAGATAGACGGCTCTGGCACTCTTTACTAATATGTATTTATTTGTATACCACAGTTTGCCTATCCATGTATCGCTGTTTTGTCTAAACCTGGGGGTCAATCTCAGCATGTGGGAACCCCCTCACAGCTTCATTGGCAAGAGGCTGCCATGCTCAAACTAACCCATTCATGAATTGGGCCTGCTAGGCCCTGAGTTCAGATCCTAGCATTGCCAGGCATGATGGAGAACACATCCAAAATCTAGATGCTATACGATAGGATATAAACAATTTAATAAATGGTATAGGTGTCATCAGAGTCAATAAAATAAATGGTAAATAAATGAATAAAACAAGAAATAAAATGAATAACCACACCAAACACAATATGGACTGAAAATCTGTATGGAAGTATAAATCCTACTTTTAAAATGTATATAAGGTTTATCTTTTGCAGGCCTGAATCTTGAATTAAGCCCCCGCTATGAGGAGGGAATGGCGGGAGATCATGAGCTACTCAGTTCTGGACCTAGGAAGAGTTATGGTATGCTATCGATCTCATCCTTGAACGAGTAGTTCGTGCAAGATGAGAGTAGGAAATGATAGGCAAGACTTATGGGGTATAGATTAATGGGGTAAAGAAGAGTTGATGAAGCTGACAATAGTCATCACAGTCATGAAATGGAGGCATCAGGAAAGATCCAAGAATCAGTAGTCCCATGGTAGATTGGATTCCATCACAGGACACCGTCTCTCCTACCCTATACAAATATGTACTTATTTCCATACTACTTCAGCTTATGAATGGATGACTATTGTGCTCCTCACTCTTCCTCCCCTGCAGAGGGGGGTTTCAATCTCAGGTCCTGGGAATGGCCTAACTCCTTCATGGCTCACAGGCTGGTGTGCTCATGTGGACCAAATTTCCAATTGGGACTGCTAGGCCCCGAGTTCAGATCCCAGCCCTGCCAAAAGATTCATCTTGATGTCAGAAGCTAATCATTGCACTTGTTTTCCTTTCCAGTGCAAGTCGTGGGTCTCAGCTAGGATGGAGAATGCATGGGCCACCCTGTGGCCAAGGGAATAAGTTGTTATAAATGTCAACCCAGTTATATCTCTCATCATATACTCAAGAAAATACACAATACATCCATGAATAACATACAAAAGAAAGAATAACTACACTCAATGCACGATGCAGTCCACACACGGATGTGAATATATATCTCATGTTTCAATGATGCATTGAGGACTATTTTGGCCTCCTTGGGGCTCAATCTTAGTTCCTGGGAATGATCCAGCTCCTTAGTGGCTCACAGGCTGGTGTGCTCACCTGGACCCATTGTGCAGTTGGGCCTCCTAGGCCCTGAGTTCAAATCCCAGCTTTACCAAAAATTCACCTTGATGAGAGAAGCCAGTTGTTGCACCTGTTTTCCTGTGTTGTGCAAGTTCTCGGTCTCAGCTAGGATGGAGAATGCATAGGCAACTCTATACTCATTGGAATAGGTTGTAATCCAGTTCACCACAGTTATATCTGTCTCCCTATACTCAAGAAAATACAAAATACATCAATGAATGAGACACAAAATAAAGAGAGTGACTATACCGAATGCAAGATGATGCCCAGCCATGTTTGGAAATATAGATCTTCTGTTTAATTATGAATTTATGACTATATTGCCCCCAACCAGGGCATGATCTCAGGTCCCTGGGATGACCTAACTCCTTAGTGGCTCATAGGCTTCTGTGTTCATCATGACCCATTCATCAATTGAGTCTGCTAGGCGTTGAGTTCAAATTCCAGCACTGCCAAAAGATTCACTCTAATGTGAGAAGCCAGTGGTTGCCCATGTTTTCCTCTCCTGTGAATGTCCTGGGTCTCATCGAGGATGGAGAATGCTTTATAGAAAACTCTATAGCCATGACAATAGGTTGTCATCCATATCAGCAGTTATATCTGTCACCATACTCAACAAAATATAAAATACATCCTTGAATAAAACACAAAATAAAAAGAATAACTACACTGAATGCAAGATGCATACCACACCTGTAGGTAAAGAGAGATATTATGTTTTAAAAAGGTGGGCTTGTTGTGCTGGGGCTTCAAATCAGGCCTTGGACCAGGCCTGAAATTCTATCCCTCAAGGATGGTGAGCTTCCCCTTCTCCCCTAGTACAACAGAGCTGCCCAGACCTGAGTTCAAATCCCAGAACTGACAAAACATTCATGCTGATGTCAGAAGCCAGCTATTGCACAGGCTTTCCTCTCACGTGAATGTCCAGTGTCTAACTAGAATGGAGAATGCATAGGCAACCTTATAACCATGGGAACAGGTTGTCATCCATGTTAGAACAGTTATACCTGTCACCATTCTTAGTAAAATAAGCAATACCTCCTAGAATTTGAGACAAAATAAGAAGAAATACACCGAACAGAAATCGTGTCCACACATGTATGTCAATATAGATCCTAGGTTTAAGTAATGAATTTATGACTATAGTGGAACACCCTGGGGGTCATTGTCAAATCCTGGGATAGTTGCTCACACCTTGACTTATTCTCCAATTGGTCCTGCTAGTCCCTGAATTCAGATTCCAGCACTACCAACAAGTGGATCATGGAATAAGAAGCCGAGTGTGAAATAGGTTTACCTTTTCTCTGAGAATCCTTGGTGTCAGGCATGATGGAGAATATTTCTACAAATCTAGATGCTCTGTGATAAGATGTCATCAATGTAATAAAGGGAATGGATTTCATCATAGTACAATTGATGTTAAATAAATGAATAAAACACAAAATACAAGGAACAATCACATCAGACATGAATGTACTGAACATCTATAGGTAAGTATAAATCTTATCTTTACAATGATTATAAATAGTATGTTTTCCAGGATTGGGGCTTGAATTCAGGCCTAGTGAACAGGCCTGACTTTCTTATCTTCAAGTATGGTAATCTTCCCCTTCATCCACATTGCTGCAGATTTACCCAGATCCTGAGTTCAAATTCAAAGCCTGGAAGAATGAATTGCGGGAATTGCAAGCCAAGTAGTTAATTTTTTTACTTTATAATTTTGTTTTTATTTTTATTTTTTTTCTCAGCACAGGGCTTGAACTCAGTTCGTGGTAACTCTGCCTCAGCTCTGATCACCCTAAGCTGCGGTGCACCCACTGGTCCCATAGATGCTCCAGGCCTTGCCTGGAAAAAAATGCACGGAAAAAAATGCACAGAATAAATGTGGCCTTTTTATGTTTTCTTCCTTTGCATGGTGACCCTCCTGGGTCTGAATGACACTGTTGCAAAGGGTACTTCACCTTGCATTGCTGAAGGCTGCCAGACTATCAGGGAAGCCATAGGGCTACGTGGCAACATAGGCCCTGATTTTGAATTCCCATTCTGACACCAACTAATGGCAGGAGATATTAAGATACTGGTTCTCATCCATAGGAATAACAATGGAATGGTGTCAATGTCATGGTTGAATGAATTGATCGTGAATGATGCTCCTATAAAATTAGACAGCATCATTTCAGGAGGCTGATTAATTTTATTTAATATTTATGAAGCATTGAAAGAATATAATTACTTACAGGAATGCAATAATTTCAGGACAGTAATTGATTTCATTAATATTTTAAGGATGAAAACAATAACATTAATTATGTGGATCCATAATAAATACCTAGGAATTGGTAGGAATGTAATCTGTATAACTGAGAAATGTATAGACGACTCTGGCACTCTATAAAGATATATATTTATTAGCATAATGCCATCTGCATGTTAATCTGTTCTTATTTTGTTAACACCTGGGGCTCTATCTCAGATCCTGGAAACAGCCTGTCAGCCCAATTTGCCCCAGGATGTCATGATGACACTCACCCATTCATGAACTTGGCCTTGTAGGCCATAAGTTGAGATGCCAGCACTCCCAAACAATGAATCGTGGAGTAAGAAGCTGATGGCGACACATGTTTTCCTTTTCTGTGAATGTCCTCGGTGTCAAGTATGAAGTACAATACATATGTAGACCTATATCCTATTTAATCAATGTAATCAATGTTCTATGTGCCATAATAGTCAATGACATAAACGGTCAATACATGAATAAAAGAAAAAATAAAATAAGTATACTTAACACCTATGGAGTCAACATATGGATATAAATATAAATCATATATTTAAGTTGTACATGGATAGGATGTTTTCTAGTGGTGGGGATCTATTTCAGGCCTAAGGATCAGACTGGAATTTCTTGAATTCAAGGAAGCCAGCTTCCCTTTCCCACACAGTGCAAAAGAGTTACCCAGATCATGAGTTCAAATCCCAGTCTTGGCAGAAGAATGGAACCTTTATATTATGTACGGCCCAATTCTTAGGTATTTCATTATGCCTCCATTATATGTATGTGATTGTTTAAATGCATAATAAAATATTAACTAAAATTGACCAGTGTCCTATAATTGTGAATAATTTTATGCTAGAATCATTCAAGATCTGCTCATGAAATCAAGACATATATCACATTCCATTAGTAATCATATGGATAGGAACAAGTTTCTTAGTATCTCCTGCCATTTGGAGATGACAGGGCCAGGATTCGTATTGTGGGCTCCAGCTTCCATGACTTCCACCCGTGGATAGGGAACTCACCGTTCTGTACAAGAACATCAGCAAGACAAATGAGGAGGCAGGCACCAGTGGTGCTCAGCAGTCCTCCTAGATACTTACCAGGCTGTGGCAGGAGAATCATGGTCACCCTAGGCAGGAAAGCCCTTGAGACCCCTGTCGAACTTCATTGCCAACAAAGCCAGAAGCCTTGTGGCTCCAGTGTACAGGGCCAGCCTTGAGAAAAAGGAGCTCACAGACTGCCCAGATCCTGAGTTAAAGTCTGGGACTGGAAACAAAGAGACATACACAACAATCTGTGCAGCTATCTGGCTAAAGCAGTTCACCTTCTTGTACCCAACTGAACTGGACAGAGTTCTCTGGGAAAAGGGCTAGGGGAGACGCTGTCATCTTTACTCCAGCCATGCTGCTTGCATCTCCGAATTCCGGCTACACTCCCATTCTTTCATGTTTCTTTCTGAACAATGGGATACAAGAATGGTGGCCACGCCCACATTCTATGCTTCCAGGTAGCACAGGGATTCATTCTGTTGGTTGACACCACTACCAGCAGTTGAGGAAGGCAGAGGTGGCTGAGTGGTGCACAAGAGAATTTGAGTATAGTAGGATATTCATACTCCTGGTGGCGCCCTGGCCCCCTCCTCTGCTTCCCTGCAGTGCTGGGTACCATACCTCAGGCAATGGTTTGCTGCCAGCTAGCCTAAGGCCCCCACCTGGTCCTCTGCCCCAGGTGCTCTGCTCTGGGCCCATGTACCCGCAATGCTGCTGCCATTGCTGCTCACCCAACCCGGAGCAGCCACCAACAGCTTCTCCCAGCAGCACAGGTGTATGGCCCCCCCCAACACCATCCCTACCCTAGTTCAGACATGCATCTAGAGGCACCATGATCCCCTGCTTGTTTCATCTCCCCAGCTCTGAGGAGCCACCTTTCTGTCTTGGGAATTTCTGAGATAGAGAATCAATATATGCTCAGGCTGGGCTGAATCATGGTCCTCCTATCTGTGAAAGGTATGCTCCACCAGGCTTGGTCCTCTGTAGTTGGGATGGTAGGCATGTAGCGCCATGCTCAGTCATCAGTTTAGATGGATTAACTCAAACTCTTACTCCACAGCAGCCAATTTTTGACCACAGGTGAAGCTCTGTGTAGGGCTTCAAACATAGGACCACAGTCTCCTCACAGAACAGTTGTGAAGAAACAAGGGATTTATACAGAGGGATCTCGAATATGGCTAAGCTCGGAGGGAGTGGCCTTCATACAAGCTTCTTGACAATTCTGGGAGCATATGACAAGAAGATACCAGGAAAGGGCACAGGTGGGACCTGTTATTATTCATGCAACACCTCTGGGATTATGAAACAAAACATGGCTTTCTTTCATCCTTATCCTATCTTCATGAGGAAGGAGATCCTTCACTGTGTTAAGATTTGCAGCTGGGAAAATCAAGGCATAGAGAAGCCAGGTGACCTACTTATGACCTCAAGTTCAGATGAAGCTCAGCCTGACTTCTCTGCCATGCTCTCTAGGACAATGTGTGCTATTCAGTCCACTTCTTGTGGTCAAAAGTCCACTTCTTGTCAGTCCTGGCGCTTGAACTCTAGGCCTAGGAGCTGTTCCCAAGCTCCCCAGGTCAAGGCTAGCACTCTAACACTTGAGCCCACAGCATCACTTCCGGTTTTCTCATGGTTCTTTGGAGATAAGAGTCTCACAGTCGTTCCTGCCCGGGATGGCTATGAACCATGATTCTTAAATCTCAGGCTCCTGTCTAGTCAGGATGAGAGTTCTGAGCCATCAGCACTGACTTAAGTGTAATTCTGACTTTCTTTCTCTCCCTCACACTCAGGAACTGGTTGAATGGGTGCTGGAGGAGGTGGCCCAGCGTCCCCATGTGGCTGGAACCCAAGGTGGCCCTCTCATTCCGGGGGTAGTCTTTGGGTCAGGAGCTGTCTAGCTCAGCCTGTTGAAACAGTTCCATGAGGTAAGCCTCTCTGTGCCCTGGCTAGACCATGATGGTTATTCATTGTCTATCCACCCTTACTGGACTTAGTATTGTTTTCAACATCATTTTGTAGCACCTGGCCAAAATTATGATACATAGTTATGGAATGAAAATATAATGCCATATTAAAAAAAAGTTATTTAGGGCACTAGGAATGTGGTTTCATGGTACGGTGATTGCCTAGCATTCATGAAACCCTGGGTTCAATTTCTCAGTACCGCATAAACAGAAAAACACTGGAAGTGGTGCTGTGCCTCAAGTGGTAGAGTACTTACCTTGAGTAAAAAAAGAAGCTCGGGAATAATTCCCTATCTCCGAGTTTAATCCCCTGGACTGGCAAAAACAAAACAAAACAAAACAAAAAACATTTAGTTAGTTAATGCAAAATAAAGAACCCATACTTGGAATATATATAATTGCTCCTTCCATACTGACACCTGAAAATAGTCTCTAATTCATGTACTTTAATCATATTAGGATACTGTGTTGAAATAAAAAGTTTTGTTTATTAGGTCACAGGAATTAATGCCAGGAATGTGCTTAGATGTCAGGTGAAGATTAATTCTGGAAATTCAATGATTCCAGGCTTTTGTGTGGTCATTGCTAATCACAAAGAGAAGGGTAGTCAAAGTGTGATTTGGAAATCTTTTTGGTCAGTCATGGCACCAAAAAGGCAGTGGCTAATTAACAGTTGTGACAGAAGAGAAGGAAAAACTCCAGATGGAAGGAATAAAATGGTAGGTAAGGTATACCAGAAGCTGTTCTAGGGAACCATTTCTGATTATTGAAGCACTAGTTATCAACTAGGATTGTTCCTCATTGCCTATGCCATTCTAAATCTCTTAGGATAGTTTTTAAGCTCTGTGTGATAAAAAAAAAAATGTATCTCCTATGCTGTTCTTTCAGACCAGATCTCCTTTGCTTTCTAAAAATCTGTCTTTCTGTATGTCTCTATGAACATTTCCTGATACTACACATATACAGATGGCATGAGATACTAATGTAAGGGTCCCATAGCTCATTAGTCCTTAATGTAACAACTTGGAAAAGGAGGACATAATTATTGCTAACTCAAATTTTCTGAAAAGCTTCAATGTCATCATTTGGTTCAAGTTTTCATACTTTGTCTGCATATTTGCACATAAATGCAAATGTGAGATGAGTGCTGGTTACTCACACCTGTAATCCTAGCTATTCAGGAGGTTGAGACCAGAGGATTGTGGTTCAAAGGCAGATCAGGAAAATCTATGAAACTCTTATCTTCAATTAACCACCAAAAACCCGTAAGTAGTGCTGTAGCTAAAGTGCTAGAGTGTTCAACTTGAACTGAACTTCTTAGGGACAGTGCCTACAATCAGAGTTTAAGCCCCAAGACCAATAAAAAAAGTGAAATATGACTTTTAGTTTCCCCCAAAAGAAGGGCAAGGTCAATAATCTTCCCAAGCAGAAGAAATAATTCTAAAATGATTCAGTGCACCTACTTTTGCTGAGTTAAAATTTAAGTTATGGCTTCTTTGCTGGACATATTCTCTTCTTTTAAAAATTGCCAAATATTAGTTTGACAATCATTTACAAATAATAATTTTTTCTTTTCTTTTTTTTTGGGGGGGGGATCTGGATGTGGGGCCTGTACTCTGGGCCTGGGCGCTGTCCCTCAGCTCTTCAGCTCAAGGCTAGCACTCTACCACTTAAGCCACAGCGCCACTTCCTACATTTTTTTTCTTTTTGATTATGTGGTGCTGAGGAATCAAACCCAGTGCCTCATGCATGCAAGGCAAGCACTCTGCCACTGAGCCACTTTCCCAGCCCTCAACTAATATTTCTTGTTTCAAAAGATAAGTCCATACGGTTGATGTCACTTAGCTTTCTTACTATCTTAGTTCAGCGCCCACCCAGACAGGGGAGTCTGTCCAACTCTTATCTGTAATTAAAAAAAAAAAAAAGCAGTAGGTGCAGTTTGGCTCAAGCAGTAGAGTACTAGCTTTGTAGGCAGGTGGGCAGGAAAGACAACTGTTCAGAGACAGGGTATAGCCTCTGGATTCAAGCCCTAGAACCAACACAAACTAAACAAACAAACAAGGAAACAAAAATAACCCCACATATTTATTTGGGACCATCCTTAAAGGAGTACTGGTCTGAGAAGAGGCTCCTTTTGCTGATCATACTCACTCGATCCTGCTTTTTTGGAATCCTTATTGCTCTGGAGAACTCAGAGCCAGACTAAAGGAATTGATAACTGTCTCCTGCAACAAGAGAATCATCTCAGGAGTGAAATATCCATCCATAAGACACTTTAAAACTTCCATGTCTTTGTTTCTTTGCTGTAGAACACTTTTCAAACAACGTTATTTCCTTTTGTTCTATGCTGGCCTTCAAATAGCACATTATTTCTTTTTGTAATACTCTCAACTGGAAGTTTACAGAAAAGTTTTATATGAGTATAGAACACACTCGAAAATGTCAGGGACAGAGTTTCCTTCAAGCCTTGGGATTCTTTTTTGTACAGTAAAAAGGAAAGCAGAAGTTAACATGAACTTTGTCATTCCTCTATGTTCATTTCCTCTCCTGGGAGTTTCCACATTCAGCAGCAGTTATTTCCAGTAACAATCTATGGTGCTGCCTGAGGTATGATGAAAGTTTTCTGGGTTCACTGAAATAACACAAGGACATCTTTGGACCTGAGGTAACACGTGTTTCAGAGACAACTTAGTAAAGAGAAAATATGAAATTTATGTTGCTTATAAATATATTATCAATGAGTACCTTGAGTTCAAACTTTGTAAGTTCTCTGTAAATTAAGGCGAATTTTTAATGGGAAGAAGGTTCTCAGGTCCTTCTTTTTGTGAGTATATGTGCTGCGCATTATTTCCCAAGTGTACATGAGTTAACAGTAAGAGAACAATATCAATAATAGGAGAAAGTGAAGTTCTGTTTTTAAGTCTAAGGGTTCAATACACTATAGAAGACTCTACAAATAAGACAACAATGAAACAATAAAGCCATTTCCAGTATGTAGATTTATGGGAGTGATATACAGAAAGCATTATTCCTAAGTGGAACGCGAAGTATGAGGCCACTCCCTTTCTAAGTCACACGTGCTAATCATGCAAATTTGTTAAAAGTAGAATGGAAGAATAATTCTTTTTCCAATGCAAGTCAGATAAAAGAGCATGGACTTAACTGGGGAAAAAATGCATCTTGAGAGAACAGGGATTATACTAGCAATGAACGGTTGGCTAAGATTACATTCCTTTTTTTTTACTTATATATATTGTTTTGTTGGTGGTTGTGGTCTTGAACTCTGGGCCTGGGCACTTTTCCTCTGTTATTCAGCTCAAGGCTAACACTCTACCACTTGAGCCACAGTGCCACTTCCCTTTTTCTTGTAGTTAACTGGAGAAAAGAGTCTCCGGGACTTTCCTACCTGGGCTGGCTTTGAAACCCAATCCTCAGATCCCACTGCCTCCTGGTTTAAGATCACATTTCTAACAGTGTACACTCAGTCCACGCAATGTGTATGTTCATCTATCTTTATATGAATTCCTGTGTGAAAAATCTGGTACACAGTTTAGACTTTACACTCACAAAAATGTTTGTAGTTTAAAAGTTGATACTCCTGGAGAAATAAAACCTTAGAATGTAAAGGAGTCTGGGAAGTTCAGTTTGTATCCAGTTTGGGCAGAACACTCTTTGTGACACTACCTATAATTAACCAGCCAAAAGCTGGATTGGAAGAATGGCTCAGGTGATGGAATACCAGTCATGAGCAAGACTGATGGATAAGAGCTTGGGGCTTTTGCATACATACATACAAAGATACACATACACACAGAGGCACTTACATATGCACACACGAATACACAAATGAAACAACTCTCAGAATATGTAGAAAAATTAGAAAACAATAGAAAATATGTCCTGAGTAACACTAGAATCAAGTAATAATTTTTAAAATTAGAAAGTACTCAAGTGAATTACCTTCAAAAAAGTTTGAGACTATTACATAGGTAGGTACCAGAGATAGTAAGAGAATCAAGTAATCATTATTAAGGGGATCGGATCCATGGAGAAATGAATCAGAGACCCCTGCAGGTGCATCTGAAAATTTTCATATCTTGTGTGAAATGTTAAAATATCTTTGAAAATAGTAGATAAACTGTCTGAACAGTCATTCTAGTGGATAATATCACTGGAGTAGTTCAGAATTGCAAGTCTGTATCTAGATTAAATAAACCAAGAAACTATGACAGGGCAATGTGATACAAGGCTAGAATTCTAGCACTCAGACTAAGACAGGAGATTAAAGAGTGCAATTACATAGCGATAGCTTCCCTAGATCAGGTAGTATAATTTTGTATTAATAAAACAAACCATTCAAGAAAGGAATACACAGTTGGAAGATTGGGCTAATTTTGTTATTATGTTTTGAAAAGTCAAGTTTCCTATTGCAATGCAACTCACGTATAATCCCCAGTTGAGTTTTAAATGCTCTCTTCATTACCGAACATTCCTAGATGCAAAATGGCTCATGATTCCCATCAAAAATTTGAAAAAGTAAGTAATCATCATTCTGTTGGATTCCAAAGAAATGATGAAGTAATACAAAAGGTTAAGCCTGGAGAAATAGCAAATTTCATCTGTAAGACTTTGAAGATATTGCTAAATTAGAATTTAGATTTAAAATAAATATTTTGGTTTTGTTTGTAATTTCATATTCTATAGGATAGTACAAAATTCTTTTTATGTAGATGGTTTAATTGATAAATTCACAAATGTTTCTGGCATTCTATTTGCCAAGAATATTCTTTCAAGAGAGTTATAATTAGAAATTAGTTAATAGATAATTCCAATAGTTTGTGTATAAAATGATAATGTGAATAATGTAGACAGAGTTACCAAGAAATGGATGGTATTAATTTAAAAATTTAGAAAAAGAGCAATTTTTTGAGGCTTTGGTATAACATGGAATGAAGAGAATGATTCTGTGAGATCGTCTTTCTTCTACCTATATGTAACACAGGAAGCAATTTCCTTAATTACATGCCTCTACGCAATGAGAAAAATGCTAGGTTTGGGGTTTGTTTTTATTTTTCTTTTGCTTTATTGGTTTGTCTTAGGGCTTGAACTCTGAGTCTGGAAACTGTCTCTGAGCCTGTTTTTGCTCAAGGCTCATGACCTATCACCTCAACCTCAGTGCCACTTGTGTCTGTCTGGCTTTTTCTGAGAAATTTATTCGAGATAAGACTCTAAGGAACCTTCCTGCCTGGGTGGGTTTTGAACTGTAATCTTTCAATCTTAGCATCCTGCATATCTATGATAGTTAAAAAAGGATAAATATAAATAATATTTACAAGTGTTCTGATTTCAAGAATACCAGTGGGGGAACAATTCATGCAATCTAGTTTATTGTGGTGTTCGTTCCAGAACAAGGAGGGCATCACATTAGCAGAGGCTTAGTACTTTTTTCAGAATAGAGATAAGCTATAATTTTTTTTGTACACTCAAAAAACTACTGATGCTTTTGCTGTTGCTATTGATCAATGGGTACTTTTGCTTTCATTGTTCATGCATTTTTTATTATAAAATTGGTATACGGTGGGTTTACAATTACTTAAGTCAACTAAAGAGTACATTTCATTTTATTTTCTAAATTTCAAATTTTGAACTTAATTATTTTCTTTTTTGTGGGGGGTAATTCTTTTTTCAGAGTTGTAGAATTAGTTAATTTAATTTTTCATGATTTTTACACATTTAAATTATTCATATACATATATTTTGCTTTAAAAATATTTAACATGTGAATATTTAAGATTATTTTAATTTTTATATGGTTGGTGAATTTAAATAAATTTATTTTCTTAAAGTTCTAAACATTTTTCCAGTTAACAAATACTTACAGTATTTTCAAGAAGCACAAACTTCATTAAGAAAGGCTTCATTACCTGTTCACTTTTTTTGTAAATATTTGTACTTGAAATTTAAAAAAAAGTTTAATCTGGGCATGGTGATTTGTGGCTTCCATTTTCTAGCTATGGTAGGAACTGCAAGTAGGGTTTGTAAATAGGGAGAGCCTGAGAAACTATGAGACCTTAGTACAAAAATTTCCAGAGTGGGGCTGGGAAGGTGGCTCAGTGGTAGAGTGCTTGCCTTGCATGCATGAAACCCTGGGATTGATTCCTCAGCACCACATAAGCAAAAAGAAAGAAGCTGGAAATGGCGCTGTGGCTCTAGTGGTAGAACACTAGCCTTGAACTGAAGAGCTGAGGGACAGCGCAAAAGCCGTAAGTTCAGGCCCCAGGACAGGAACCCAAAAAAAAATATTCAGAGTGAAATAAATAGAGATATAGCCATCCCTAGCGTGATATAGAGCACCTGGTTATCATATTCTAAATCTTGAGTTAAAACTCCAATAACATCAATCTTTGGTAAAAATAAAAGGATACATGTTTCAAAATGTTTGTTGTATAAAACTCTTTGCAAAGGTTCTCATGTCTTCTATTTCTTAATTTTCAATATACTTAATCAATAAGAATCCAAGTATATCGTGACTATTTTATTTCTACTTAATTTTAAATAGTACAAGCAATATTATGATTCAACATATTAAACTAGTTTTACTATTTGTGATAATTTACTCTGTTAATATGATAATATCAATATTCCAAATGTATGTATGGGTTGTGTGTCTGTGTTTATGTCGTTTTTGTGTGTGTGTGTGTGCTTTGTGTGTACTTTGTAATGCTTGGGTGATCACTCTACTGTTTCACATATGCTGGGCCAAGTTTTTACCACTGAACTATACTGTCTAGTTATAATGTAAATATTGTTTTAAATTATGACTTTTAAATTTTTATTCCTAGTATGTTTTTTCAAAATTATATATGATGAAATGTGATCCATATTTTATCCACGATAGGAATTTTTATTGTTATTTTATTGTTTTTTAGAATATTTCCACTGCTTTTCTACTTCCAAACTCTTGTGTTTGTGATTGATAAAGGTTTTATTTTGCTTCTTTTCTCTCTTCATTCTTTTTGCCTTTAGAGTTTATCTATTCTTTCTTTTTTTTCTTTGGAAATTAGTCATCATATTCCTATTACAATTTCTTTACATTGTAACAGGTCTATACAATGCTTTATTTTCTATTTTATTTTTTCCCATCTTCTCTGACTCTTAGTCCACACTACTAGGTGGAATAAAAAGAAACTTGATTCAGAATACTTTGATTATTTTCCTCCTCTTCTCTGAAGTCTTTCTGTTCTTTGAAACACAATAGCAATTACATATATCTCCTATGTGGTCCATCATTCTATTCTATCCCCTCTCACTCTCCTCTGTAGTACAGCTCAAGTCGTTATTATTCAACTTTATTATGCTATTGTGTTAACTAAATCTTAACTCATTCCTAAATTAATTTTAGATGCTTCAAGCATTCTCTAAAGACATTTTTCTATATATAATATCTGGGGTCTTGTGTTTTCACAAGGTGCAAAATATGAGTGACTATCAAACATCTAGATATCTCTGTAGAATATTGGTACACCTGTTCAATAAACTTGTATGTAAATTTAAGGAATACAGGTCAGTCAGAACAAATGTGTGAAATGGTGTAGCTTGAGCCCTCATATTAGATTTGAAACTTATTACCATGTTTAGTAGTGAAAGAACAGACACATAGAAGAATGTAACAGATTTATCAAAAATAAATTCTTAGTTCTATTGTCAATAGATATTGACCAGGATGCCATGACTTAATGAAATAAAAATAGAATCTTAAATGGGTGTATTGGCACTATTGCCTCTCTAGATTTAAAATGATCGTAGGCTAGTACCTCAAACGTTATGCAAAAATTTAAAATAAAAATGATTATCAAACTAAATGTGAGATATAAAATCCTATAAAACCTAAATGTACAGGTTCATGACATTGGATCAGTAATGGTTTCTAAAAATGTGACATATAAAGCAATAGAGACTTAATATAATCAATAATTAACTGGTTAATATCAACTGATAACCTTTCATAATTCTATGAAAGTAATGAAAACATATCCAACAGATAGAGGACACATATTTGTTAATGCTACAATGTTAATGCTACAACGATCCTGAGTCTTAAGTACATTCAAATCTTCTAATTCTATATAAAAATTTTCCCGAACAGGATATTTCTTAAAGAACGTATGTAAATTAGTAGTTAATAGGAGGAGCATATGAAATAAGCTCCTCTTTAGTATCTAAGAAAAAAGAAAAAGAAAACTCACTAGTATGACCATAAATATAAAAAGATGACACAAAATATAGTAATGCATTTGTGGAGAAATTGATATACTCTACATAGCACAATGATTTGTATAATACTGCAATCATTTTAGCAAGCAAGTTTTCAAGTCTTAATAAGGTTAAAGAGAATTGTATATTATTCAGACATCACACTTCTATGTATATATTAAAGAGAAGTAAAAAAAAAATGTTTGGACAGGGAATGTAGTTCATTGACAGTGCACTTGTATATTGTGTGTGAGACCCTGGAAATAATCCCCCAAATCGAATTTGAAAAGACACACTATAGAGGATATATGCTGGACAAATTCCTGTAACTGAATTTTATATCTATTTTAATGTCTGATCTAAAATTTACAGCATTTCTATTTGAAGAAATGCAAGTTCGTGAAACTTAGGTTTGGAAAACCTATGAGTGTAAAATTCACTTCCAAAGCACTAAAATGTCTACAATAAAAGGAGATAGTATATTGCATGTGAATTTCATGTCAGCAAAAAAATTGCTTAAAATACTTCACACAAATTGCAGAATACCTGAAAATATGTTTTCGGTGTTGGCTAAAAATTCTTTGTAAACTACACCTTTTAAAATGAAGATGTGATTTCTGTATATTTTCAGTTTTTTGATCCGTTTTTTTGAGTTTATGCAGAGATAACCGAATCAAAAAGTGTATGTGATAATTAGAATATCTAGGAATTACGCATCACTTATAAGTAATTGATAACCTTTTCTGGAAGAAACTTTTAGCAAATGACAAAAGACCCAAATCTATGCATCTGCATTTTATGAAACCTATATGGTATTTGCTCAATCCAAATGCTTTTCTCTCCTTTGCTAGGAAAAAGTTTTCTCAAGATAAGAGCCAACAGCAGTGAAAAGAAACAAAATACACATTCATGTTGATTTATTTGTGAAAATAACAAATGAAATAAAACAATTGTACTTAATAAACTCCAATGTTAGTATCTATGAAGATGTTCCTGAATGCCAACATTCATTGATTTTTTTTTAGTTTTAATTTCTACGAATATATGAAAAGTAGAACACGAAAACAAATATAATCTTAGAGCAAACCAGCCTTGAAATAATTTTCTTAATTGTTTTGAAATTACAAAAGAATTGACACCATTGAGGAAATGATCCTTTCCAATGGAAATTATTTAAAAATGTTTATCACTTATTATAATTCAAATACAAAACATGAGTAATTTTATATAATCATTACAAATATCACTTTATTACTATCATAAAGTAGAATAAAAGACCAATCCAAATATATTATCATATTCTTAATTTCTAATCATTACCTAGATAACTCAATCAAAATAGTCAAGTCTTTAACATAGACGTAATTATTCTGTAATTTTTACTTAACATTTTTCAGAGGCATGTATTAATGTTTCTAAGAAATGTTCACAGCAGTTAAAAAATGCATTTGTGAAATTAATGTGAAATTAATTTGACATATTTTGTTGTGGTTGTTTGCAAGGCATGAGCATTGTCTCTAAACCTTTTTATGCACAAAGCCAGCACTATACAACTTGAGGCACAGAGCTAATTAATGTTTTTAGTGGTTAATTGGAGATAAGAATCTAACAAATACTTTTCTGTCTGGGATAGTTTCAAACACAATTCTAAGATCTAATTACGCAGAATAGCTCGAATTATAGGCTTGAGTCACTGGCACTTGGTTTGATGTATTTATTTAATTTTAATTATGTCTTAAGATTTTTGTTTCACTATAATGAACATCGTTCTACACAATTATTTAGATATATGTATATATTTCTGATGAAAATCTCCAAAAATGTATGTCTTTCTACACATTTTATATATATAAATATATATATAAATATATATAAATATATAAGTATATATATAAATATATATATATATATTTCTGAAGGCAAACTCCCTATAAAACTTTATGCTACTATTTTTGACCTTTTTTAATTTCAAAGATATGCAGTCTATTTTCCCTAACGTTTCCTAGAATAAAATAACTAATATTTAAATAGAATGTAGAGTTTATTATTTTCAAGGGAATTTTTGAAATACTCATAATATTGTAGTAACATTTACAGTATATTACTTGAAATAATTTTGTTCAAACTCTTAAATATTTGTGTGTAGTGGTGGGGACAGCGGAAGTTAATCCATACTGGTGAGGAATTTGCAATACTTCAAAAATCTATTCTACAATTTGTTATAAGCATATAGTCAAGCTACCTGTTATGGTTAAGTTTTTTTATTTCTTTATTTGTTTTAAATTTTAAAATGGATGCATGCACGATGGTAACATTAAAACTATTAATCGACAAACAAATGATTGCAAAATCATAGATACATATCAGACTTTCAATATTTAGCATTTATGATGTTAGTAATAATTTTGGTGGAAATGATAGTGACCACAGTGTACCCTAATAATTACAATGTTGTGATTGAAAAGGAAAAAATACTTTACACATTTTTGAAGCTAGATTTCCCACATTGAATACATGGTAATTAACAGCATTGGATTATGTACAGTAAGAATACCAAGAGGAGAGTTTCAATATCAAGAAATAGAACCACATTAAACAGGTAGAAACAGTAAAACCCTAATGTTATTCCTACAGACTCTCTAATGTATACTAACTTTTCTTGGTGGTTTTTTTTTCTTATAATTAAAATCGTTAATTTCCACATTTTGATGGATTAAGATGTAGTTTTCAACTTAGTGTGATTAGTTCAAATAACATTCTCATATAGATACTATTCAATAACTCTGTTTTCCAATGATATATTAAGAGTATATTCTTCAATACAGCTGTAAACACATGACACAATTTACATAATACCACTTACTTATCTGTAGTTACCTTAAAAAGACATAGACCTTAGAGCCAGGAGGTGAAATTTATTTTTCTTTCTGCAGGAAACAATTTGTGGCTTTATACCATATACTTTATACCATATACTTTATAAGATAAGGTGGAAAATGTAAGGACTCTGGGGTTCAAGCCTAATGACCAAGAAAAGTAAAAAGGGAAAAAAAGGCAGTAAAGCAATATTTTAAAGCTAATGTGCACAAAAATGGTCTAGAAATAAAATTATAACAGCCCCTGGACTGGCAAAAAAAAGATTAAAATGAAATTGCCTTCAATCATTCATTTAGACAATCTATACTGAGGGCAGGCTATTGGAGATCATATCACTAACTAGAATTTGAGAAAATCACAGTTAAGAACCAGTGTGCAAGGAACGTAGTAAGATTCTCATGTCATCTTAAGCCTGGCATGCTGCAATGCATTTGTGATCGAGTTACTTGGCAGACAGAGGTGAGGAACTTAGCCTCTGTTCAGCCCTCAGCACAATTGATAAACTATGAGCAAATAACTAAATTGAAAAAAGATTGTTCTAATGGTAGAATACTTGTTCAAACAACAAAGTATCTAAATTCATATTCACTTACTAAAAGAGAAAAAAAGGAAGAAAAAAGAGGAAAGAAAAGAGAGTAGAGAAGGAGGAGGAGAGAAGGGAAGGAAGGAATTAAGCAAGCAAGGAAGGTAGGAAGGAAAAAGAAGGAAAGAAGGAAGGAAGGAAGGAAGGAAAAAGGAAGAAAGGAAGGGAGGGAGAGAGGAATGGAGGGAGGGAGGAAGGAAGAAGGAAAAGAAAAGGAAAGAAAGAAATGGTGGAAGAAATAATGGGAGGGAGAAAGAGAGGTATAAATAAAAACCTCAGCATGTGTTCGATGTTAATAATGACCCTAAGTCATTTTAGCTATTATTGCCATCATTTAATTCCCTGGGAAGAGACATTTTGAATCAAGCCCTATTGTGTGGAATTGGAATCCCCGAAAGTCCACCAGAGAACATGACCAATGCAAACAGCAAAAGAGTCATATATTTGCAAGCTCAAACTTGGTCCTTTGCACATCGGGTAACCGGTGAGGCTGAGTCCCTAAGCACAAAATCAGCACAGCTTTAATAGTATTGAACAAACAAGTTTAGGGAACTTCCACACAAGCAGTTACATGATTGGTTTGAGTCCACCCTAACCACATTGCCCTTTTTCTGAACTATTGGTATGTTCTGTTCCTGGAACACTTGGACAACTGTTCTGCTTTCTTAAGGTTGGGCAGGGTTGTTGGCAAACTGCGTTTTTTTCTCTCTCTTTGAGTTACTCTGAGGGCAGCCTAGCACAAGATGGTGGGGGTAATCTCAAATTGGAGTTACTGTGGCTCTTCATTCTCTCCTCTTCTAGAGCATCAGGGACCAATCATGGTCCCCTAATTGGTACAGTCTTCTATATTTACAGTTTGGTATTGGGATCTCAGAACTAATAGATGGACTGTGCTGATCTACAAGGTCTACAAGGTCCAATTGTGAGTAACAAAAATTAACAGTACCAAAGGTCCTTATATTTTCTTCCAGCAATCCTGACTCCATATACCACAGCTAACTTACCATTATACCAGCTGTACTCGTAAACTCCAATTTTAAGACATACTAATACCATTTACTACATACTTAAACTTTCTGAGGTTTTTCTTCTTTACAAACATTTTAAGACAATCCTTACTTTTTAAATCCTTTCTTATCTAGTGGATACCAATTTTTCCCCAATTCCTTCCTAAGGCTTTCTTTACTACAGTCCTATTCTTTACAATTTCTTGACCTCCTTTGTGGCTAGAGTTTAAAACTGCACATTTTTCTTTTGATTTGTGGAACCAAGTTATCTCAGAAAGCCTCAAGGCACCCGTGGGATGAAAAACTTGCAAGATTTTAAGGCTAAGATTAGGGCTGGGTGTCATTCCTCCTCTTACCTCCATTAATTAAAAAAATTCTCTCCTTTATCTTTAAAATACACCCAGGAGGAAGCAGATAATTACCATACCAGAGCCAAACTAGGTTGTGACCCTGAATTGCCTAAGACAAGGCAGTAATATCCTTGCCCCAAATATCCACTGTGGGAGTAGAGATGTTACTTGATATCACCAAAAGAATGTCCCACAAGATCTTAGTTTTAGCAGCTTTCAACCAGGAAGCATTCTCAGGTGATGGAATCAGGCAGGAGTTCAGTCTACTTTTACCAGGGTGGAGATGGTCTGGGTGATGATATAGATTTCCTCCAGGTGACTGTCAAGTTGTCGTTGAACTTTACTCATTAGGGTGTGCAGCAGCAGCAGCAGCAGGGACTCTCTGTGGATTCAAGGGACTGTCACACCTCGTTCTGGGCTGCAAATTCCTACAAAGACTGGTTAGGGATTCATTGCATAGGCTTGGCAGGCTATGACTCACCTAGTTTTTTAGACTATTTAAACAGTAGCCCAGGACAATTAACCAAAATGACAATTTTTTAAACTAGATTGTACTTTTAATAAGATTAGGATTTTCTAAGCAGATATAGAGGGCTCAGGCCTGTACTATTATTTCCCATGCCTTTTCCTTCTATCTATTCTATTTTGTCACATTTTTAAAAAAGATACTCTGGTCCCTTGTTCTTAAATGGAGATAATGGGCCAAGATTCATCTTCTGTCACTTCTTCAAACTGACTCAGGGGTGTTGATCCAACCTAACCAGGAACATATAATCTTAGCCTATTTTACAAAGAGGTTACCAGGGTTAGATGTCATTAAGAACATTTTAACTTTTGAAAAATGCACAGACATTTTTTCTGGCTACAGCAGTGGTGCTTATTTAGCCATCTGCTTCGCAAAAGGATCTTCCAGGATGGCTTACGAATGTGATCTCTTGTAATCCTAACAATGTCTGAGTTTTCTCTGCAGGCCTTCAGACAGATATTAATAGAAAAAAAAAAAACTCAAGTTATAAAACTTTCCTGAGCAGATGAATTTCTTGTAGCTGGTGTCAGCTCAAAAGTTAATGCCAATTAGAGCTTTTGGCACATACAGGCGTTGGGATCTAAACTATCCTCCACATTTTACAACCTTAGACTTTTAGTACTATCACAGATGACTGACAAGTTCCTGTCCCTTACAAGGTAGGTAGTCATAGACATTAGACATGCTTACAATCTATCTTGCCATGACCTCCTGGCTCTGACCAATTTTTGAAGGGCCACACACATATGACTCTAGGATCTGACATTATTTCTGCCATCCAAGCATTGGCTTACGGTCTCTGTATGCTCCTACATTGCTTTCATACAAGGAATGTTCTCTCCACATGGGGAAAAATGCCTTATTGACATTTCCCTTAGTTGGTTCCTGGACTTGAACTCAGGGCTTGACTGCTGTCCCTTAACTCTACAGCTCAAGGCTAGCACTCTGTCACAAGTTTGCTTTGTGGCCTAAAATGTGGTTTATTTTAGAAAATGTTCCATGTGCTGCTGAGAAAAACATGTATTCTGATGCTGTTGGGTGAAATATTCGGTAGCTGTCTGTTAAATCTAGTTGATCTATGCAGCTGTTTAGATCTGCAGTTTCTCTGTTGAGTTTTTGCCGAGTTGATCTATCTAGTGGGGAGAGTGGTCTGTTAAAATACCCAACAATTAATGTCTTTGGATCTATGTGGGATTTGAGGGAAAGTAGTGTTTCTTGGATAAATTTGGGTGCTCCGGTGTTTTGCGGATAGATATTTAGAATTGTAATATCCTCCTGAAGGAGAGATCCCTTAATTAGTATATTGCAATCTTCTTTATCTCTTCTCACGAATTTTAATTTGAAGTCTATTTTATCTGATATTAGGATTGCAACTCCCACCTGTTTATGGGGGCCGTTTGCTTGGTAGATTTTGCTCCAGCCTTTAACATTGAAAATGTGTTTGTTTTTACGGGCAAGATGTGACTCCTGAAGGTAACAGAT
Source organism: Dipodomys spectabilis (assembly GCF_019054845.1). Taxonomy (NCBI): domain Eukaryota; kingdom Metazoa; phylum Chordata; class Mammalia; order Rodentia; family Heteromyidae; genus Dipodomys; species Dipodomys spectabilis. Next base: position 2,395,723 of record NW_024870956.1, read on the forward strand.
AGAAGGATCTTTTTTTTAATCCAACTAGACAGTCTATGTCGCTTAATTGGAGAGTGAAGTCTGTTAATGTTAAGAGATAGGACTGAGAGGTATTTGGGAGTTCCTTCCATGTTATCCACCTTCTTTGAGGTTGCAAAAATTGGGTTCTTCCTATAGTTCTTGGATTGTCAGTTTGGGTGCAGTTTCTTGGCCTTTATTCTGGTCTTATTGGTTTTCTATGTGTAGGACATCTTTAAGAATCATTTGTAGTGCTGGTTTGGTGGAGATGTATTGTTTCAATTTTTCTTTGCTATGGAAGGTTTTTATTTGGCCTTCAGTTATGAAGCAGAGTTTAGCTGGGTACAGTTTTCTTGGTTGATAGTTGTTTCTTTTTAGGGCTTTGCATACATCATTCCAGGCTCTTCTTGCTTTGATTGTCTCTGCTGAGAAATCTGAGGTGATTCTAATTGGTTTCCCTTTATAGGTGATTAATCTTTCTTCTTCACAGCTTTAATGATCTTTTCCTTGGTCTGAGTTGACCCTGTGTGGATTATAATGTGACAGTCGGATGTCCTATTCTGATATGTTCTATTTGGAGTTCTAAAAGCTTCTTGTATCTGAATAGGCCTAACTTTTTGCATGTTTGGAAAGTTCTCTGCAAGGATCCTGTTAAACAAATTTCCTAGACCATTAACTTCGGTTTTTAGGTGTTCCTCTACTCCCATTATCCTTAGATTAGGCCTTCTGGTGGTGTCTTCCAAGTGTTGGATAGATCTAACATATTTCTTGGACTTGTCTTGGATGGTTGTATGTTCTTTCTCTATAATATCTAGGCTGTCTTCAATCCCTTACAGTTCTCCTGTCCTGAAAAACTATTTATGAACAAAATGGAACAATGATTGTACAGTCATGTAAACCAGAGTGAGCAGTATCACACTAGTCAAAACACCAGAGAAAAATAAGTAGAGGAATCATTATCTGCATTTCACCAGTGTCAATCGACCTACTGCTCCATATGTTTAAGTGGGACAACTAATAGATATTTTGCTAGCTGCCAGTGGCTCACACCAGCAATCCTCGCTACTCAGGAGACTGAGATCTGAAGTTTATGGTTCAAAGCGAGCCCAGGATAGAAAGTCCATGAGATTCTTACCTCCAATTACCTACCAAAAAGCTGGAAGTGTTACTGTGGCTCAAGTGGTAGCGAAGCAGCTCAGGGACAGCACACAGGCCCCCAGAACTAGCACACACACAAATACAGATGCTTTTAGTTTTCCTGGCCATGTTCATTTTTATAATGCTTCTTTTGGTGAAGATTTTGTAAGTCAAATAATCTTGATGCCAATTAATAACTATGCTGTCTTGGGCTTGTAGTCCTCATCTTCATCTTCCTTGCCTGTACAATGAAGAAAATTCTTTACAAAACTGGTGCAGTAGGCTAATACAGTCATAACGTAAATGTGTGAAAGTGTAATCAGGTAAATTGAGGGGTGGGTTGGGAGAGACAGAGAAGAATGATAAAATTGGTGACATCAAGATGTACTCACAAAATGACATTAAATTAAAACTCCTCAAAATTAAAAATTAAAACACCTTTTTACACTACTTAAGTATAATTTCTTAATTAGAAAAAAGTGTAACCAATACATCAGTGCAATCCACACCTCTTAGGTACATATTGCACATAGCTGTTTTTTTTAAAGCATACAGAAAAGAGAAGAGTGGAACAAATCATTTCCTGAATAAAACTGATCAACTTTACCCCAAAGTTATCATCAATATTTATGTTGACATACACC